>NC_081342.1:60758955-61005954 GCF_029784015.1 Lycium ferocissimum
GTGGGGGAATTTTAAAAATGATATTGTTTAAAACAATTGAAAAAAAAAGAAAGGAAAAAAAATGAAAAATCAAACACTGGCGAAAGTAAAAAAAAAAAAAATTAAAAATTTTAAGGAAAGTTAATGGAATAATACCCATTTGGGACATTGACAACGGGGTCAAATTAACCAAATAATGCCCAAAAATCACCCTCAATACCCCAAAAAACCCCCCAAACGGACAACATTCCCAAACCCCAATTTCTGTTTTTTGCATACTTTCTCAAGTTCAATCTTTCTAAAACCCTTAACCTCATGGTTTTTCTTTCCCCAACTCAACCCCCCCATTTCATGCTAAACATATTCCCATCCCCCTTAATACATGAAAAGAAAGTTAGATCTTACCTTGACAACTTGACTTCTCTGTGCCAGAGTTGGTGACTTGGAGCAGGGGTTCTTGTTCCAAAGACTATCTTCACGTTTTAGGGACCTTAAAGGTTGAAACACCTTGGAAAATAATTTTTGGATCAGACTAAAGGGCCAAAAATCAGCCCCTTGGCCGAATGCTCTCTCTCTAGGCTTAGGTTTTCTTTCTTTGTGTTGTGTAGTTGAAATGAATTGTGATGGCTGATTGATCTTGGTCATTATTTGGTTCAACTTTGATGCCTACAAGTTGGTCACATGCTCCACTTATGGCATGATTCATTCCATTAACTTTACACTTAAAATTCTCTAATTTTTTTCTCTTCAACTTTCGGCTAAGTGTGTTGGTTGATTTTTCACCTTTTGTTTCCTTTCTTCTTTCTTTTCAATTGTTTACAGGCTAATATCATGTGTGGTGAATGATTCACACACTACCCTTTGTCCCTTGTAATCATTCCAGATAACGATCCATATTTAATGTGAAATGATCCCTCCACCATGTTATGTCTTCCTAAAATAATGTATACTTTTATAAAGTAATGCATGCTTCAATATTCAATTGCATTTACTAACCTTTTCCTCCTCCAAATTTCAGCTCCTTGGCCGAATATACATGTATATTTCTTCCAATTTATTTGTCCACAATATAATGAAAGTGTAGTGGATGAATCACATTTAAATGTATATTTGTATGTCTCCCATAATAGTCTTATTTAAGATGACTTTGAGTCATCTTTTGGACATGCATGTTAATGTTCATATTGGCTCATTGTTACTAATTTTAACTTAACACCACAATTAAGAGTTCCTAATTTCCAACAACATTCTTGTACTAAGTAAAATTTGTAACCGATTAGTTCTAGTTTAGAAATTAAAATCCGAAGTTTCTATCTCACGTTGATTCTTTTACGCGAATAACTCGACGTATAAAATACGAGGTCTAACATTCTCCCACTCCTTAGAACATTCGTCCTCGAATGTCAAAATGAGGACTAAAACTCGTCAATTAAATAACCGAATCACCCGTTATCGCGTATAGACGGCAAGATTAGACCGAAAAGGGTGTTTTAGGAATATTAGGCCTAAAAGTGCTAAACGACCAAAACGGGTCGTTACATCGGATACCAATTAAACAATCGCTCGTCCTCGAGCGACATGAGGAATGAACGGCGACGGTAACTAAAGAATCTTTAATAGGACAATGCGGGAAACCTCTACTAACGCATCATAAACATTTCTCTCTCGCCTTACTAGCGGAACTCCCTCTAACTTAGATAAAAGACTAATTTTCATATTTCCAAATTCAAATTTTCCCCATCCTCGGTTTTCGAATACAAGCTTGCTTTTGTCGAAATGTTCTAATCCTATATAACCAAACCTATGAACGTTATCGATAGGCCCACAATTTTCCTTAGAACCACACCAACCTTAGAATAAGACGCAAACCTTGCCCACTCGAACTCGGGTAAAGTATTCTGATTTCACTAACCCTTCTTTCGAAGATTCTTAAATTTTCTTCGTACCACGACTTCTTAGGAATACATGAAGACCAACCCGAAACCACAACATACTCTTGCCAGGAAAGACTCCTTGCTTTAGCGGAGCAACCTTAAGCGATCCCAACAAACTGATCCACTCATAATCGGCCTTGCTAATCCTAAGTCTTACTTACACCTCCAATCACAATGCGGAAGCATACCACCGAATACACGCAGCCAAGTTCGTAGGACACCATCCGATCACCCTATAACCTCTTGCGACCATAGTACCTTAAATCACTACCCGAAGTACTAACGTAACCCATTAATTAAATCATACTTTAACTCAACGGAATCCACAAACCCGCTTTTCATGGATAAACCCCAATTTCTACTTTAGAAATTCCGGATTAAAGTTTAAACTAGGAATTGAATCAAGGGGAAATACCTATATTATGGTTTAGACCTTACTCCATTGAAGGAACTTGGAGAACGCCTTTGAATTCTCCTAAGTCCACGCTTTCAATATTATGAGAAACCCCAAAGCAACATTAATAACAAAAATGCCCAGCTGTTCTGCCTCGTTTCTCGTGCCAACCGATCCCAAAACTCGCTTTTGATGCTTCCATGGATTCCTTGTGAAATTTCACTCAAGTTAGGCTTTTGAATCACTCGCCTTTGACCTTATAATGAATGAGATATGGTGGTTTAAAGTTTTTGGAAAGACTGCAGATTTTTAATACGAATTTCAGTAGCAATTTTGCAACTTTTAAGCAAAATTACACCAGAAAAACTAGCAGTGAATTCCTTTAGTAAAATTGTCATATCTCCCTCATACGATGGCGAAACGCGAGGAGACTTGTTACCTGACTCCGAAATTACGATACGGATCTAACGGTTCAATCGAAACACAAAACAAAGGTGGTTTGCTCATTATGGTACCCTTTGCTCAAAACGACGTCGGGACAAAAAAAACAAACATCATACAACCCGAATACGTCCGAAACTCATCGGAATCAAATCAAAGTTTGTGGACAAGTCCAAAATCATCATACGAACCTCATTCGAACTCTCAAACATCCAAACGGGATCATTTTGATCCGTTTTTATCAAGGTGAACTCAAATTTCTTGACTTAACCGGTTTCTCGGCCGTTGACTCAAATCACACCCGAACCTCTACGGAACCAAACCAACGACTCGGCACTAAGTCATAAATCACATTCTAGACTTAAAAGAACTATCGAATTCAATTTCGGCCACGTTTACTCAAAAGTCAACTTTTCGCTCAACTTAGAACTTCAAAATTTCAAAACTTATATTTTCTTCTCTCTCGATTCTCATCCGATCTCCTCGGGAATGACACCACCAATCCCCATAAGCCATAAACATCAATATTAACAGAATCAATAAATTTTGAATCCGAGTCTTATTTCGTTCCGTGACCATCTTTTCACCATAAAGAGGCATATTTAATGCTAAAACCATTTTAATTATCAAAAGCTAACCAAACGAACTCTAAAATTAGCTCCATCAATTTCTACGGTCATAAATAATATTTCAAATCTAACAATCTTCAAATCGCCAATCGAACACGTTTCCCCAAAATAAATAATTTATTCAAATAATTGAATTCCAAAATTTTCATAATGAAACCTTCTCTCAAAGTGGATCAAATGATATCCGTTGACTTCAATTTTTTGTGTTATGTCAAAATAAATACTACGGAGCTTCTAGAATGGACGATACGTCAAAAAGATAATCGATTTTCAAACGACCGCTCGCTGCTCAAACCTGTTAATATTCTCATATTCGTCGAAGTACCCTTGCCAAAAATCCTTAATGGAAATAATTCCCCTTTCTCCTTAGTTCATAAGTTCACTAACGTGATCACTGATATCTAAAAGTATTTCACCATTAGTACTAGTCACACCATCATCATTCTGTTACCGTAAATAATTCCATTGACCCATGCCTTATTCAATAGTCCTCAAAAGGGTGCTCACATATGAATAACCAACCCTTACTTAACTATACCGAACCGTACACATCTAACTAACCGTGTATATATATATTTATATATATTTTTTTTTTTACGCCTTTGTCACATCATCACAATAACACTCTTACCAAAATACCATAAGAACTCTTACTTTGCTATACGCTTCCCAAAACCGATCATATCATCGAACAAATCGCTCTTATTAAGCCATAAATGCATTCTTGCCTCTTTCGAAAACCCAATACTATAAATATAGAGGTCCTATGACCCTATGAATCACCTCTCCCATCTCTTCAACCAACCTCACAATAACGAGCCTAATCACGACTCCACACGGTTTGAAACCTCAAGTCATAGCTAGAAACCGAACTTAGTCATGCATCTAAATTAGGACAACACAACTCGTATTTTACCACAACATGTCGAAACAACCGTTCGCACGAGAATTTAAGGACGAGCTCTCATCATCCTAAGAAGGTAAAACGAGAGAGTTCGAGATACCAATTGGGATCAACTAGATACCAATTTGAATGAAGTAGCACGAAATAATGAAAGAATCAATTTTCCTAGATGTCCCATAGCCTCCCAATTATAAGTGTGGCGCGCAACACACCCATGTTAGTAGGACTCTACTAGACATTGCTCTTGTACTTATAGGCCAGGGTAACCTAAGCTGCGATACCAACTTGTCACGACCCCAATCATGGATCATGAGGGCACCCACACTAACCCTCCTGGTGGGCGAACCCTTGAGATAACTACCTTAATTTGATACAACATACGCGGAATAAATACTTTTATTATAAAAATTCCCAAAAATCTGTCTAGACTCATACAAGAGCTTCTAAGAAGTTTACAATTTGAATAGATAACGGACTCAACCGGATACGACTTACTTTAAGGATAGAGAACAACAGAAATCTAAGGAGAGACTGCGGTTGCAATATCTCAAATAGCTCACCCAAACGCCTTTGACGAATGCTCTCTCTCTAGGCTTAGGTTTTCTTTCTTTGTGTTGTGTAGTTGAAATGAATTGTGATGGCTGATTTCTTGGTCATTATTTGGTTCAACTTTGATGCCTACAAGTTGGTCACATGCTCCACTTATGGCATGATTCATTCCATTAACTTTACACTTAAAATTTTCTAATTTTTTTTTCTCTTCAACTTTCGGCTAAGTGTGTTGGCTGATTTTTCACCTTTGTTTCCTTTCTTCTTTCTTTTCAATTGTTTACAAGACAATATCATGTGTGGTGAATGATTCACACACTACCCTTTGTCCCTTGTAATCATTCCAAGATGAATGATCCATATTTAATGTGAAATGATCCCTCCACCATGTTATGTCTTCCTAAAATAATGTATGAACATTAACATGCCATGTCCAAAAGATGACTCAAAGTCATCTTAAATAAGACTATTATGGGAGACATACAAATATACATTTAAATGTGATTCATCCACTACACTTTCATTATATTGTGGACAAATAAATTGGAAGAAATATACATGTATATTCGACGCAGAGTCGAAATTTGGAGGAGGAAAAGGTTAGTCATGCAATTGAATATTGAAGCATGCATTACTTTATAAAAGTATACATTATTTTAGGAAGACATAACATGGTGGAGGGATCATTTCACATTAAATATGGATCATTCATCTTGGAATGATTACAAGGGACAAAGGGTAGTGTGTGAATCATTCACCACGCATGATATTGTCTTGTAAACAATTGAAAAGAAAGAAGAAAGGAAACAAAGGTGAAAAATCAGCCAACACACTTAGCCGAAAGTTGAAGAGAAAAAAAAATTAGAAAATTTTAAGTGTAAAGTTAATGGAATGAATCATGCCATAAGTGGAGCATGTGACCAACTTGTAGGCATCAAAAGTTGAACCAAATAATGACCAAGAAATCGCCCATCACAATTCATTTCAACTACACAACACAAAGAAAGAAAACCTAAGCCTAGAGAGAGAAGCATTCGGCCAAGGGTTGATTTTTGAGCCCTTTGAGTCTTGATCCAAAAATTATTTTCCAAGGTGTTTCAACCCTTTAGAAGGTCCCTAAAACGTGAAGATAGTCTTTGGAGCAACAAGAATCATTTCCATCTCAAGTCACCAACTCTGGCCAGTAGAAGTCAAGTTGTCAAGTTAAGATCTAACTTTCTTTTCATGTATTAAGGGTGATGTAGATGTGTGAATATAAGTTGTATGCATGAAATAAGGTGTGTTGATGTTGGAACATGATAATAACCATGAGGTTATAGGTGTTGATTTTGAAGTATGATTGTAACTTGATGAACATGAAATGCATGCATAAAATCATGAACATTGGTGTTGGAATGTTGTTGTGGCCGTGGGGCAATGTTTGGTGGTATTGATGGACTGATTTTTCTTTGGTACTTATGGTTGTTACTATCATAGATCTCAAGGTAAAAAAGAATGAAAAGAATTGGGAGGTTAAAGGTGAAGTTGTGTTAGTATGAAAATAAAGTGAATCTATGATTTTATGTGAGTGATGTTGAAGCATGTTTGAAACCATGTGTGGACTGTTTTGTGAGGAAGTTAGTGAACTATTTTTACTTGATATTTTGATTGTTATTATCATGAAATTTATGATGGAAATGAAGGTGTTTAATGATTGGGGTTGAAACTAAAGTCGTTTGAGAATTGTTGTAAGGATTATAGAAATGACGATATAGCGTAGTTGCGTATGAATTGATGTTGTACTTGTCTTGTGGATAGTGGTCATAACTTATCAAATTATATGAAAAGAAGACATGAAATTATGTGTAAAAATCGCATGTGGTTAGCTTAGTATGTTCGTAAACGTTTGCAAGAATTCCGAACATTGTTATGTTGTCGGTTAGGGACTGTTTTGGATGTGTTGTTGGTTAGGGACTGTTTTGGACTTGTGTTTTCATAAAGTTGGAAAGAATAATTATAAGTTAAGAGTATACATCATATTGTATGTTGGATGGGGTACGTTATAAGTTGTTACATACAAACGTTAAGGCTACAAACTATTAGAAGTAACTTGAGAATGTCGTAGCCGTATGTGAATCGTTATTGCATGTTATGAATGTGGGTTGTTTAGAATATTGTGTGGGCTGTCCGGATTGGTATTGAACACATAATTATTGATGTTGGATTGGTTGTATGTTTTTGGTTTAGATACAAGAGAAAACGTCGCCTAAACATCTAGAAAGGAGTTACTAACGTTAGAATACGTTTGAATCTCCCCGTAGCTTAACCATAGTTGTTGGCGTCTTAATATAGGTTGAAGTATTATTGGGCGGCGTACACGTATTGTGTGACGAATAAGCGCTAAAGACCTTGTCCGTTCGGAAGCACTTCGAAAGAAAAAGCTTTGGCGTGAAAGTTCGTGACACTTTTGGCATTGAGGTAGGTTACGGTTTACTTTATGTCTAGACTCCGGTTAGCAAAACGTATGTAAATAGTAGTGATTGACGGGGAAAGCATGATAGGTTTTCATGCATGGTGTTGAGGTAAATTCCATCTAGGTTGATATTGTCGAATACATTACGTGGGCTTGTCGCCATTATTGTGATACTGTTACGAGGGATCGTCATTATTGCGATATTGTTATGTGAGCTGTCACTGTATTGTGATTTCATGTACTTGATATAATTTCCTCTCTCTTGTTATCTCACTGGTCATATGGAAGAGGAAGGTTATTACTGAGAAATTGAATATTGAATTACACTTCCTAGTATGAATCTATGGAACCTATAAATGCGGTGATTATTGAGGTTGATTTCATGCGAGGCATGCATCCCATATTCTATGTGCTATGTGATGTAATTATCACCTAGTTTTATTCTTATCACATACTAGCTCACTCACCTTATGAAAGGGAAGGGTAATATTGATTATTGAGCCATGGACAATAATATGACTTGTACTTGTTTATTGCATATTGGTGATATAGTTGAGACTGATATCATGCATGACATGCTTCCATATTACTTTTATGTTTTCCTAATGGTGAGGAGAGTGATTGAGAGACTCCGAGGGTCTTTCTTAGGAGATTGAGAGTGACGAGAGAGACTCACGACGTCTTTGCGGAGATTGAGAGTGACGGAGAGACTCAGGGGTCTTTACGGAGATTGAGAGTGACGAGAGAGACTCCGAGGTCTTTGCGGAGATTGAGAGAAATTGATAGCCTCAGGGTTTCACGCCGAGAGCCCGAAAGGTACATGGACTTCGCGGGTCCCCCATGGGTCATGACTATGAGGCATTGCCATAGCATGTGTGTACGAGAGTGGAGCGTGAGAGGTGACTACTGCATTGCATAACATTTACATAGCACGACATTGCATTGCAAGGCACTCCATTTGAATTGCTATACATGTCATTGCATGGCACATTCTCTGATTGATTTTAATTTGTGAATTATTGAGTTGTTGTTGTAAGTAATTATTTTAGAGACTTGCTGGACTCGAGGTTTGGAGATTTTCCCCTAGGCTTATAACCTGAGATTTGAAATCCCTTGTGATTATCGTACAACTAGACTTTCATATGTGCTAGAGCTGGGACTGTGTTTGATTACTTATCTGCTTACTTGTTAGTTGCTTCTTGTTTATATGCGTGAACTAACCATTGTCGGCCTATGATACCTACGAGCCTTGTGTTGTGCTCATACTACTCTTGCTACACTCATGGAGTGTAGAGTTATTTTCGAGGTGATGTTCGGAGTCTCACGACCGTTTCGAGGCATTCGTCAAAGGCGTTTGGGTGAGCTATTTGAGATATTGCAACCCGAGTCTCTCCTTGATTTCTCGTTGTTCTCTATCCTTAAACGAAGTCGTATCCCGATTTTAGTCCGTTATCTATTCAAATTGTAAACTTCTTAGAAGCTCTTGTATGAGTCTAGACCAGATTTTGGGAATTTCTTATAATAAAAGTATTTATTCCGCATGTTGTATCAAATTAAGGTAGTTATCTGAAGGGTTCGCCCACCAGGGAGGGTTAGTGTGGGTGCCCTCATGATCCATGATTTGGGTCGTGACAGAACAAAATTCCATGCCTGCATTTTCTCCTGCTTCTTCTAGGTTTCCAGCAAAATAATAGGTCTTTCACAGATCTCGGCATTGCCCAAGACATACCAAACCAGCTAAACACACCCCACCAGTCTTGTGCCCTGGCTACAGTGTAGAAGAAGATGATCTACATCTTCGCCCGCCTCCTTGCATAAGTAACACCAGCTGATGCAAACAACTTTTCTTTTCCTAAGGTTTTCCGCTGTCAAGATCACCCCTCTAGCAGCTAACCATGTGAAAAAGACCTTCCTCGGCACCTTAGGAATCCAAATCGACTTGACAGAGAATACACAATTGTTCCCCAACTTCCATCTCATCGAATCGGGTCTTATCAACTGTCTTGCAATGCTGATAGAATTAAGTTAGCTTCCTTTGAAACTCATTCACCTCCCAATCCTAGAATCCCTCCTTAACCTCAAATCCCAAAACGTTTCTTCCCTTTGAGTCCCCCTTTTATGTTGCACTACCGTTTCCCCTTGACATGAAACCCTATAAATGCTCGGAAACTATCTTTTAGCAGCATGTTTCCATACAATTCTTTTAGCAAAATGTTTCCATACCATTTATCTCCCAAAAACTAACTCTTCTCCCATCCCCTACCCTGAAAGAGATGTTTCATAAAAATCTATCCATCCCTTCATGATATTCTTCCACAGTCCACACCCAAAAGCCAACGTGATATCATTAGATCTCCAACCCCCTTCCATCACCCCATATTTATCTACTATCAGCCCTCTCCATAAGGATTGGACCTCCATCCCAAATCTCCACAACCATTTCCCCAACAAAGCTTTGTTAAAGACCCTCAAATCTTTTACTCCGAGCCCTCCCCAGCCACTGGATATAAGTGAATATAGTAGAATTGCTTATCCAATGAAGTTCATCCCATAAATTATAACAAAGAAATATAGAAGTAGAAAGGGCATGTTACATTCATACACTTCAGCACTTAAAAAGTGGATATATGAACATCCTTTCCACTGAATGAGAGAATGCTAATTGCTGACGTTTCATGTTAAAACGTTGTAACCTAGCACAATGAGTATTGATCATTACGACTCTGGAAAACAATATACCACACAGTTTTTCTTGCATAAGTAAAGGGAAATCTTATTCAAACACAATATACTACAAGTGAAAGCTGTTAAAATGATAACATAAGAAGAAAGGAGTAATACCGACAGAGTAGTCCTTACTCCCAACAATACAAGAATTGATATACTCCCTCTGTTTCAATTTATGTGAACCTTTTCGGAGTACGAGGGTCAAATTTTATAACTTTGACCCTGAATTTTAACATAGATTTTTCTAGTTTGTAAAATAAAATTTATATATTTAGAAACTACATAAAAAGTATTATAAGTCATGATAATTTATAATTCAAATAATTTTAAAAAAACGTAAGAAAAATGTGGTCAAAGAAGCACCTCATAGACTCCCCAAATAGTAAAAGGTTCACATAAATTGAAACAGAGGGAGTATGATTTAAACAACTCCAACACAAAATTGAAAAACTTGTTACGTTAACCAATTAAATTTTAATGAAGAACCACTTCTATAAGCTTCTAAATAAATGGATAATCCCATATCAGTAATGCTCTAAATGGCAGAACAAAATTATCCTAATTAGTACCTGACAATGCTCTTCTGATAATCCCTGATTAGAGCGAATAATTTGATGGAGATCAGTGTCCATAAGCTCATATGCAATATAGACATCATTAAATACTTCTCTTTGAGGTGGTGGAATTATATCTCTGATCGCAACAATCTGCAAGGCAAGATGCTGAATTAGCCTCATAATTTTCATTTATACACACACCATGTGATCTAAAGTCTCTTTCTTCTTATAAAGCATCTAACTCCCGTTGTAAAATCTAAGTAGCTCCCTCAATTACTTAAAAATATATATATAATTTTATATGCATTCCGTGTTTGCAGTTTTGCACACAAATTAAAACTAAAACAGAGTTAATCTACAGTATCATTCAGCTGAAAAAAATGAGGAAAAGAAACCCAAGACTTTGTATGGGGCGATATTAGCTACAGACATTACTCAATCTTTATGTCTTTATAAACAGAAACAAACCATTTATCATTTGCTCTCTCCATTAAGTCACAACGCAGCATTGTTTCCTTTTCATTTAAGTAGTTCATTAAGCTGATAACAGTGAATCAAGTGAAGACATTCAACATATCTACTGTTCCAATTCTATCAGATGTCCCAAAGGGCCAAGTGAATAGTTTCAAAATAACTCTTTATTCCATCTAATTGAAACTCCTCCGGTCCATTTTACTTGTCTCTTTTTTTTTTTTTTTTTTTTTTTTTTTTCGCACGCCTTAAAAAACACTAACTAAAAGGTACTTTGACTAAACTAACTTTTTTTTTTTTTTGTTTGAAACTGGTAAATAAATTAACTTTATTTACTCTTTGATCTCAATTTAATACTATGCTCTTTTACACCATATAAATCTCTCCCCACATTTGTTGAGTAAGGGTAAAGGTGGAAACTAATAGCTAATTATATCTTAATTTTCTAAAATGACAACTATTTTGGACCATTGTTTTTAGTAAGGAAGACAACTAAAATGGACCGGAGGGAGTATAACACGAGTAAATTATATGAAGAGAAAAACGAAAAAAAAAAAAAAATCACTCACTGACATTTTCATGATCCATATGTCGAAGAAGCTTGATCTCACGCAAAGTTCTCTTGGCATCGATTTTGTTATCAAATGCATTTGCAATTTTCTTTATTGCAACATGCTCATTCGTCTCCGAATTCAAAGCCGAACTATCATAATCACAAAATCATAAAACAAATGTCTTATCAATCAAAATTCCACATAAATTTTTGAAGCAAAATATTTTATTCATAAATCTCTGAATACTCTCTACAATTCTCTACACTATAAAAATTAGCTAGCAACACCCTTATTTATAGTATAACAACAACATACCCGGTGTAATCCCACAAGTGCGATGTGGGGCCTATTTATAATGGTAAGAAACCTATTTAACTCAAGACAGGAAATCTTATTCCTATATAATTCTATCTATAAAGTCTAACTAGACATGTACCAAATCCTAACCAATTTTGGTTTCCCACCAACAATTTCTAGAAATACAAAATGAGTAGTTAATTAAGGAAAAAGGGAGAGAAAATATTACCAAACAATGCCATAAGCTCCTTTACCGATAGGCATAATAGGAGGTTTATACTTTGCAGTTACTTCAAATATATTACCAAATATATTATATTGAATAAACCTCCCACCGTGACTTAACGTCGCCGGAATATTATCCATTCCGGCCACCCCCGTCTGCTGCGGCGGCGCCGCTGGTGCGTCCGACATCACGGTGTCGGCCGTTTGCTGAGCTGGACCACCATCCATTTTACACGGAAAAACCCTAGAAATCAAATTTGAGAAAATTTGTTCTTTCAGATCTGAAGTGAAGTGAAAGATGATTGTTGATGAAGAGAAATGCTTGTTTGTTGTTTTGCTTTTGTCTTTTATCAAGTTAAACAAATAGGGAATAAAATGCATAAAATCTCACCGAAAACTTGTTCTCAAAATCTCATTTTAGCAAATTTATTTTAAGGAGTTTTATATACCCCTATTCTAATCTAAATTGGAATTAATATCCCCGAATAGGTGACGTGTCAAGAAAATATAATCACTGACTGAAAAGTGCGTGGGAGTAAAAAAAAAAAAAAAACTAAAAATGACCTCAATTGTACATATGTAGTCTTCTAATTGGAAGATAATTATTATACTTTTTTAATATTTTATTTTTCCTTGTAGGTTTTTTGTTTTTCTCCTTCTTTTCTTTCTTTCTCCAGACCACCTTTTCTCCAGAATTAATGGTTTTTCTTTTAATTCAAATTTCCTTAAGAAAATATACTGTATATGACAACGAAGTGATGAAGACAATGAAGACTTGTTCTTCGATATGGTGTTTATAGGTCCTGATGGACGCTCAAAATTGGACAAAAAATGCAAGTTCCTTTTCTGTCAGCAAACTTTTTGTTTTTTTTGGGTCCGCGAACTGGAGTCTCGGAGAGTTGTGTTTTTTAAACCAAAACTTTTTCCAACTCGAAGCCTCATTCTCCGATTTCGACTCTTAGATTAGCCCCTTCTTCTTGAGCTTCAGCACAAACTAATGGACAATATTTAGATGTCCAATCAAAAACATATCTTAGAGCTCGTTTGGATTGGCTTATAAGTTGCAGGCCTTCTTTTGATTTTTTGAGTAAGATTTGGTAACTTCTTAAAGTTATTTTATGTTTAAAATAAGTTTAAAAAATTAATTGAATAGTTTAGGCTTCAAACATTTAAAGTAGGCGTATAAGTTGTTTTAGAATATATATAATTTCTTTTTTATATAAACTCTTTTTTAAGTAGCTTTCTTAATGAGTTTTTGCTAAAACTCATGTTTGGTTTCTGGCCGTGGAAATTGGGTCGTCATTTGTTTATGGATGAGTTGGCTCGATTTTGGTCCACAATTTTGAATTTTTTTTCTTTGATTATTTCTTCAACTATCGAAATCATGTTGCTGAAGGCTTCTCAAGGACCATACTAATGAAAATATTTCGCCGGATTAATATTCCCTTATCAGTGATGAATATTAATTCCCTTAATGGTGTTTGTCTCACTGCGAGATCTCTAGATCTAATAGCTGAAAATTTCTCTGCCATGAAAGTGCAGCTCTAAGCTGCCATGAATTTGGGGAAAGAACAGAAAGTAGGGAAAGAAGAAAGAAGAAGGGAAACCCTTTGAAAGAAATGAATAAAACAAAAATGATTAAAAAAATAGTGCTATACATGTGTCAAGCGTGTGTATAACACTCTTGAATATTAATTTGTGATTGTTTTGAGGAGGGGGTGTGAATTTTCTTCATTAGACGTATATAAACGCCCGTAAAGTTAAATTGCTAAAGTGAGTTTTGGGAATTAGTTTAGGAGGGATTTTATGCATTTTCCCTATAAAATACAGAAAGGTCATATTTGACCCTTTACTATCGAAATTAAGTTATATTTATCATCTGTTATACCTTTTCAATAAATATATCCCTACGATCATACTTTAGAGTTATATTTATCTCTCACCCATTAAAACTAGCTATATAGTTATGAACACCTAATTTTTAACCGAACTTAAATTTTTTTACACCATTTTAGCATTTAAATATTTCTTTTTAGGTTTAGATTAGATAGTTGATTTTTATGCCATTTTTAGTAAGTTTTATTTTAAAAATTGAAAACTACAAAAATAAAGTCGCATTTTAGGATAAGTTTCGTATTTTATTTTTCAAAAGAAAAGGAGGTTTTCAAAATATATATTTTCTTCCAATTTAGGTTTTCATAAATAAGCTAGTAATTTTTAGGAGCTTTGTTAGTTACATTTCATTTTGGACTAACTATTTAATTTTTCTTACACTTTTGTTAAGTTTAAAATAAATTATCTTTGTGTATTTTGTTATATTTTTAATTAAAGAAATAAACAAAAAAGAAAAAAAATTCCTAGAAACTAACCTAAATCTCCTTACCTGCACGTCTCTCAACCAAACCCAAATTAACCCAACTAATCCCCCTTAAACCTCTCTCCCTCAATGAGTCTTCTTCCTTAAAACTCTCAATAAATAATTATCTCTAAAACTCCTACTCCCTCCCTTTTCTCTTAATATATAATACACGACACACACAACACACAAACGACACGCACAGAAACATTAAAAAACAGAAAACAAAAAAAAAACACAGATACGGAGAGTAAAAAATCTAGAGAGTGCATTGAGAGAGAAAATAATTTTTCATCACAGTTTTGGTTTGTACTTGAGGTCGGATTTAAGGTTTCGTTCATGGTTTCGAGTTCGTGGACAGGCGAAAATTAGCTTTGCTAGTTTTGAAAATCTGTAGATTGTATGTCGCTTTCCTTTGTTAACGATAAGAATTTGAAGGTTTGTTCCATATTACTTTTTTCTATTCAACATCTTGTACGAATCAAAATTTTGTTGGAGAACTCTTTATGAAGCTATATTCATGTTAATTATGTTGATTGTTCATATGATAGGATATTTGATCTTTTCGCTGCAAGACTTCAATATTTATTTTTCAAATAATGAGAAACTGATGACTTAGTAGTCGTTTGGTAAGATGGATTGGATGAGATGGAATTATTAGTCCCATGGGATTGAAATTATCCCATGTTTGGATGGTGGGATAACTGCTTTGGTATCCCTAACTGGACGCCGTCAGCCCGTCGGTTTCCTGTTCCTTAGGATCGGTCAAAGCACCGGAACAGTTAACGCCGTTCAGGTATTTTTTTTACCGATCGTTTCGATTAAGCAGAACTTGACTTCCAAGTTAAACAGTGAAATTAAAAAAAAAAAAATTATAGTCGTTGGGCTGGTGGACGTTAGTGGACCGTTGGCAGCACCATTTGCAAAAAATGGCCGTTGCCAAAACGGCCATTTACTCTTTTTTTGCCCCCCGACCCAAATTTTTTTTTTTTAACACTTTAACCCATCCCCCACCCCTATATAAACCCTTAACATTTTCATTTTAATCCACACCAATTCACTCTTCTCTTTCTCTCAAATCTCAATCTCTCAATTATAGTTACTTTGCAACAATTAGCCACTTTAAATTTCTCTCAAATAAATATTATAAAGTCTTATTATAGTTTCAATTATTAATTTTGCAATTATAATATTGTTGGTGGAGTTAGTGATTTTTGCAACAATCGAAGTACCTTTGGTGGATTTGCAATTCTAGCCGCCTTCACTTTGTTGGAAATTAATCCGGCAATTTGGTACCTTCGTTCCAACTCTATCTTTATTTTTCGCAATTTAATTTACGCAATTTAATTCTAGTAATTTAATTTGTTGCAATTTATTTTCTTGTGATTTATTTGATTGTTATTTAAATTAATTCTATTTAATAATGGCAAAGAGATTTAGACGTGGTCTTAGGTAGTAATAGTGGTATTGTTAGGGGTGGGCTTAATGAGGAAACATTTGTGGAAGAAACGCCTAATTTAGGTATTGATGTTGGTGGAAATAATCCACTTTTAGGTCATGAGGCAATGCAACAACATTTTATCGACACTTTTAATGAAATTGATGATGAAACACAAGCCCCGGAAAATCCCATAGAAGATACATGTCCTGCACAATCACATACACAAGACAAACCGCCTAGAACTCGAAAGCCAACCGCCAAAATTTGAAAATTTATGACTAAGGATAGGGAAAGCCAAACATTACATGTAGCCTATGTGGACAAGTATTTGCTTTTAGGCAAGAAACTAGTAAAGATGGTGGAACGGGTACACTAAATAATCATATGAGACTTAAACATATGGATGTTTGGGGAGAGCAAACGGGTTCAAATGTGGGGGGTCTTCAAATGACGATAGACCCACGAACCGGTAGAAATTTTAAGTATGACAAGAAAAAAGAGCGTGTAGAAATAGCTAAAATAGTAGCTTATGATTGTTTACCATTTTCATTTCCTTCGGGTTTGTGGTTTGTTACTTACATTCAACGTTGTTATAATCCTTTATTTGAGGGTATTCCTAGAAGTACTTGAGAGCGGATGTTATAGATTTGTACAAAAAATATAGATTTTATTTGCGCCATGTATTTAATTCTTTAAATTGTAATGTTTCTATTACCGCTGATTTAGGTCTTAGTCTTAACAAATTAGATTTTTTTACTATTACATGTCATTGGGTTGATTGATGACAATTGGATTATGCAAAAAAGAATTATAGCTTTTTTATATGATTAAGGAAAAGGTCGTCACGATGGAAAATTTTTAGCGGATTCAATGTCTACTATTATGAGATTTTTTAATATTTATAGAAAAACACTTTGTATTGCTTTAGATAATGCTTCTAATAATACAAAGGCGATTGGTCTTTTAAAAAGATAATTAAACCCTCCGCTAAAAAATATTTTTCCATGTGAGATGTAGTTGTCACATTTTAAATTTAATTGTTAAAGATGGTCTTGACTATTTTGACGATTCTGTTCAAAAAGTTAGAGATGCGGTTGCGTTTCTTTTTTGTAATGCTACTAGGGGAAGGCTTAGAGATTTTAAGAATGCTTGTGTGGAAAATAACCTTAGACCTAGGAAAATTCAAGTAGAAATTGAGACTAGGTGGAACTACACTTACATTATGCTACAACAAGCATATGAGTATAGGACTCCCCATACAACAAGTTCACAACAAATATAATATTAATAGTGATGATTGGTTAAATTTTAGGCATTGGGAAGATGTTAAAGAATGTATTAAACTCTTAGAAAAATTTTATAATGCAACTCTTGCTTTTTCTAGACAATTCTATCCCACGATAACCGGAATTTTAGCCTACTTAGCGGAAATAGCTGGAGTTTTACAAGAGTATAAATATAAACCCGGTTATCAAGCGGCTATTTTTTGAAATGATAATCAAATTTAAGAAGTATTTTTTCCCATCCCAACTTTATTTATATTGGGTTCTCTTGTTAAATCCTTGTTTAAAAGTGTCTTATACTAAAGCATTGGTTGGTCAAATTTATACATTTTTAGAAATTGAAGCGGGAGTTCAACCATCTTTAGTCAAGCCGAACTCGCTATTGATGATGAGTTTAGAAAAGTTTTACTCATTATTCTAATTTGGAAGAACGTGCTACATCCGTTTGCTCCACGCCCTACTACTTCTCAAAGTAGCAAAAAGGGCTTGTCGGGTTTATCGCATTTAAAGTTTTACATTCACAACAACTCCTTCTTCTAGTGCAAACTTTGATGAATATAACTTTTATTTGATGCGGCCAAATGTGGATATCAAGAAATCGGGATGAATTGGACGTCTTAGCATGGTGGAAGAAGTACAAGGCAAGTCATCCGATACTCTCAAGAATGGCTCGAGATATCCTTACGGTTCAAGTATCAACCGTGCTTCGGAGAGTGCATTTAGCCAAGGAAGACAAAAATTGGAGACCATAGACATTCATTATCCCGCTTTAGCTTGCAAGTACTAGTGTGCATTCGAGATTGGATTAGATCGCAGCGACGCAATCCAAAACTTAGGAAGCGGAGGAAGGCGAAGAGGAAGAAATTGAAGATTTGATAGCAAGTGGACCGACCAAATGGAAGACTTTTAAGATATCTCCATGACCGAATATGATATGGGGGAAATTAACGAAATGATTCACAATTGGTGATTTTATTATTCTACTATTTCTTTACAACTCATGTATTATTTGCAAGTTAAAAAAAACTACAACTTGCAAATAAATGTTATCCAAGAATGAATAAAATATATGGCTCATTGAGCTTTCTTTTATTTACTTGTGTTCATATTTTTACTTATATTAAGTTAGGAATATACCTAAAATTTACTAAGAATATACTTATAATATACATCTACTTAAATTAAAAACTAGAAAGTTATATACTTGAAAAATAACTAAGAGCCTGTTTGGATTGGCTTATAAGTTGGCTTATAAATATACTTTTTTTGATGTTTGGGTGGCGATAAATATTTTGTGCTTAAAATAAGCTCAAAAATATATATTTAACTTAGTTTATCTAGAGCGACTTATAAGAGTAAAACGAACTATAAGCCAAAAAAATATTATACTATTATTTTTTTCAACGTATATACGAATTTATAAACAATCCAAACGGGCTCTAAAATATCTAAGAATATCTTTATAATATAAATATACTTATAATTAAACACACACACACACACACACACACACATTATATATATATATATATATAAGTTATAATATATAAGTTATAATATATAAGTTATATATATATATATATATATATATATATATATATATATATATATATATATATTATATAATATATGTATAACTTAAACATATATATATATATATACGTATATATACGAATTTATAAACTTAGAAAATAATTAAGCTATAAATATAAGTATAATATATAAGTTATAAGTATATATAGTATACTATATATATATATATATATATATATATATATATATATATATATATATATATATATATATTATATATATATAACCTATATATATATATAAGTATATATATATATAATAAGTATATTCTTACTATATTTTATATATATATATATATATATAACTAATATATATATATACACGTATATCTTTATCATTCGACTGGCTTACGTTAACGCAAGTCGATATTTAAACTTTACTTATAAACTTAGATAACATATGTAAATATACCTACAATATACTAATAAATACTATAATATATATATATATACTTTACAAAAAATAAAAAAAAGGGTTTTGGACTGTTTGGGCCGACGGCCGTTTCGATTTTGAATTTGGAAACCGGAATCCAAGCAGTTCGGATCCAATTTTTAACCGGAACCGGACGGTTCCGTAACCGGTTACCGTTCCGGTTCGAACCGGTTGACGGGCTTATATCCCACCCAATCCCATCTATATGGGATAAAAGATGGGATAAGTTATCTCATGTAGAGGGTGGGATAAGTTATCCCACCTTATCCCACCAAATCTCATCTACATAGTATAACTTAACCCTTCTACCAAACCATCCCTTACGGTAGAAGTTATTGAACTTGGTTAGATCAAGTGGATTACTACAGTTTGTTATTAGATTGATTTAAGTTGACGTTTGAGTTTTTAGTTGGTCAAGTAGTGATTGCATGGTCTGATTGTTTATTTTTAATATAAAATGGGTTTAAAATAAACGTTGGGCTGAATTATTTTCCTAAAAAAACATGAACTCTTTTTGGGGTTATGAAAGTAGATTTTGGGACTAGACAAATAATTAAGGCCCAAATAATTAATTAATCGTGAGAAGAGTGAGACGGGATGCGAATATATTTCAAATCACGCTGCAAAAAAATAAAAAGAAAAGAGTGTAAAAACAATTGTAAGGGAGTGAGATGGGTTGCGAATTCACTTAAAAAAAAATTTGTTAAAGAGAGAATAGAATTACTCAAAAAGAACGAATTTAGGTCCTCAACCCAAAGGAAGTAGAAAAATTATTACATTAATTTAAATAATCAATGATGAGGCCGGAAAGCGCTGCTATCGGTAAATCATTTAAATAAAATTTAATTACCGTTATTAAAGCCGGACAAATTGGGGTGGATAGACTTTAAGTACGTTAGATACCTATTTAGGCACGAGAATTAGGAACGGTCCATAAATGTCCCAAAAGGCGCGAGATAAAACTTCAAAATTATGATAAGGTTGGAAAGCGCTGCTACCAGTACGTCACACTAATAAAAAAGAAACCCTTTTTAACAATTTTAAAACAAATCAAAGAAAGCGGGAAATAAGTAATCTCAAGTTCATAAGAATAATGTATCCTAAAAATTAATTCAAGCCGAATATAAGTTGATAAAGTGACCGTGCTAGAACCACGGGACTAGGGGGTGCCTCACACCTTCCCCTCAGTCAACAGAATTTCTTACCCGAATTTTTATTTTCGCAGACCAATAATTAAAGAGTCATTTCCTTTTGATTAGGGATTCAATAAGGTAACTTGGAACACCAAAACTCAATTCCAAGTGACAATTCTGTAATAAATAAATAATCCCTTCTCAAAATGTCACTTTAATTGGAAAAATCCTTTTTTTTAAATCCTTTAAGTGCATGGGTAAAAAAAAAAGGGGTGTGACAGATGGCGACTCTGCTTGGGATAACCACAATTCGAGCTTTTATATTGACTCATATTTGGCTTTACTTTATTTTTGGATACATTATTTATTGGCTTAATGTTCTATTTGCCTGCTTATTTACCCCTTTGATATTGTTTGAATTGTAATATAAACTGTCTTCTCTCGCGCACCCATCTGAGTCTTCTGGCATACACTTCTCACACATTGTGCACTCGGAGACGCGATTACGCTCCTGAACCTTTCTTTGAGATACCAGAGATGCGGTTACGCTCCTGGGAAGGATTTTATAGTCACACATGTTTTAGGATGGGGAGGAAAAACAGTGAGGCCGGAAAGCACTGCTACCGGTAAACTGTCCCTTGCCCAACTCGAGTTTGTCCGCTCGTTTTACAGCTAGTCTAGATGCCTACTCCATCAGGATGTTAAACTTAGTATAACAAGCCACATGCGGTGATTATCCTTAGTACGCTACGCTTTGTTTGCATCATGTGCATTTGACTTAGTGGGGCTCGGCACAGGGGCCCTGTCGGTCTAGGACAGGTACCCTATATCCAGACCAACATGTGCATTCTATGTGTTATTTGTAACATCATACGGAAGGTTTGTCGATTGTTGTCCAACTTTAGGGTGAATTGATTAACAAAAGAGAGACCAAGAATACCCGAATTTTAATTATTAAGATCCAAGTGATGCATGATTTTACCTTAAAAAAAGAAAGAAGAGTTTTCAAAATAGTTGAGATTTTTCCCTTCTTTTTTTTTTCACGAACTACGCACACCTGATTCTCATCTCGATAAGATACGTAGGCAGCCCTTCTCGGGTTCGGTGTTCCTTATTCAAAAATTCTAATTAAAAAAAAGAGTTTTTATTCCTTATTCAGAAAATCCAAAAAGAATATACCTTATTTTTTAGGGTTACTCTTTGTAGAAAATTCAAACACTAAAAAATACCAAAAATATTTTCTTTCATTCCTCCTTTGTTCATTCCTTCAAATATTAAAAAAGAAATTTTATTTTCTTAAAAAGATAAAAAAAAAATAGGAGAAATTTAAGAGAATAATACATTTCCATTATCTTCACGAACTACGCACACCTGATTCTCATCCCGATGAGATACGTAGGCAGCCCTTCTCGAATTCGGTATTCCTATTCAAAAAATCTAAAAAGAGAGTTGTTATTCTTATTTTTAAAAAAAAAGACCTTGTATTTCTTTATCACAGAATATAAAAAAAAATTGTATACGTTTTTCTTGAACTACGTCTGACCTGATTCTTGTTTCAACAAGATACGTAGACAACTCTTCTTTTGGGTTCGGTCCCACCTAGCAATAAAATAAAAATCTTGACTTGGTTGGTACCTACATATTTAGAAGTGCGCACGGAAAATTAACCAGTGTTAAAATAATTGGGATGACAGAGAGGACCAACTTTGTTGTGAACCATAGATTCTTTTGGTACCTCTTGATTGTATCTAAGTGACACTTGAGAAATTCTTTGGCTAAAAATTGGGGTAAAAAATAATTTGACCTCATCGTTTCATGTGCATTGTGTGGTGAGCTTTAGATTGAAAATTCAATGACATTGCTTGTTGATCCAGAACTTGGCCTGAATGTTTATTGAGGCGAGATATTGAACAACACTTGGTTTGAGAAAGGATTGTAGGATTTCTTTGACCCGATTGTGTCTTTCAAGCCTACCAAATGACATATGATCCCTAGTGTTACCCTTTTGATCCTAAAACCTTTTTCTTTGGATAAATCACAATTTAGCCTATACTTTTTGAGTGCTTAAATGCACTATCCCGCTTTTGGCCCCACCTCCCTGAGCGCACTAACAAAATCAAAGTTGGATGACAAAGTGGAAAGGTGAAAATGCGAAAGTCCAAGAAAATTACAAAAAAAATGAAAGAAAAAGCTGCAAAAAAAAAAAAAAAAAAAAAAAAAACTCCAAAATATGGAGGAAAGCTCAAAAAAAGAGAGAGAAAAGTTAAAGGAAAAAAAAGTAGCAAAGCAAATGAAGATTAAGTGCGAAAATGCAAAAAAAAAAAAAAAAAAAAAAAAAAAAATAAAAAAAGGTATAATGTTATGCCTAAGGAGGGAATAGTCACTTTATCCCAAATATATATCCTACCCATCTTTAAGACCACATTACAAGCCAATAACAAGTCCTACTTGATCCCATTCTGAGTGTCCTCACATTAGTGGATACTTACATGAAGGCCAAGCATATGGTATCTCAATTGCATGCATTGAACATCCTTACAGTGTGAGTTTACTTCTTGAATTTCATAAGATCTAAATGCTTCTATTGAGTGTGAATTAGGACTTGACTTGTGGTAAGGGCACTTGAAACATGAGGATAGGAAGAATTCAAAACTCTAATTGATGCAAGATGAATAGATCTTGTCAATACTTATGTATGTTCGAGGTACCATTTGAAACTATAGGAATCACTTCTAAGTTGACCTCCGGTTCGTCCGAGAGTAATTGATGGTGATTTCCGATGCATAATACTAATAGTTGGTGCCAAGTAAAGTCAAGATATGCTAAAGCGATGCATTGAATTCTTTGTCTTCATCCTCTGATGCTCCTTATAAGAGACACCCTTTTGAAAAAGGGGGGAAAAATTGTAGCTTTGTATGAACTACGTTTGACCTGATTCTTGCTATGGCAGGATACATACGCAATGCTACAATGGGTTTCGGTCTCGCTTAGTAAAAAGTCTCATGTCCCCAAAAGATCAAACTGGGACATATTTTTTTTAAGAAAAAAATAATTCCATTTCAAAACAAAAAAGCAAAAAGAAAAAAAAAAATCAAAAAGAATTTCAAAGTTCTCAGTTTCAAAACTGGGGCATTTTTTTTCTTTTTTTTTTCAAAAATAAAAAAATAAATCATTTCATGCTTCACAGGGTACGACAATCCCTAGTTGCATTTTAGGGAACAAAAACCCTAATTTTTCTCATGTCTTCACAGGGTACAACATTCCCTAGTTGTATTTAAGGGAACAAAAATTCCTACTTTTTTTTCCTCTCCATGCCTTCACAGGGTACGACATTCTTTGGTTGGATTTTAGGGAACTAAAACCCTACTCTTTTTCATGCATTCACAGGGTACAACAAACCCTAGTTGCATTTTAGGGAACAAAAACCCCTACTCTTTTCACAACTTCACTGGGTACGACATTCCCTGGTTGCATTTTAGGGAACAAAAACCCCTACTTTTTTTTTTAGTGACTTCACAGGGTACGACATTCCCTGGTTACATTTTAGGAAAAAAATCCCTATTTCTTTTCATGACTTCATAGGGTACGACAATCTTTGATAGCATTTTAGGGAACAAAAACCTCTACTTCGTTTTCATGCCTTCACAGGGTATGACAATCCTGATTGCATTTTAGGGAACAAAGATCCTTATTTCTTTTCATGACTTCACAGGATACGACATTCCTTGGTTGCATTTTAAGGAAGAACCCCCTATTTCTTATTTCATAACTTCACAGGGTACAACATTCCCTGGTTGCATTTTAGGGAACAAAAATCCCTATTTCTTTTTTCATGACTTCACAGGGTACAACATTCCCTGGTTGCATTTTGAGGAGCTAAAGTTCCTACCTTTTTCATGTATTCACAGGGTAAGACATCCCCTGGTTGCATTTTAGGGAACAAAAATCCCTATATCTTTTCATACCTTCACAGGGTATGACAATCCTGGTTGCATTTTAGGTAACAAAAACCCCTACTTTTTTTCATGATTTCACAAGGTAAGACATTCCTTGGTTGCATTTTAGGGAACAAAACTCCCTATTTCTTTTCATGCCTTCAAAGGGTACGACATTCCCTAGTTGCATTTTAGGAAACCAAAACCCTTACTTTTTCATGACTTCACAGGATACGGCATTCCCCTGTTGCATTTTAGGGAACAAAAATCCCTAGTTCTTTTCATGACTTCACAGGATACGACATTCCCCGATTGCATTTCAGGGAACAAAAATCCCTATTTTTTCCTCATTACTTCACAGGGCACGATAATCCCTGGTTGCATTTTAGGGAACAAAAATACCTACCTTTTTTCATGACTTCACAGGGTACAACAATCCCTAGTTGTGTTTAGGGAATAAAAGACCCTACTCGTTTTTTTTCATGGAGTACGACATTCTCTGGTTGCATTTTATTTTAGAACAAAAATTTTATTTTATTATTGTACCATGCTTACATTCTTATCATTGTTTTCTTTTCCATTGGAGTAGTTAGTTTCTAGTTTTTACTAATAACTCACAAAATTTCCTAGTGCAAACTGGGACATAAAATTTTTGTTTGTTTTGTTCGTCTTTGATGGCTTGCAGGTCCCGCAAAGCACGGATTTGATATCAAATGAAGTTCCATCACTGATTAGAGAAAAGAAGAATGCTCAATCGCAAGGACAGTTAGAGTCAACTTTGACATATAAAGCAGCCCAACGTCTCAAGATTCATCTTGTCAGCTTCTAATCAAGAAGCAGGCATCAAGAATATTCTACGAACTAGCATTTGGAAGAGAATCCACAACTCACTCCAAGTTGCAAGTTCAAGTCTCAAATTCTAACTTCAAGGCCAAATTTCGAGATCAAAGCACCCACCAAAAGAAGGTGAGGTGATAACTGAAGATCCAAGTGAAGGCTTAAAGGAAGGCTCGAGACAAGTAATAGATAGGACCTTGTATTTCCTTTCATCATTTGTTGTCTTTTTCATTTTATTTTTGTAATAACAGGAGCCACAGACCGGAACCTCGAAAGAACCTCACTCGATTCTCCAACTCATCATTCCATCCTTCTACCCACTTGAACTACACGTGACCTGATTCCCTTATAACTAGGGATATATAGGCTGGCCAAAACCAGGACTCAGTCACATCCTTTTTATTATTATTTCTTTTCGCCTTTTAAATAATGGTCAGGTCAAAAATCAGTCACAGTGTTCACTTCTTTGCCTGAAAACTCTTCATGTTTCCAAGAAAAGAGGGACATTCTGTGAACACCTAATTTTTCTTAAATTTTTTTACACCATTTTAGCATTTAAATATTTCTTTTTAGGTTTAGATTAGATAGTTGATTTTTATGCCATTTTTAGTAAGTTTTATTTTAAAAATTGAAAACTACAAAAATAAAGTCGCATTTTAGGATAAGTTTCGTCTTTTATTTTTCAAAAGAAAAGGAGGTTTACAAAATATATATTTTCTTCCAATTTAGGTTTTGATAAATAAGCTAGTTATTTTTAGTAGCTTTGTTAGTTACATTTTATTTTGGACTAGCTATTTAATTTTTCTTACACTTTTGTTAAGTTTAAAATAAATTATCTTTGTGTATTTTGTTATATTTTTAATTAAAGAAATAAACAAAAAAGAAAAAGAAAAAAATTTCCTAGAAACTAACCTAAATCTCCTTACCTGCACGTCTATCAACCAAACCCAAATTAACCAAACTAATAGCCTATTTGGCCAATCTTTTAAAAATAACTTACTTTAAAAAGTTCAAAAAAGTACTTTTGGCTAAAAGCAGTTTGTGCTTGACCAATTAATTTGAAAAAGTACTTTTGATCAGCAATTAATGTTTCTTCTAAGTGTATTTTTCTCAAAAGTACTTTTCAAAAAAGTGCTTTTGGGCAAAAACTATTTTTTTTAGCTTCTGAAAAACTGTTTCTATCAAGCCCCCAAAAGCACTTATTTTCTCTCAAAAGCTTGGTCAAACACTTTACTTTTGTTACAATAAGCACTTATTGAAAAAATAAGTACTTTTGGTGGAAAAATAAGCTTGGCCAAACAGGCTATAATAGCCCTTAAACCTCTCTCCCTCAATGTGTCTTCTTCCTTAAAACTTTCAATAAATAATTATCTCTGAAACTCCTACTCCCTCCCTTTTCTCTTAATATATAATACACAACACACACAACACAAAGGACACGCACAGAAACATTAAAAAACAGAAAAAAAATAAAAAATACACAGATACGGAGAGCAAAAAATCTAGAGAGTGCATTGACAGTAAAAATAATTTTTCATCACAGTTTTGGTTTGTACTTGAGGTCGGATTCAAGGTTTCGTTCGTGGACCAGAAAATTAGCTTTGCTAGTTTTGAAAATCTGTAGATTGTACGTCGCTTTCCTTTGTTAATGAAAAGAATTTGAAGGTTTGTTCCCGCTATTACTTTTCTATTCAACATCTTGTACGAATCAAAATTTTGTTGGAGAACTCTTTATGAAGCTATATTTATGTTAATTATGTTGATTGTTCACATGATAGGATATTTAATCTTTTCGCTGCAAGACTACAATGTTTATTTTACAAATAATGAGAAACTGATGACTTACGGTAGAAGTTATTGAACTTGGTTAGATTAAATGGATTACCACAGTTTGTTGTTAGATTGATTTAAGTTGACGTAAGAGTTTTTAATTGGTCAAGTAGTGGTTGCATGATCTGATTGTTTATTTTTAATATATAAAATGGGTTTAAAATAAACGTTGGGCTGAATTATTTTCCTAAAAAAACATGAACTCTTTGGGGTTATGAAAGTAGATTTTGGGACTAGACAAATATTTAAGGCCCAAATAATTAATTAATCGTGAGAAAAGCGAGATGGGATGCGAATATATTTCAAATCAAGCTGCAAAAAATTAAAAAGAAAAGAGTGTAAAAACAATTGTAAGGGAGTGAGATGGATTGCGAATTCATTTAAAAATCTTTTGTTAAAGAGAGAATAGAATTACACAAAAGAACGAATTTAGGTCCTCAATCCAAAGGAAGTAGAAAAATTATTACATTAATTTAAATAATCAACGATGAGGCCGGAAAGTGCTGCTATCGGTAAATCGTTTAAATAAAATTTAGTTACCGTGCTTAAAGCCGGACAGATTGGGGTGGGTAGACTTTAAGTACGTTGGATGCCTATTTAGGCACGGGAATTAGGAACGGTCCATAAATGCCCCAAAAGGCGCGAGATACAAATTCAAAATTGTGATAAGGTTGGAAAGCGCTGCTACCAGTTCGTCACACTAATAAAAATGAGACAGTTTTTAACAATTTTAAAAAAAATCAAAGAAAGCGGGAAATAAGTAATCTCAAGTTCATAAGAATAATTTATCCTAAAAATTAATTCAAGCCGAATATAAGTTGATAAAGCGACCGTGATAGAACCACGGGACTCGGGGGTGCCTCACACCTTCCCCCGGTCAATAGAATTCCTTACCCGAATTTTTGTGTTGACAGACCAATAATTAAAGAGCCATTTCCTTTTGATTAGGGATTCAATAAGGTGACTTGGAACGCCAAAACTCAATTCCAAGTGGCAATTCTGTAATAAATAAATAATTCCTTTTCAAAACGTCACTTCAATTGGAAAAACCTTTTTTTTTTTTAAATCCTTTAAGCACGGGGGTGACAAAAAAAAAAAAGAGGTGTGACAATAGTACCTCAATTAAGAATTTACCTTATATAAAGTTCTTCTTTATTTAAATTACTAGTCTCTACGAACGTGCCCTAGATCTCTCAAATGTTTGGTGATGTTATTTGAAATTATATATTATTTATTTTAAAAGGTACAAAAATATTGTTTGATCGTATCCCTTAATACTTCCCATTATTCTTTATGTTTAAATATATCACACAAAAATCACTTTTCCTCTTTTTCGTTACATAAAACTCATCCAACTTTGATCAAATTAACTAAAAAGTAAATCTGACCTGAATTTTTATATTTGTACCGAAAATATGATACGACACCTCAAAATACTTGAATATAAAAGCAAATAAGAAATTTATTTATCATCATAACTATTAATGGAGAGAGCTATTTTGTCAATTTTTCATGATGAAATGTTTATACGAAGAAACAATATTAACTATTTTATTTTCTTTTTACATAAAAATTTGTATCTTCAGACTTGCAAGATAAACAATTAATTTTACGAT
Source organism: Lycium ferocissimum (assembly GCF_029784015.1). Taxonomy (NCBI): domain Eukaryota; kingdom Viridiplantae; phylum Streptophyta; class Magnoliopsida; order Solanales; family Solanaceae; genus Lycium; species Lycium ferocissimum. Next base: position 60,787,525 of record NC_081342.1, read on the forward strand.
AGCTATTTTTATTTTTTCTCATCGAGTACTTAAAAAAACTTGAATATGCCCACATTTTATTCCAAAAGCTTCAATTAAGTCAAACAATCAAGTTTGTAAAATTATAATTTTATCCTCAATAATCTATATCAAAAAATAATTTAATTTTTTAAATAATATTCAAGTTGATCAATATTTCAACATTAAAATAATAGGTAAACGGTTATTGGGGTGATTAGTGATTACATCAAATCATATACTAATCTCTCATGATTAAGTGATAAATTAAGGTGAGAATATGCATTAATTAACTATGATTTTGTGGTAACTTTTGAAGAGACATGTCATATATTTATTAATTTGGCGTAAACACCCCATGCAGATAATTTAAAATATACCATCAACCATTCTGTCTTAAATCATGGATGTCTTAATAATATCTCTTGAAATTAAATCTCAACTTAACTGATTTATGGAGATAACTGCTTTCTCTGTCTTTTTCTTATTAGTCACCATCTTTACGAAGAGAAAAACCCTACAGTAAATAAATTTACTGCTATAAGAAATAAAGTGGGATGTATCATGGTCTATGTATTTTCAACAGGGAAAGATTAGTTGATTTGAAGTTTTAATTATTAGGTAAAATACTAAATATATTGGTCGTAGGACGCAAGTTGGAACATGACTGGGATTGGAATCGGAATTCGACGCAAATTCAAACTACTCATTAGGCTAAGTTTTAATTGTTTACTACTTTATCCAACATGAAATTATGGTTTCGAGAGATATTCGACTTATAAGAGTAAAAATGCCGTTCAATATTTGAAGGATATTTTGGTCAACCAACAATTATATTCATGCTTTTAAAATAACTAGTATCTACGAACATGCCTCGCACGTTAATATCATGTCAATTTTTTAGCAAGTGCTTTGAATCTAAAAACTCGTTGAAAATATCAGAATTATAGTTAAAGTAGAGAAACTAAAACAAAAACTAAAACTAACTGGCAAACAAATTATTATTTGAGAATATCCAAGAGAAAGAGAAGGAAAAATATGTTAGTTATTCATGAATGCAATAATATTAAACCAAACTAAAGTTAAAATCACCTGTATCGCATAAAATTATTTTGAGAATTACATTGATCATCAGTTCCTTTTTGCAGACTAATTGCTTGTTTGGATTAGCTTCTAAAACATGTCTCCAAAATATTTGAAAAGTTCTTTTCAAAAAAAAAATTGGTGAGAAGCAGTTTGTGTTTGACTAATTAATTTAAAAAATCTTTTGAACAACAATTAGTGTTTGACCAAACTTTTAAAAAGTGCTTCTAAATGTATTTTTCTCAAAATTGTTTTTCGAAAAAGTACTTATGGAAAAAACTACTTTTTTTTTTAAGCTTTTGAGGAACAGTTTCTGCTACTTCTCAAAAGTATTTATTTTCTCTCAAAAACTTGACCAAAACATGTCACTTTTTTAAAATAAACACTTTTGAACTCCCAAAAGCTTGACCAAACCGGCTATAATATCATTGTATTGTGAATAATTAGTGGCAGAACCAGGAGTAAGGGGATTCAGGAAAAAAAAAATTATTATGCCAAGGGGATTCAACAACTTGTATATATGCAAAAAAAAAGCATTTTTGCCCTGTCGACATAGTATAATTTTTCAACGAAAGGGGTTTAATTGACACCCCTTGCACCCCTCTGGCTCCGGCCCTGCCAACAATGTTGATCTCAAGTTCGACATGGAGTTTTCAACAATGTTAATAATTTTTACTCAAATTCAAATATAACAAAACTCATGCTTTCCAAATCGAAGTAACGACTCATAACTTGGGAAGGGAGGGGGTATTTAACATAATTTATAGTCTACATATCTAGTGGTATTAATTCTTGCTACTAGAACCTATTAGCTTTCGTTAATCGTTAGTATTTTAAAATATTCAAGAAATTCGTTAGTATTTTAAATTATTCAAGAAATTGAATTACTGATATGTTTTTTGAAAAAGTAAAATTAAAACATCGGAATCTTAGCTGAGAAAAATTATAATTAAAATATATTATGTCACAAAGGCCAAACAAGTAATAATTAAGATACATGAGCACTTATGGTCCTACGAGTTATATTCTGCATATTATTTTAAGTTAATTGGAATACCTCTCAAGAAAATAATAATGTTAAAAATAACAATGACATTTTGATCGAAAGAAAAAACCTAAATATATCAATTGGATGATTAAATAAAACAAAATTATTCATAGTTACAACTGTATTACGAAACATTAATCTACTAAGCTTGAGATTATAGAATTTTGAGTCCTTTCCAAAGAACTCAAACGAGTACTGTTTTTAGTTATGTCCTTTCGTGGTAAGCTACTGTTAAAACTAATATAAACAATTAAGGGTATAAAGGTCGTATAATATTTAAAGGCTATTTTGGTCAACCAATATTTATATTCATGCTTTTAAAATAATATAGATAATACTATTCTCTCTGAACGTGCCTCCCACGTTATCCTCTATAAGTCATAACAAATTTTAGGTAATGTTATTTGAAATTATATTCTCCCTCCAATCTAAAATAATTGATGTTTTAGCCTCTAAAAGTTGGTCCAAAATAATTGTTTTCACAAAAACAAGACGGTATTTAATTCCTTTTTCCCGTATTTGGCCTTGGCGCATTCTCATATCCCCACGATAATTATGTCAACCTAAGAAAAGAAAATCTTAATTTCAAAACTCTTTTTAATTTTTAGGAATAAGTAACCAGGGGAGTATTAGTTATTTTATGAGGTACAAAAATATTATTAAAATGTTATTTTTGGTATATATCTTTTATGTTTTTACTATGTGAAAAAATTTGTTATGACTGAAAAAACCAACATCAGGAATTGAGCTAGTAACCATATACTGTATTTATTTTCATTATATATTGAAAATCGTTATTAAGAAAAATTAAAAGAATATCAGTCATTTATTTGTGGAAGAAGTAAAATATATTTTGATAAAAATATACGTGTTAACATTTCGTATATAAATAATTCACGTAAATTATAGGATAAACGGTTTCACTCATCATAGGTGAGAACTCATAATTTTCTAATGATCCCACTGTACAAAGAATCCTAGTTTTCCCATATCCTCCAAATACACAAATTGAAACTCAGAAGATGTCACAAATTAACCTTAAATTCTAGTTCCACCCTCGTCCTCCAATACACAAGAAAGTGATATTTGACAATATACCTACGGTATATAACGTAAGATTTGTGAATATACAAGATTTGTTGAATATACTTGTTACCAGAAGTTAAATCCTAAAACAACTCATGATCATCCTGCAAATTTGGTTCTATACATGCTTACCACATAACTTGTGAGACATAGGAGAAGGAATTTTGAAATTACCTGAGATCAATGGTCTTCACGTAAAGATAAAAAAAATTTCCAGTAGGATCATCTATAAAGCAAAGATAAATTAAAAACTTTAATAAATCCGATCAGCATTACAAGGAGAAAAGTAATACGAAAGCCAAAATCTTAAAGAGATAAAATCAGTAGGTTATATGCAATTTACATATATGTGATGCATATCTAATCGTACGATGAATTTTAGTGTTTCAAGCGGCAACCGTGAGTGCAATATGCTAATGAAACGTTTTATATAGATTAAAGTGTTCGTGTCCAAGTGAAATTAGTATGGATTTGATACTTTATAAAATTCGTGTGGAATAACAATTGGAATAGGTGAAAGTTAAAACAATAATTCGTATGGCATAACAATTGGAATAGCCGAAAGTTAAAACAATACTCTCTTCAAATTAGTAGTAGGATTCATATTCCAACAACAAAGTTAAACGCCTAATATTGGTTGACTTTGGCGTCCTATATATATTATAATAGTCCTAAATACGATAATTTTATCCACCATCATGGATTTATATATTGAACAAATATTAAATTTGAAGGCTAAAAAAATCATCAATTTTTCCAGCATATTTTGATCCATCAATATTTAGATTTTTTAATATTCGTATTTGTTTATCCTAATGCATGTATACATGTGTACCATGAGTTAAAGTCCTAATAGGATAAAAACAATTATCCTAATATGTATTATTCCAGCTGTATCCTTTCCTTGTATGTTCTTGTCCAAAGTAATGAAATAGCTACGGATATAAAAGTCGTTCAATATTTAAAGAATATTTTGGTCAACCAACATTTATATTCATGCTTTTAAAATAATATAGATAAAGATAGATATATATATAACAAAATTACCACTCTTTCCCTGTAACAAAAACTTAACACTATATATCATAATGTATCAAATTCTTTCATGGTTGCTGCAAACATGATGTTTTCTCTACTTAAGGTATCTGCGTATATCAATCTCACGATTAGCACGAGGTACGTAGAATTTTGGTTGCTATTGTATGGATTAATGTTATTTATAGTACATCATGTATAGAAAATTCAATTTTTGTGCAGTTTTGGCTTGTCGGAGCAAAAATTCTTTTGATTGCTCTCTCGCTTTGTAGTTCATTACTTCTTTTCCGCGATTATTGTTATTTTAGAGACTATTATTAAAGTTATCATATGCGGCAATTATTTCTGGGGCTAATTGAGCATGGCATGTGGCTTTTTAAAGATGAAAATGAAGTTTTAATGGGCGAGGGGTAAGTATAGCTAATTTTAAAAGGTGAGGGTTAAATATAGCCCTAAAGTATGACTGTAGAGGTATATTTATTAAAATGGTATAACAGAGGTCAAATATAGTTTATTTTCGATAGTAGAGGGGCAAATATGACCCTTTCCCGTATAAAATATTAGAGGGCTAATAAAACATTGTGATCTAATCTTAAATTAATGTGAAAAGGGTCAAATTAACCCCCCTATTATGAGAAAAGGATCAAATTTACCCTCCATTATACATTGGGCTAAAAGATACCCTTACTGTTAACAAAGTGACTCAAATATTTGCCCAATCCAACGTGACACTGCCATTTTAGTGACACGGACACACATGATATGCCACCTCACCACCCCGACCCATTTATCCCCTCCCCTCTACTTCTTTTTCGACCACGCACCTCCGCTCCTTCCCCAATCAGTGCCACCATGACCACCACCATTAATCTTTATTAATCCCTTGATTCCGCAATCTGTTGTCTCATTGTACGAGAAGTTTGTCGACACAACTAATGATCTTGGGGTCCACAAGTAGCTCTGTATCCAAGAATATGGGACAACTACTTCGATATCCACGTAACAAGCGAAGTGAATTTCAAATGCAAAAAGGATTCAGTAACACATTTCTAGGGATGAAATGTTTATAGGATGATTTCAATATTCACTAAAAGAGCAAAGCTTATAAGAAAAATGTATCTAGTCTTTTAAACAATTCGAACAGATGAATCAGTTAGTAGATGTAACCATTAAGGAAGCCTATCCTTTTTTCCTGTGCTAGTTAGTTTTAACAACACCAAATTAGAATCTCCATGCCAGAAAAGTTGGTAAATTTGACCACGGGATTCTACCAACTCTCCTCCGGTTGGCATTGGTTCCGTAGTGTGGACTCGCCGTAGGCTCATTGAAGCCTGGAAAGAAGTTCAACATGGGGTAGTTCATATTGATGACGATGATGAGGAGCATAAAGCTGGTGGACCTATAGGCCATTGTCACGACCTATTTTGCCTAAGCCGTGCGGGCACTTACCTTTCCTCCTCGGTAAGCGAACCCTCAACCCAACAATGACTAAATGCATAAAAGAATGAAATTAAGCAACGGAATAGAATAAATACGTAAGTCTACTTATATATATATATATATATAGTAGAATAGTGCGAAATGACAATAACACCCCCAGGGTCTAGTCTGAATAACACAAGAGCATCTAAAAGGGGAAATAATACAAATCTGGAATACTAATACATAAAGTATCTATCTCTGAATAGAATAGGACATAAAGATAGAAAGTCTTCAAGGCAGCGGACGGCCATGCTTACCCTGGAAACTTCAAGAGAAAGCTGAAGCGACTATCAGCCACGCGTCACGGAAGTGGATCCAACTTGATACTCTACATTCATAAAAGAATGCAAAGAAGTGCAGGTCAGTAAAATCAACTGTACTAGTAGGCATCATCGGCCGACTAAGCATAGCTAACACAACTCAGCTAATAAAGCAGATAAGCAGATAAACCAATAAGTATAAGTCAATGTAATCAAATTCAAGTATCCGTTATCACCTATGTAAAGCATCTAATCCCAAATGTGCCAAGTCTGAATATATCCAAACCAAATCCAACATCACAAGTACAATACCAACATCTCAAAATCAAGTCATAATGCAATGCAATGCAGTAGTGTATGAATGCAATGCAATGCCATGCAAATGCTGTGTACATATGTACTCCGGATGGAAATATCGCCCTCTCGGTAGCACAATCCAGTGTGACTCGCAAAGTCTAAGTGTCACCCGTCCCGGATCTTTGTTCAACAGACAGACGGGATCCCGTATCTTTGCTCACGGGGGGTTCTCACAGGCACCACTCTGGGGGACCCGCGGAGTTCATGCACTATCAACGATTCCGGAACTAACATCGGATATCGGCCATGAATCAACGATTTTGAAATGAACATCGGATATCGGCCATCTCACGTCACTCAAGTAAAAGAGTTTCATCAAGTATCCATTTCACACAATCAATGATTCCGGAATACCAACAGTCCAAGATGCCAACAATGTATCCGAACCACAAATACCAACAGTGGTATGCCAATAATGTATCCGAAACACAAATACCAACAGTGGGTATGCCGATAATATCGTAATCAAGACGATAAATAGAATCCAATATCTATCAACAACTCATGACATCAAGCTAGCACAATAAAACAATCAAACACAATACAACGGGGTGGCTAGTCCCAACACACAACAGGGCCCAACCTAAGGCAATATCCAACCCAACTTCATACTCGAAGGTTCACATGCTGTCTCCGACAATATAATCTAAATATGTGCTTCGCTATACGAAGTCTCACCAAGGGTAAGCCGTAACCTACCTGGATGGCTGAAGCGTAACACCAATAACTCACTCATTTGCCTTGCCTTTCCGCTAAACCTCAGAACCAAATTAGTCTAAGCATAATTGAATTCTAGATTAGAAATCATGAAGAATGATACTAATATTGCTACTATTCAATTTGGGTCAATTCTAACCCTAGGAATTGGGGAAACGAGCCCACAAGGGTAAAATGGGAAATTCGAAAGCAAAATATCAAATTAAGCACTAGGTGATCATAACCCAGCAACTAATTCCTGATTTAACTCAAGGATTAGCCTAATTTCTGATTTCAAGCAAAACCCCCCAATTTGGGGCATAAATCCTAACTCTTTGATTCCGAAATTCAACACTAGAGATGGAAGATATATGATTAACAAGCTTAGATTCATCAAAATCTAACATAAACCCCATCAATTTTATCATTAATAAGCCTAGGGAAAATGTTCATCAAAACCCTCTTTCAACTTCCATCACTAAGGGATTATAAAAGGGAAGGGGGAATCTAAGATGATAATGAGTAAAGGAAGAGTAAAGGAACAAGCAAGATTTACCTCTAAGAATATCTCCAAGAACTATTCCCCCAAGCTCTAATTTCGAAATGGGAAATAATGAGGGTCTAAGGGCTTTTAACACTTCATTAATTTTACAAACTGCCCGTCATCGGCTTTAGCGGCATTGGGACAGCCCCAGCGGTGCCGCTTCAGCGGTCACATGACCACTTCAGCGGTAAGGACAAAAATCACTTGACCGCTCCAGCAGTAGGGCTACCGCTCCAGCGGTGCTGGTGCCGCCAAAGCGGGCACCAGACACCAGAAAACTCCCTCAAGTTTCACAATTTGATTTGATTTTCGACTAATTCCCGAGGCCATCTGCTCACATACCATACACATAGACACACATAAAAGCATGCTACGAATGCGCCCGTGGCTTCGGAATTCCCAATGAAGGTCTCGTTGACCGAGTCAACTCCCGATGCCTAAATTCTAATTTCCGAACCCAAGTCCCAAAATGCATCCGAGTGCATTGGGAACCGAACCAAATACACACACGAGTTCTAAACGATCATCCGGACCTCTTGGAATCGACGAAATCCTGAAAAGGGTCCGTTTACCCAAAGTCAACTTTGGGTCAACCATTTTTCACTTTAAGCCTATATTTCACAAAAGTTGTCCGAATCCGGTCTAAACACCTCGGGAAGCATGCCAACGGTTCCCTCGGGTCAAAAATGAGCTAATCGCTGCTCTAGAAAGGGCGAAAATACCGAAAAGACTATAGCGACTAAACGGATCGTTACAGCCATTTACTCGATGATTCTAGTCAGGCCTCCGAAAACCTAAAGCTTCTTCCCCTGAACTCATTCGGAGAGCGCTGTCAAGCCCAATTTTTCAACCCTCCAGAGGGAGTGTTGTTCCATCTTTTAGTGTAGATGCTGGGATATCGGTCTCATCGCCTCGCCCCAAACTCCCGACCGCTAGTTTGGAATCTTCTCTTGCTCACATAGCCAATTTATTCCTTCAGGTACCCATGCTAACCCCTTTACCAATTGCTTCGCAAGGCCCTCAACATTTCAACTTACATTATGTTCTTTTTTTTCAGGGTCATGTGGCCTCCACGTTTACTGTGGATTTGGCCAGAACCATTGCTCCTTCCTGTGGGGAAGAAAGGCTTCAATGGGATAATAAACGTCTTAGGGCTGAAGTGTAGAGACTCCAAGCCGTGGTTCGGGATTCAGACTCCCTTTAGGCCTCACTCAGAATGCTTTTGGAGGACGTGAGAAATTCCCTCAGGGATCAGGAGAATTCCTTGCAGATCTTAACTTCATCTTACGTGGGTCTTCAGAAGAAGGCGGTCAAATTGGAAAATGGTTTGAAAAACTCACAGGGTCAACTTGCTAGTGTTGAAGTTTCCCATGATCGTCTCCGAGCTAGATGCCAAAAGTTAAGGCTCCATCGCGACCTGGCGATTTTGAAGACTCGGAGGCATACTCTTGAAGAAGCAAGAACCAGTGACTTTGACATTCCTTCAGCTCTACTTGCTGCGGAAATCGATTTAGAAGCTGCTGAGTTAGCCATTGAAAATATCCAAGGTGCCGAAGGAAATGATCCAGGAAGTGAGGATTCTGACGGTCCACTGGCTATAGGTGATGCTCCACTTACTTAACCCCTATTAGTTTACTCTCATTTCATCTGAACATCGATTTTCATTATCATCCTTCTCTGTTATTTAGATTAAACCTTAGTGGACCATGAGACCCGACATCCCGAGCCCTTTTGCAGGCTCTTAACTTATTTTTCCTAAGGTCAGTTTCTTGGACCAAGGACGTATTTTTGTTTTCCTTTATCGAATGATCTCACTTTGCATTTCTTGTTTATTGAATCTTGACATCCTTTATTTTCTTCAAGAAGAACTAACATGGAATAGATTTTCATATCGCAACTAGGCTCTTTTAATGACGCAAACTCCATAAGAATGCTCCTTTTACCTTTCCTTTATGATTTTATGTGTTCGGTCATGTCAAAACAATAATATTTTGCCCTTTAAATAAGAACACTCTACTTTCCGCAAATATGAAACTTTGGGCTTTTGATCTTTTATGAACAAGCCTTCAAAAGAATATTTCAACTCTAACAAATTTGTACTTTCAGAAATGATTTTTTGAGCAATAATGCCTTTCCATTATGGTAAAACGTATGTGCTACAATAATTAACTTTACAAAGAGTCAACTTTCAAAAGATTTCATACTATGAAAATATCGGGGATTTTCCATCCGACTTTCAACTTTTTCTGGGTTGATTCTTCTGAACATACACTTTATCTGATTTTGTTCGGGTGATTCTATACTTTATCTAATTTTGTTCGGGTAGATTACTTCCAAACATATTTTAAAAACCGGCCTCTACATTGGTCGGGCAAAATCCTTCCGACTTAATTATTTATAATAAAGGCCTTGCACTTATGCTTATGAATAAGACATCTCTAATTCATTTTGGCATATTCATATACTTTATCTAAATTTGTTTACTCGGCATTAAAACGATTACGTGTAATTTTAAATAGAAACATAATACATATTTTAAAAAAGCACTTTCGTTGCACCGGTTTCCACATATGGTGACCCCCAACCGGGGAGTCATGGCACCCAAATGTCCTACCTTCCGGACACACCACCTAATTATTTATAATAAAGATATGCCTCCCAATAATACAAGAATTTCTTATATGCTTTAATTTCATATGGAATAACACCCGACATCGATATCTCGCTAATTCAATTTGCAATTTTCGTTAGTGATGGATTTCTCGCTTTTCTCCCAAAGGTAGGCCACCAATGTTGCATTTATGTTAGCACTCAACAAAATTTGGGTTTTTTGAGAAATTAATGTGAAGACCGAGAGACGGCCTCAAAATCATTAAGAATCATTCATAGAATCATCATTCGCATCGCTCCTCGTATCACATTAAAAAATATGTGAGATATTTAACCTCTAGACGTGTAATTTTTTCGAAATAGACACACATAATGATATTGTTCAGTCCCAGATAAATGGCTCATCCCAATAATACTAAAGAGAGTCTCTCAAGAATTTCTTCTTCTGATATGCTTTAATTTCATATGGAATAACACCCGTCACCAAAAAGTTGGCGATATCTGCCGATACTGTTGTTTCCAATTTGCTAATTTCTTCTCCTCGTCTCTCTCTAGAACTCCGTTCCGTATAGTGATGGATGACCTCCCAAAGGTAGGCCCAATGTTGAGTCATGTATATTATGAACCCGATTGACCGGGAAATTTGGGTTTTTTGAGAAATTAATGTGAAGACCTCTCAAAATCATTAAGAATCATTCATAGAATCATCATTCCATCGCTCCTCGGACACACCACCTAAAATCAATGTATATTATGTGAGATATTTAACCTCTAGAATCACGCGTACATTTCGTATTCCGGACACACCACCTAATGATATTGTGGCTCATCCATCCCAATAATACTAAAGAGAGTCTCTCAAGAATTTCTTCTTCTGATATGCTTTAATTTCATATGGAATAACACCCGTCACCAAAAAGTTGGCGATATCTGCCGATACTGTTGTTTCCAATTTGCTAATTTCTTCTCCTGTCTTCTCTAGAACTCCGTTCCAGATAGTGATGGATTTCTGCTTTTCTCCCAAAGGTAGGCCAGCCAATGTTGCATTGGAGTATGTTAGCCAACTGGTGTATATTATGAACCTGATTGACCGGGAAATTTGGGTTTTTTGAGAAATTAATGTGAAGACCAGAGACGGTCTCAAAATCATTAAGAATCATTCATAGAATCATCATTCAGTACTGCTCCTCAGTATCACAGAAAATCAATGTATCGTCAGTAGACAAAATATGTGAGATATTTAACCTCTAGAATCTGCCGGAAAGCCAAAAATCCAGTTTACTTCAGCAGCCTTGTAAAACATTTTTACCAAGTCCTTCCATAGCCAGAATAAAAAGAAAAAGGAGAGAGAGGATCTCCCTGTCTTAGTCCTCATTATGAATGGAAGAAACCACTTGGTGTGCCATTGATAAGAATGGAGAACTTCATAGAAGATATACAGAACCTGGTTCTGATCCCATTGATCCGTTTAGCACCAAAACCCAGTTGACTCAATAGACTCAGAAGTTTCAATTTACATGGTCAAAAGCTTTTTCAATATCTAATTTACAAATTCTGCCGGGCTTCCCAATTTTCAGTCTCGAGTCCAAGCATTCGTTTACAATTAGAATTGCATCTGTAATATTTCTATCACTCATAAAATCCCTCTGAGGAGTGTGGACTAGTTTGGCAATCACTCTTTTGATTCTTTCTACAAGTGCTTTAGATAAAAATTATAGAAGCAACCAATTAAGCCGATAGGAAAAACTGGGGTATTGATATGAAGAACTTAAAATGCCATAACGAAAGTCTTTTCTTAAAGGGCACCGGAAATTCAACAAGGAGGAAAAACGCCTTGTGGAGAAGATTGTTAATCGAAAAATTCTCTTTGTGAAATCCTTGGTTCACCAAAACATCAAATGCACCCCTTAGAACAGGAGTCCGGAAACATATTCCGTCTTATGGCCATAATTCATGGAAATTTATGGTTTCTTACTTGGCAATGGTAGAAAAATCAGATTTTGGGAGGACGTGTGGCCACACGCCTCTCAAAGAACTTTTTCAAGACATCTGCAACAATTCCTCCCTCCATGTAATCGACAAGGTATGGACAATAACTTATATATTATTCCATTATGTAAGAAGCATATATACAAATACAATGAGCTCTAATTAAGTAAAGCTAAATAAACAAAGGATCAAAAGAAATCCTATTGTGTCCCGACATATTAGCTAAGCTGTGTACACCACACCTAAGGTGTCTATGTTCATTCTGTAACACTACAAAAAATCTTATCTTTTCTTTTTGTTATGTTTATTTTAAATTCATTTGTGCAAAATTATATACTTATTCAAATACTATTGTATACATCAACAAAAAAACAGTGCAACTTTACAAAGTTCCACCAACACAGTTTACATACCTGATACCACTACTGATATTCACATCAAATATGCATGAATTTGCCCTATATGATTAAGGCAAAAAGTATTGGATATTAAATAACTAAAAGAAAATGACACATTGATTTACCTGTAAATCCAAATTATTGGGGCGATAAAGAACTCTCCAAATCAGCATAATCATCCTTTTTACTCTTTAATGATTGATCACCACCGCTGCAAAATGCCTCTGTACCTCACAAATAAAGATAGTCTACAAAAGCTAATTAACAAACTAAAAAAGATATCACGAAAGGCCTACATATTAAACCGATGGAGCAAGTCAAACTGGATTTCACATCTAGAAAAAGACTCTGTAAACGAGAAATGATTACATATTGCAAGAATATCTTCTATGGAAGTAAATTTCCATAGTTTAAGCTAAAAGATTACGAAAATAGTTGAATGCAAATTCACTAGGTTACAATGACGAGTAGGTCATCCAAATATGGTTAATCATCTCCCAAAGACATCCAATTCTAGCTTAACAATTCACACTTACACATCAAAGGAAATTTTATTCATTCTTATTTATTTATTTTTCTGGATTCGAAGCGTTCATAAAAGGCTAAAGTGTTCATTTGGAGTTTTCCTTATTGGGAAATTCCTTCGAGCTCATACGGCCCATGCTTATTTTATTTCATTATTACTTGATATTTACCTGATTTCATTACTTTGTTACTTTTTATTAATTCTTACTTATAACAAATCAATTTACGTATTATTTAAACCACTAACAAATTCAACTGTACCTTTTTTTTTTTTGGGGATAAACACCAAATTAGTCCAATTTTCTCTTAATTAAAATAGAGTTTCCCTCTCTCTTAAGAAGTGTTAAAGAAATGTCATGGTTTCCTCTTTTTGTTTTTGTGCAAACTGTTAATATAAGTAATACTTGTTTTGCTAAGTGGTGTTGCTTATTTAACAGCATTTGACAGTTGCTATGAAAGAGAGTAGTTGCAATTTCTGAATTTTGGTGAGAGCAAAAAGGTTCTGTCGTGATTTTGTTTAGGTGAATAGGGTTAATAAGGGTCAATTTCGGTTTAATAAGGGTCAATTTCGGTTACGATTTGGGTCGGATCGGGTCTTATGACAATGTGGATTGAGGAAAGAAAAGTTCATGTAGACTAGATTAAATGTAGGTCATGTTTTGTTTGTCAAGTATTAATTGAATGATTTTTGATGTGATATAGAGAAAGTTGGGTGACTTTGTTATAACAAAAGAAAAAAGAAATATGACTTTGGGAGATTATTAACCATAAATGTGTGACCTTCTGAGTTACAAATCCTAAATTATAATTATTCAAATTACTATAGAGTTTCACAAGTATAATAATTAAGGTGTAAAAGTTACAAAAGATGTTACCAGTTCAAGTATAATTAGTAGTAGTATAAAGATCGGCAGATTAAATTGACATAAAAAAATTGAATCAAAAGGGGAAATAATTGAAGATTACTTTAGATGCTTAGTCATGAATATGCCCACGTCAGCTGCCAGGTAGGAAAACGTCACGTGAATGGAACTTCACATAATTTTAGCGGGAATGATTACTGCTCCATTTTTCTATTTTTCTTATTTTCTTTATTTTTCTTCTAATATTAAGCAAAAGGAAATATTCTCTCACGTGCTCTTCAATTATATCTTACCATTTAACACGATGCATTACTAACACGACTGGTCCAGATTTTAATATTTGTTGTTTCTTTTATTCAACTAGTATTTGTACCCACGGTCCATATTAAAAAAATTATTTATGTAAAATTATTATTTTGTTTATTTGAGCATATTAAATGAATTGTAATTTTTTTTCCTATGCAATGTTTCCCAGAGCAAAAAATTATGAAATCAAAGATGATAATACTTACAGATTGTTTATATCAAATTAAGACATGTATGATACATTTCATAAACATTCTTATATGACTAAATACTAATACATTCTCTCCTTAATTTATAACTTAATCATATTAAAAATTAGTATGATTTGGTGTAATTAAACACTGAGTGCACCATCAATCACCTCCTTAACAACTACACTCAGCTATACATAATGTTGGAATTCCGTCAATCACCGTAAAAAGTTATTTGACAATTGCTATTTTTTGTTGAAATAGGCTTTTGCTTTTAATACTTTATACGTAAATTCCATGCTCAATGGTGGACTAATCCAAACTTTATCCCCCTACTTTTACATTTTTTTTCTACTGTGCCATACATTAATTTTCACTTTTAGTATTTCACTTATAATTAACATAAGATAATATTTATTAATAGTGATTTTAATTACACAAAATTATAAAGAGAGAAGCCTTTTACTATTAGTTTGTTAAAAAAATGAATAATTTTTTTATTTTTTGTACTCTATGGAATAAGCAATTAAAATTTCCTTCCCTTTTGTTTTTAATATATAGACGATTATGAGTGATTTTTTTAGAATTAAAAATTGTTATATGAAAATTTTAATTAATATTTACATTTTTACTTTTTTTTAATCGGATGTCCCCAAAGGGACTATTCACATTTTTACTCAATTGACCAGAATTCTTTCACCTTTTAGTATTTTTGCTTTCCAATTTGTTTATTCAAATTTCAGCAATTTGGTATACCATGCGACTTTTTTGTATCATGATCCAAATTATAAGTCCTATGTTTCTAATATATTTCCTGAATTTGCATTTTATTCCGTTTTTGGTTTTGATTACTTATATTGTTACATTTCTGTATACTTTCTATTAGGGGTGGGCGTTCGGTTATTCGGTTCGGTTTTTTCAAAGTTCGGTTCGGTTTTTTTTAAGTGGAAACCGAACACCACACCGAATTAGTTCGGTTCGGTACAGTGTTTTAAAGTTCAGTTCGATTCGGTTTCGATTTTCTAATTCGGTTTTTTGGCATTGGTTAAGCAATAGTCACCCGTTACCAAATGATTCACGATCAACATATCAAGAATATATTTAGTACCAAAGACTAGCTAGCAACAATACCAACAGCTTAGCCAAGACTACCAAAGAACAACATCAAAGCTTCAACCTGGCCATGGCGGCAAGAAGAATCGGCAAAGAAAATGCCCCAGAATCGGAATAGGGCCCAAAGAATCGAGTCTTCCCTTGGAAAGTCAATTCCCCTAGAGGTAATCTCGTCTTTGAATCCTTTTTCTGCTACCATCCTTCTCCTAATTTTATAATCTTTGAAGGATAAAAATCTATTCAAAACTGTGTTTTCTCATGAATCTCTAGTGTATAATTTATATCTTTTGAGCTTTTTTCTGATATAAATGGGATGCTCGTTGTCTTTGCTATAACATTTTTTTCTTTACATCCCATGCTTTTCTTTTAGTACAAGTTTTAGTTTTCTTTAAACCAGAAGTTCATATTTAAGTATCTTGCATTTTACGAGTATAAATGATGCAATAGTATTAAAGTTATTATGATATGTAAATCAACTACAATTAAAAAAATCACAATTTCTTTAAGAACTATTATCAAACTACACATTTTTCCTCCCTCTAAGTAAGTAAATTAATAGAGTTTATCAGGCACTATGATTTACATAATAACCTCCTTCTACAAAATTACTTTCACTTAGCAAAATAAAAAAAGTCTGATAATATTATATTAAATATTCGGTTAAACCGAAAAACCGAAAATCTGAAACCGAACACCGAATTTGCTATTTAAAAAAATCGGAACCGAACCGAAATACCGAAACACCGAAACACCGAAAACCGAAAAACCGAATTCATTCGGTTCGGTTCGGTTTTCGGTATTTATGCCTACCCCTATTTTCTATTAGCTTACATTTCAATATTATCGCAGCTTACGTACAAAGAGTTAAAACGCTTCAACAGCTCTCCAATGAGACCTGATGTTTTGGAAATTCAGCAAAAAGTTCACATAGAAAGGGGAAAAAATATATTATCAAGTCAATGTGCTTTGAATTGAGAAGAAAAGGATATTTACAGATAATAACATAAAAAACATCCACTAATAACCACAATGTAAATATGATATAATTCAATATGATGATAGTTTGCTGAAAAGGCGTGCAAAGTCAACTTGATAAAATTCTAAGCTTAATCACACTTTGTATAAAGAAGAATTTATATATATATATATATATATATATATATATATATATATATATATATATATATATATATATATATATATATATATATATATATATATATATATATCAAGATTTCTAAACCTACTATTGGTAATCCTAGATATTATATTTTTAGGGCAAAAAACATATATGTACATGATAAGAGGGTATATTTACAGAACATGACGATATTTTTCAGTTAACAAAATATATCAATAGACTTGTTACAAAATCTATACGAATTAGGTAAATTAAAAAGAAGCAAATAAAACACATTAAATAAGGTAAGGAAATTGTTTTACTTATTTTATCCACGTTTTTTCTCTCCATTCAAAATTTAGAGATATAGTTCCGATTTTCTCCAACTTTTGCTTCCTTATTTCATCCACTTTTCTCTCACCATTCAAAATTAAGAGATATTGTTACCTAATTTTCTCCAACTTTTACTCAAAAAGTCCATTATAATGGGTAATTTTTATGTAAAAAGTTCATACACCAAAAACATATATGTATAATTTTCGTATGTAATATGAATAACTGTATAGATTCTTATAATTTTTATATATGAAATATGTATAAAAATTGTATGTGTATTTTGATTATTATAAAGTACATATAAATTCTATAAAATCTAATCAAAGTATGTATAAATTTTGAGAAAAATATGTATAATAAACTTGTAATTGATACAAACCATATTCCATACAAAGTTCATACACCAGAAAATAAATATATATTAATTGTTGTATGCAATATGTATAAATTCGTTATAATTTCTACGTATGAAATATGTATAAAAGTTGTATGTATATTGTGATTATGATAAAGTACATATAAATTGCATAAAATCTGATCAAAGTATGTATAGATTATGAGAAAGTATATATGTTTTCAACATTTTTTAAAACTACAGTTTATATAATTTATACAGATTTTCAAAACACACAATGATCATATATATATATATATCTCAAAACGATGCACATCAATTTTTATATACAATTAATACACAAGTTAGTAATAAAAAATAATTTGTAATATTGGTTTGAAAATTTATACTAGGAGAGAAGATGAATTTTAGGTATGAAAATGGTGTCTATCATAGGGGAGAGAGAGAGAGAGAGAGAGAGAGAGAAATATTTTTAAAAAGAAGAAGAAGTTGAATGGTAACTATCCTAGAATTAAGTCCACATTTAAAATCAGATTTTCTTCCTTAAAAAAAGCCTAAAATCGTGGGTATCCCATTAAGCCTAAATTTGGTATACTTTGTAATTTTGTTGGTATGTTTTGTAAATAAGGAAAAATATTCTTATGTTTTATAATATAGAGTCTTAAATAGGTATTGTTAGGTTATTTTCCCATATTTTTATTAAGATGATTAATTATTATATTACCAAAAAAAGAAGATAGCTGTTATAAAGGGGTAAGTTTACAAAGAAAGTATTGCTATAAGGATAGTTGTTGTTCTTAGAGGTAAAAACTATTTTTAAAAAAGGGATGAAACAACTATTATAGAGAGGTAAAATATAACCTAAAAAATTAATTTGGATGAAAACTTGACGGTTATAGTGAGATCATGTTATATAAAGATGTTTAGGCAATAATGTATATTAAATTTAAGTAAAATAATACATGTGTAGTGTAATAAGAGGCTTTATTACATATCCATAGTTTCATTCGACACAAACATGTAAAGCTCAATGAGAATAAATTTGATAAGCCTGAATATTCAAAAAATTTATTCGACCCTCTTTTAAGTTCTTTCCATGCATTTCCGTATATCGATTTTAATCAATAACAAAAAGAGGAGAACAAAGCCTAAATAAATCAAAAGCTCATAATAGTATGAGCATTAGTTTCAATATAATAATAATGTTAAAATAGCAACGACATTAGCAATTAGAAAGTCAGAACTCAATTAATTATATTCTCAATAAGAAAGTGATTTTTTTATATGTATAGTCGAATGTATTCATTTTCTATCAAAAAATAAACGAACAAATGAACAAAATCAGATAATTACACTAAAGAATACTACTTACTTGAGTTCAGGCCTCACGTAGTAGGCAAAGAAAATAATTTAGTGGCATCATCTTGTGTAATACGACCATCACAAATAATTTAGTAGCGTCATCTTGTGTAATACCACCATCACAACCTGCATATAGAAAATGGAAACATTAAAACTGATAAAGTTTTTGTAAAATGGAGAGTATGAAGAAATAAAGTAAATTCACGAATAGAACTAATGATCTATAACAAAAAAAGAGAACGAAGCTTAATATTATGATCACCGGATATATATATATATATATATAAAAGAAGTGAAACTTAAAACTTCATTCCAACTCAAATTTTATTTAAATTCAAATCCAATCCTTATCTAATAATCTATGCATTTGAGTTGAGAGAAATATTTGAAAGGGATGAGATAAATTCAAAAAAAAATTATACTAAAAGGATCCTTATCCTTATCGTTACCATTCCTTATGCTTTTCTACCTTTTCCCTTCTCTTTTTTTTTTTTTCTTTTATCTTTTGTTTTTTCGTTTGTTACCCAAAAAAAAAAAAAAAATTAAAAAAAAAATCATACAGTGGTTAATACATATATACTCCCTCTGTCCCAAAAAGATTGTCCTCCTTTCCTTTTTAGTCTGTCCCAAAAAGATTGTCCGCTTTCTATATTTAGAAACAATTTAACTTTATGAGATGATTTACAGCTACACAAATATCTAAGGCTTGTTTTGGACCACACGTTTCAAAAGTCTTTCTTTATTTCTTAAACTTTGTGCCAAGTCAAAAGAGGACAATCTTTTTGGGACGGAGGGAGTAACTTTTATTAACAATATAAAAACAGTATTTTTAGTTACATTTATTGAAATTGCCTACGTGAGAAAATTTCTTATATTTTTAATGATATACTATAATTTAATAGATGTGGTATTTGGTTAACGGATCAGTCTTTTTAAAGATATTTTTGAGTTTGAATACTTCTAGATAATTACATATTGCTAAGGATAAAGTTTGACACATTTTGATTGTTTCGTTTTAATTTAAATTTAAAGTGATAATTGGTTAGTAAGATTTCTCATGTTCAGTTACACTAATTGATGTGAACTCTAATTTATCTTCAATTCAAATTTAAAAAAAAAAAAAGAAGAAGAAGTATCCTTTAATTAAATTAATGTTATTACACATTTTAATAATTTAATAAAAATCATCCTAAAATTACAAATTGGCTTGTTATTAGCTTGCACTTGGCATCTTATGCTAGACTACTTTTATATATTTTACTATTATTCTTATTATTAAATAATTAATATTATTTATTTGTTATTATTAAATGATGATTTGACAAAAGATAATGGTTACAAAAAAAAAAAAAAAAGAGAAAAACATCCGAACTTTTGAATTTGATTAGAGAAACACTCCTATTGCAAACAGATTTTTTTCCTTTATTCAAGCTCAAAATTTTAGCCTTTCATCCAAATTATTTATCTTTCATTCAAATTTCAAAAAATTTATTACAATTCTCATTAACTTTGTCCTAAAATTGCCAAGTGGCTTGTTATTAGCTTGCCACTTGGCTTAACCACATTGCTTATACCTCTCCTATTTTATATATATAGATATAGATTTATGTGGTACAATTTGAATTTCCAGAGTCTAATTTTTTAAATTTTGCCCGTAAATTCTGAAATTGAAATACAATTTATAAATCTTTTAAAATAAAATTCACATAGTATTTGAAAACTACGTAAAAAATATTATAAGTCACAATAATTAACCATCTAAAATATTTAAAGGGCATACGAAAAAATCACGATTAAAAAAAAAAAAGATCGTTTGTTTCTCAAAATTTGAAAGGTGGAACAAATTGGGACGGTACAATATATGTCAAAGAACTTTTAGTTTAAAAACTACAATTTGAGCAAAAACCCTAATAAAAGTAAGCCATAACATATATACATATATACATGACGTGAGCATAGGTCTATAAAACCTCTAAGACATGTCATGAACAGTAGAAGTGTCGGGGTAAGACCCCGGCGACGGCGTACTCAAAATAACTATGAACATTATACATGAGATATGACCAATGCCCTGAATGACAAGTGGGGTTCATCAATAATAGTTGAAGGTGAGGAAAGGCCTAGCGTGGAATCCTATCTCCCCAAATACCTGAATCTGCATCACGAGATGCAGTGCCTCCGGCAAAAGATAATTGTTGTTAATTAATGATAAGAAAAAAAAAGTACTTAGTGATTATTTTTGATGGAATAGAAATGTTTTAATTTTGGGCCGGGAAATGGAAATATTTTTTTTCCCTCTTCACGTTTTTCATCCAAATGACACAAAACCACCCCCCTCTCCACCTTCACGTTTGTTAGACTGAGATTTTCAAATCACCACCTATATATCTAGTGAGGTGGGACGATTACCTCAATTCATTCATTCCCTCGCAAATCACACATACACTCACACACATACATTTTCAATATGAATCCTCTTGAAAACACAAAGAGTACTAAGGCAATCGAAGAAGAACAGGTGCTAAAGGATCGGTTAACTGCAGTTCACTTGAAGACAACCAGGGAAACTATTGAAGAATTGGAGAAAGAAGAGGCAAATTACGTAAAGAGAATAATAGGCTATTGGCAAACATGCATGCTGCTGAAAGTCTTTTGATATCATCCAAAGCCGAAGTGGCAGAACTACGTAAAGAGATTAATAAACTATTGGCAACCATGCGTGAAGCTAATGCTTTGTTGGTATCATCCAAAGCTAAGTGGCCTTGTTGCATGAATTTCGTTTGAAGAAGAAAAAGTACTATCTAGCGGTCATTGGTAATGGTAAAGCTGCTGCAGAAGAGGCCCATAAGTCCTTGATGAGATGTTTTCCCGATGCTCAGATCAAGCCCTTCCAAACAAGAAGTTGAATTATATATGGTGTTTGATTTTAATTTATCCCTCCTAATTTCTCTACTGCTTATGTAATACTATCTAGATTTTGTTTAATTCTGAAATATCGAACGTATTCAAGTTCTTGAATATAATGTATCTGTTTGTTTCAAAAACCCATAACGTTGCCCATTTCCTTCACATTTTGGAAGAAAAATTGCTTGAATCGTTCTACTGACGACATTGCATACTTGTTTTTATTTAGGAAGAGAAATTTCAATTCTAATTTGGTATGTGTGTATATATATATATATACTAGTTATGTGAGGCCGTCTTCTAGGCAAACTGGCTGAATATAAAAGCAGATATTTTAACTAAAGAAATATAATTTGTGTTAGTACAAGTGTACAATAACAACAACAACAACCATGATAGTTATATAAAAGCAAAATTTTCATTCCACTCCTTTAATATTTTAACTTCCATTTTGATGAAATTATAACTTATGTATCCTAATTTTCTGAAGTTATTTAGTTCTAAATAAATAATTTATACATAGTTAATGAACTTTTAAGACAAATACATAATTTAACTTGTGCGGCGAATGGAGGCTTTGCTCCTCTTAATTAGGGATTAGGGGTTCGAACATGGACATGGAAAAAAATCTTTGGAGGAAGCACTCCCCCCGAATAGGCGCGATGCAGTGCGAATTATCTGGATTAATTGGGCTCAAATGCGGCTATCGAGCACCAATCAGAAAATCAAAGAACGTGAAAAATGAGGTAGGAGGTTTGATAGCTTTTGAAAAGTAGACTTTAAAAAAACAAAAACAAAAAAATTGACATAAATAAATAAGATTAGGACCTAAAAGTAATTAATTAAAAAGTTTTAAAAAATTTGAAAATTATTGTAAGGACTACAAAAGTCCCCAGGCTCGATAGCTTTTGAAAAGTAGACTTTAAAAACAAAAAAACAAAAAAATTGACTTAAATAAATAAAATTAGGACATAAAAGTAATTAATGAAAAAGTTTTTAAAAATTTGGGAAATTATTGTGAGGACTACAAAAGTCCTCACATTCCCTCTTATATATAATAGTAATATATATTAGTGCCCTAAAGCTAAATTTAAATATGAGGCCTTAAGTATAGACATATATACAAAAAATTTAGTGTTGCCTTTTATATTTTTCATACTTCTTGTCTTTTACTTCATATAGTAACATTAGCATTTATATTAGTGAGGATCAATTCAAGTTAATAAGATATTAGCCATGTGTTTAAAAGGCATTAGCTAGTATGTTATTGTAAAAACTTTATTTAATAATATGAAGATTTGAGTAATTTAGTTCAAAGTTTTAAAATATTGCTCTTAAAACATAGATAGGTATCAATACAAACACCATGTACCGGTAGGTATCATAGGCCGACAACAGTTAGATAACATATATAAAAGAAAAAAACTGAAAGATAGGCATGCGAGCAGTCAAATACAATCACAACACAGTCCAAGATCAAACAACACACGTGATATGAATACCAGGGCAGAATCAATGTAATATGCGAATGAAATAAGGAGTGCATATGAAATGTAATGATATGCACTGGCCAACTGTCTGTCTTCGTACACACATGCTACGGATAACCACGTCTCGATAGTCATGACCTATGGGGGACCCGCGAAGTCCATGTACTAGTAACTCCGCACACAACCCAGAGATGACTTCCACAACACCAACCACTCCGCACACAGGCCAGAGGTGGCTTCCACATCACTAGCCATTCCACACACAACCTAGATATGGCTACTATATAAAATCTGTCCATAATCTCAGATGTTTCCTTCTCACTTATCAACGTCAGTACCAATTACAGTTCATATCAATGTATCATGTAAAATAAGTATGAATGCTATGCATAATATCAATTTCAAGTGTAATCATATCAAATCTCAATTGTGCCTCTACATGAGCACCTATCACAATATCATAACTGAATCAAGTTTTTTCCTTTATCAATGATAAATGTCAAGATAAGCGAGAGAAGAACATATCACAACCTCAACATGACAATTAAGCAACAAGTCCAATACCACACACATGGCAACAAGGCAAATTACAACAAACGAGGCGACAAGCCCACAAAGTCAACAACAATAACAACCTAAGCTTAACATGCTTTCTCCGTCAATAACTAACTCTACATATGCTTCGCTAACTGGAGTCTAACCGAAGGGTAAGCCGTAAGCTACCTGACTGCCGAGATGGTGCCACGAATAGTCAAATTTGAGCCTTGCCCTTTCGAAGAGCCTCCGAATACTCAAAGTCTAGCCATTACCGAAATCTAAGTTAGAAACAGGAAACAACGGTACCCGTATTGCTATACATTCGTTTGAATCAAAATCAACAAAGGAAAAGAGGGAAATCGGACCCACAAAGGTAAAACGAGTATTTCAAAAGATAGAATTGGTGACCCAATGTTCTAGAAGTTCAATTCTACTCTCCAATTGCTAATTA
The DNA here is from genome assembly GCF_029784015.1 of Lycium ferocissimum. Taxonomy (NCBI): domain Eukaryota; kingdom Viridiplantae; phylum Streptophyta; class Magnoliopsida; order Solanales; family Solanaceae; genus Lycium; species Lycium ferocissimum. The sequence goes on from NC_081342.1 coordinate 60,811,663, forward strand.
AGCTCAATTATTGATTAATTTCATCATTCGAGGCAAAACCCCCAAATTAGGCATAAATCCTAGTTTTTCCGTATTCAATTTCTCAACTCAAGTTGGAGATTCAAGCCTATTAGTTACTAATTGATGAAATACTATGCTTAGATTAGCCAAATCCATCATTTAATCTCACACTCAAAGCTTAAAAATTCAAATAATAAAATTAAGGTTGAAACTCATCTTCTCCAACTAGCTTTCTAGATTTTCACCATAGATTTCAAGCTTAGGAAGGTAAATAATGGATAACAAGGTGGAAGAGACTTACCCCAAGATGAATCCACTCAGAAAATACTTCAAATCGCCCTTGAGTCACTTTGGAGAATTAATTTTGGGAATGGGAAATGAAGGGTTTAGTCTAGGCATTTAATGAATGTGGAACAGCGTCTTCCGCTCCAGCGGAAGTGGTCCCGTTGCCGCACATTCGCCTGGGCGAAATATTATCCGCTGGGGCATATTTCAATAGAATTCCAGAACTCCCACGCCTGCAAATCGAGCCTTACTGAGGCTGGTCCACCGGGGCCCACCCAGTCTCGCTGGGGCGAGACATCAGAAATCAACATTTTCTGTTTTTTCACCAAGTTCTCCCCAAATCCCGACATCCACCCGAGACCTCCCAGATACAAAACAGATATGTACACATACATAAAAACACACTACAGACTCACTTGTTGTCTCGGAATTCCCATCGGGGATCTATTTGACCGGGTCAACCCCAACGGCCAAAAATCAACTTTCCAACCACTAACCATAACTGCTCCCGAGTGCCTCGGGAACCGAACTGAACATCCCACCTAGTCATAATCGACCCTCCGGACCTCACGAAATTGATGAATTTCCAAAAAAGGTCCATTTACCCAAAAGTCAACTATCGATCAAAGTTTTTTCACTTTAAGGTTCTATTTCTCATAAGTCACCCTAAAACTGACCCGATTACCTCGGGAACCGTGTAGCCCATCCCCACGGGTCAAAATCATACTAACAGGGCTTAGGGAATGGTCAACGGGGGTAAATGGGTCAAAAGTAAAATAAGTTTGGTCGTTACACAACGACTCTTAAGAAAATGACCCTGGGCCCACAAGGGCAAATTCGAAACTTTTCGCAAAACTAGTCTACTTGAAGCTCCAACGATCAATAACCTAGGTTTCATACTTAACTAACCCCGAATGAGCTTCCAATTTCTCTAATTACCAAAACCCCCAATTTTCCAAGAAAACCCTACACTAACCCATTTGAGAAATCCATTATTGAATTAGACACTAGGGTTGGAACAAAAAAATTCCAAGCTAAACACTAAGCTACACTCCCTAGACAAAGCACGATTTTTGTTAAAGAGAACCATTTATCCACCTAGGGTTTTACAAATCAAAAGAGTTCTCCCCCCAAATCCAAAAAGCTAAACATGAAATTACTAAAGGAAGATAAGGGACAAAAAGGGAATAATGAAATAGGGGATAGATAGTACCTCTCCAATTGGCCTCGGAACCCTCTGAAAATGCTCCCCAAACCAGCTCTAGAGAATATTGGGTAGAAATGAGGTCCAATACCGAAATAGGAAAATAAATGCTAGGTTTGTTTCAGCGATTTTCTCTTACGCGAGCCACCGCCCACCTACAGGATACTGCCACTGCGGAACATATTCCGGAGATGCAAATTTATTAATTGATCAAATTTCTTGCCTACGCGGAAGAATTTTCACAGACACGGGCTCGCTGAAGTGGCCTCCCATCGCAGAAGCGAGACACTTGCTTCAGAAAATCCTAAGTTGATTAATTCCTTCCCAAATCGGCTATAGGTCACCCTTAACCTCAAATCCCATGCGTGAAATGCTATTGTTGCTAGTTCAATAAGGGGTAATTCGGAGAAAAGAAGGAAAGTCTCAAAACGACCAAACAGGTCGTTACAGTGACACACTAGCCAACGCTATCGCTCTAGAGGTGCGCTATCGCTCAATGTAAATTTTTTCGGGTTGAGCGCAATCACGCTGGGCCGTCGCGATTGAGCTAAAGGGGCTTCAGGTATTAAAATCGAGCAGAATCGGGATTTTTGGTAGTTTCATCATATCTTGAGTTCTAGAGCTCCGATTTGGGCGATTTTCGCGGCATTTTTCTCATTTCGAAGAGAGAGTAAGATTCTAACCTTTATGTTCATGATTTAATAGAATTTATTTCATGATTTTGTTGGGGAAAATTAGGATTTTGAGCTCTAAGGATAAGGGAATGGAAAATCTTGATTTTGGGAATTGATTCATGGATGGATTTGCGTGATTTCAAGGGTGTTATTCAAGTTTCTTCACGGGGTAAGTTTCTAACGTTCCTTTTACCTTTATACCTTCAATTACTATGGAATTTCATCATAGAAATCATGATTTGATACTAGAAATTGGGGTTTTCCATGAAATTGGGTTTTCAAGTAATTTATCAAATTGAAAGTTGATTTGTGAATGGATTTCAAAGATTTTCGAGAGTCTTACTATTTAGACTATGGGTTCCAGTTTTTCCCTTGTGTGCTCCGGGTTGGCTTTTTAGGTTTCGAAATAAAGTATAACAATATGTGTATCATGTATTTTTCTTAAATGATTGTCTTTTGGGTTTCAAATAGGAGGTATAGAAGAGGTGGGACGTTTTTGGTGTAATAGGGAAGATAATTATAGTGGGAGGTGAAAGTTGATTAATTGAATTTAAAGACCTTATGGGCAATTAAAAATAAAATAAAATAAAATAAATAGATAAATGAAGAAAAATGTCAAAAAAGAAGAAAAAAGATAAATGATTTTATAGGCTATAAAGAGACGCCGCCCCATCACCTTGTATGCCTAGCTTTAATATATATTGTATTAAGTAGCAAATACCTTTGTAGAGCTACATCATAATAAGAAAACCAAATAGAGAATCAATGATAAGTCATTTGCGATTGTTCCATTAATAATTTCCTCAAGGTAGTAACTGGATGATCATCACCATAATTATGTGTATAGAAGCAACGATCATAAGGAGTAGAACAAAGACTGTCATTGTAGTGATTAAGTTGGATATGAACAAATTCTTATGATTGGGCGTCTTGGTTGTTCCTTACCAAGGTTTTAAGAAAGTTTACCTTTTGTGAGATCATCATTGATATGATATACAGGTTATTATACAACAACTGCTATTCTATTGTGTTGATTGGGCATCGGGATGACAAACGGTGTAGTTGCAGGGCAAACTCGTGTAAATCCGCGAAGACTCCAACCCGCCCCACATAGCAAAAGCTTATGTTTTCAACCAGCCTCACCCCACATAGAACCGCCCTGCATATATATTTGTCCCGCATAATATTTTTTAACATCTTTTTTTAACCAAGTTTTGATACTAAAAATGAAATTCATAAAATTCTTTTCATTTTCCCGCTAAGTTGTAGGAGTATTAATTTAGTATTAATTTGGTATTGAGTATTTTTTTTTCCTTTTGTATTTTTTATTTTTATCTTGCAATGCCTGAGAGCTAAATTTGCATATTCACCTAAGAGAATTGTACAGATGATGCACTGCCAGTGATTGCTCTTTTAGATGTTTTAATGTTTGCGAAAATACAGGCAAAGCAAGCATTCTCCCTATGTAAATAGTGTATTTTCCTTTTCCATTTATTGGCTATAATCGTTCTTAGCAGTGTATTTTCCATTCCATTTGAAAATAGAACAAGCTTTCCTTTCAATTTGATTTACAACTAAATTGTTTGAAATATAACCAAATTAGAATTGAAATTTCTCTTCCTAAATAAAAACAAGTATGATGAAGCTTAATGTCATCAGCAGTGTTTTAAAAGGCAGTTTCAGGACTCGCCCTGGGGCGAGGCGCTGACAAAACGCCTCAGAGCTCACGTGCGGGGCTTAGTTCATGTGAGGCTTATGCCCTAAGTCCCTGATTGTACGCCGTAAACACGCGTAACGTCCAACGCTCGGTGCTCGCCTAACAGTTCTTACACAAATTATATGTTAAATTCCTTAATTAAAATCTTTGACCCTCATAATACTTTAACAAATGAATGATACGTAATAGTTTGCCATCTATATAAATAAGAAGATTGGGTGTAACTCAAATAACAAGTCGTAGTATTGCATATTTACTATTTGAGAACATCGTGAAAGTGAATATCACTTAATATTTCTTTTAAAATTTCATAGCCGATTTGTACATTTTCACTTGTCATTGGTCTTTTGTCCTATGTATCAAAATTGTCATATTTTATTATTTCGCTAATTGAAAGTAATTTTAATTTTACTCATGAAGGAGTTACATTTTAATTATAATATTGATAAAGTTTATTGATATAAAATGAACAGTATGTAGTAATATTGTTTTAAGAAATTGTGATTTTTTCATTGTTTGAAAGTTAAGATGTTAGAGTTGATTTGTATTCCATAATAGCTTTTATTTTATTGTATTGTTTATACTTGTAAAATTATGTTATATAAAATTACAAGTTATAAGCAAGGGGCTAGAGGGTGAGGCTAATAAAGCTTTTGCTTTAGGCCCAAAAATTTTTACCGATGAGTTTTATGGTTTAAGTTTCTCTTAGATAATATTGAAGATTGTAAAAAAAAGTACAAAATATATATAACAAAAGAAAGAAATCCCTAGTTTCCCCTTTTGAGCCTTTGATCATTTTCTTGACTGTTAACAAACCCGTACCCTTTTTGAACTGATTCCATCTTTGCACCCGTTCCCTCCTTGACACTATTAGAGAAAAGAGGCTAAACGCCTAAGTTGGGGGTGATACAAGTGTGAAGTAGAGGCTAAAAGCCTAAGTTGGGGGTGGCGTGAGTTATCTAGTTGAGTATCGATGTGGTTGTTGTAAATAATCTTACGAAAAAAAAATTGTGAAAGAAAAAAAAAATCAGAAAATTGTGGCACAAAAAGAAAGTTAGGGTACATTAGGTGCAAACCACATCGAGGTTGAAGAAGTGAAAAGAGGGAGAAAAGGAAAGGCTAATAAAGAGAAGAAAAGTGTGTTTTCATTGGTTATCCATTTCACCAGAAGAGTTACAACCTTTTAGATTTACAGACTAAGAATTTTTTTGTTTCAAGGGTTGTAAAATTCTTTGAGTATGTTTTTCCTTTCACTTTATCTTCTTCTAAGGGTCCCATTTATCCTCCTAGTTCACCTTCAACTGAATCTCCCATTACTCCAGTTTTACCTGATTCCTCAAATCCTTTTATTGTTACTGATCTTAATTCTTCAATCACATCTGCTAGTGATCAATCTACTTCACCACCTCCTTCAACATATGATCAACCTAATTTTGATTTACTTGTTCCTGTTCCATCAGATACTACTTCAAATCCTAATCTTACTTCAACACCAAATCCTACATCTACTCCTACTTTTACACCAACTGTTTGATCTCCTTCACCCTAACCAATACCACATGTTCCTCATGTCCCTGTCATTTTACCCACTAGGCAGTCTTCTATAGTCAAAAATCCTCCTATTCATTTGGCATATTACATATGCAATTATATTTATTTAACTGACGTAACTAACACTTGTTTTGTAGCTCTCTTAAACCAACTAGCCTTGCTTTTTCTGCTTTATCTAACTCAAACCAATCTTTTCTTAACATCATTGCACACCTCATTGAACCTACTACATTTTTCGAAGCTTCACTACACCCTTGTTGGCAACAAGCAATGGCATAAGAATTTGCAGCATTACAGGCTAACCATACTTGGGATTTGGTTCCTCTCCCACCTGGTCATAAAGCTCTACCCTCCAATTGGGTTTACAAAGTAAAATATAAGACAGATGGTTCCTTAGAAAGATACAAGGCTCGTTTGGTTATTAGAGGAGACATACAAAGACAGGGGATTGACTATACAAAAACCTACTCACCTGTGGTCAAGATGACCACTGTTAGGTGTTTCATTGCAGTTGCTATCAAAAAAAGATGGGATCTCTTTCAGTTAGATGTAAATAATGCCTTTTTACATGGCAATTTATAGGAGGAAGTTTGTATGAGAATACCAACTGGTTTACCAGTTTCAAATCCTAAGCTAGTTTGCAAATTAAACAAATCTCTATATGGACTTAAACAAGCCTCTCATCAATGGTATGCCAGGATCACTTCTGCCCTTCAGTTCAAGGGTTATTCTCATTCCTTAAAGTGACAGGTAACTATACCAGCACAATTGGCAGACACGGTAGCATCAGAATTTGCATCACTTGGCTCACCATACTTAAATTATTGAAGAAGGTTTGCCAATTGGTTTTGCTGCTCAGTAGTCATCTGCTTTCCAAATGATGAAAAATCTCCATCATAGACTGGATGGTTGTTGTTTTGTTCTGAATGAACCACTGGAGTATGCTATGAGCAGGATACTTGTTTTTCTTGTTTCTTGTGAACTTAAAATCAGGTGGAAAACCAATTAGTCTATATTATTTGTTAGTATTGTGATTAGTCATCTTGCAGTGAGTACAGAAAAGTCCTGAGTTTTGTTTGTCAAAATTTCCTTTGTATTTTCCTTCATTCCCTGCATATTTCTGCTGGTAGTTATTATTTTATTGATAGTTGTTACTAAACTTCTGACCTTCCATGTGCACCTCTCTTTATTTCTCATCTTGAATGAGGAGTGAATAAGCAGAACTCACTTTGGGTAAGGGATCCATCATCAAGATAGTGCTCTTAACACTGGAATAGCTGTTGTTTAGTCCCATAAGAAACTGAATCAGCCTTCTATCTTGATGAGCTTTGATAGTTTTCACCTTACCACCACGAACACACTTACAAGTACAATGATCAAAAGTAATCAAAGCATCAAGCTCATTCCAAATTTTCTTAACCTTAGTGAAATAACTTGCAATGTCTGAGTTACCTTGAACTGCATCTGAGAGTTCCTTTTAGAGTTGATAAAGCTGAGCTCCATTACATTGACCAAACCTTGTTGCTATTCTTTCCAGATTTCCTTTGCAGTCTTTGAATAAAGGATAGATTCAAAGAATATCCTTTGAAAGAGAGTTGAGAATCCAGGATATGACCATGCCATTGCACCAGGTCTAAGATTTGTGATCAACAGATGAAGGATCTGGCATCTCAGATGTTCCATCAATCATTCCTAGCTTATTTTCGGCTGAACGAGCAATGACAAAAGCCCTACTCCAACCTGCATAGCTCTTTCCATCAAATAGAGTGTTGATAAGCAACATCCCTAGTGAATCAGGTGGATGAAATAGAAAGGACTTGAATGGTCATTGACTGTGTTGGTTTGAGTGGGGTTGATCTGAGCATTAGTTTAGGATGATTCAGTGTTGTCCGAGTTCACCATTGTAGTGAGAATTCAGAAGTGATCAACAGCAAAAAATGGATCTTAAAGAAGAGTATCTACTTCTCTGATACCACATAGGAAAATAGAGACAATTGGAGAAATTTTCTGTGTCCATTTCATTGTAAGACCATGCCTATATATATACAAGAATAGTGAAACAAATAATGAAATAATCCTATACATTTGTCTATTTTCTATTTGTTCCTCTATAACAAACTGTCTTTTGTAATGTACTACCTAGGATAGAATATTCCCATCACAATCTAAATGTGCTTGATCATCAAGAAAGTTTTGATAGTGTGGATCAACTAAATTTGTCAACTTTGGATGATTGAGATTGAAAACTATGTAATTGGGCCACAACTCTTCTCTCTTATTACATCTGATTTATCCAATTGGACTATGTCCTTCTTTGGGCCACCCTGTACAAACATTTTGGGCCTCATCTGTGTGTTCAATTCTTTGTAGTGTAAGACCCAATATTCTTATCTCTTTCAGTCGATACATACGAGGACATAGTCTTCTCATTCTTCATATCATCAAAATCAAAATGTTGATCTTCTTCGTCTTTGTGAGGTTTGTGAGGAATATGAGTGTCAACAATATGTCTAGGGACCATAAGCCTGACCTTCAACCTGAAAAGGGAAGAAGGATTACAAATACTGGTGGATATGTCCGGTTTGGACAGGTCAATGGGAGTTTAAACATGGCAAGAGCAATCGGTATTCGAAAATATTGCATTTTCTCAAATATACTAGTATAAAAGTATAGCCAGTTTTCCTTTTCCCTTTGTGCTATTACAGGTCTGATCAATTTAATAATTTCAGGAGACATGAAGCTGAAACAAGAACAAATGATTGCCTGCTGGAAAACAAAGAGTGAATGCTAATCCTGATATCCCCGCTGTAAGTAAATTCAATGACCTATCATTCCTTTTGAATCTGTAGAAATATGCAACGTGTGGAGTAATATTATCTATAGTATATTTGTGTGTACAGTGAGGTAAAGCAAGTTTTTTTAAAAAAATGTCTTCTTTTGGAGCATTATTGCTTTTCTTTAATTATTAACCGATCAAAATGGAGATTTTCATGAGTGTTTCTTTCTAGCTAAAGACATGACTTGTGCATTTAGTAATTGCCTTTCGAATTTTTTTCTCAAACTAGGTTGAGCTTTCCAATGATGATGATTTCCTTGTTCTAGCTTGTGATGGCATATGGTAAGAATATTGTACCATTTTAATTTTATCTTCCCAGCTTTGTCACTGAATTTGAATCAATATTCAATGATTTTTACGGGAATACCAGCTTATGTTTCTTCAAGAGTCATTAGATTGCTAGACTTAGAGTACTTGAATTTGCATACTGTTTGCTAGCAGGTTGACAAAATTCACATGGAAAAAATTTGGTATTGATTTTTGTGGGTCTTTTTGAAAGAATGGTTGCTCTGCACATTGTTTCCATACCAATGCAACTTATCACAAAACAAAGGAAAAAATGATGGAGTCAATTAGAGAGAGGTCGAACTTGCATCTTTTTAGTGTAGTTAGGAATTCTCTGCGACAAGGTTATTTTCTTGTACTTAGTACTTAAGTTTACATTAGATGTGAGTACATTTCCAGAGGTCTGGAAGTTGATGGCTATGGAATAGTATTGAAAGGGAGTTTTGGATTAAATTGGGTCTTGCTTAATTGAATGCCAATAATCTTGAAATTATAAAAATTAGGTGAAGTCTGAGTAACCTAACCCTCGTAGGAATTGAAACCATGAAAAGTGTAGGTGTGAGGTGTTTGAATGGAAATCGAAGCAAAAATTATGTAGAGAAAGCTAACTGTGATCGACTAAGAAAAACAACCTAAGATACGGATCGTATTTCCTTATATGGCCATATCCTGGGTCGTAAGTTGGTGGGTTAAAATAAAGGAGTCACTGCCTTAGAAATATATGCTTAAATACGGATCGTATAAAATTATACGACCCTATCTCTGAACGTATTTCCAAGGTAGAAACTTGAGATGTTTCTTCCTTAGACATATATGCTTAAATACGGTCCGTATTTATTTATACGGACCGTATCTCTGATCGTATGTCTGAAATGGAAACATTACGACCAACTTATACGAACAGTACAATTTTATACGGCCCGTATTGTTCTTTTATGACCACACACACAAAAAAAAGATTTTGTCTTTCTTTGGTGATTGGTTCTTCATGGCCCTGTTCCTAATGATACTTCTCTTATAGGTATGACTGTAAAGCATTCAGTAAAGAGGGGAACCGGGCCAAGAGGCCGAGGCCGAGGTCGTGACCGAGCGGATGTCACACATGCCCTACATGATTCCCCCTCCCAATCTGAAGAAGAGGAGGAGGTCATGCCTTAGAAGAAGATCTGGGAGGAGGAGGAAGGGGGGGGGGGGGGCATAACATCCCAACCCCAAACCATAACACTGTCAGCTTCTAACTCTTCCTAGTCTGAAGAGGAGGAGGAAGGATCCTCAACATTTGCTTCGGGAGAGGCGGAAACTGAGGGTGCTGAACAAGGAAGTAGAGCGAAAATCGAGGGAACTGAACGAGTGAGTTTTATATTATTTGGTATTACCTATGTGGTCCGAAGGGACATTGTTCCAAACGTGACATTGCAAAGATTTGAGAATAGGATTATATTGGTAGTTGATTACGGATGTTGTTATGTTTATTCGCCCTCATGATTATTGTTGATTTTGACATTTATGTATGCATTCCATCCTACATTTCTCATGATACTGTGATGTGGTCCCAATGGACAAAGTGAAGGAGGAAAGTCATCTCTGGGCTGTGTGCGGAGTGACTATGGACATAATTGATATATTACCCATCTCTGGGCTGTGTGCGGAATGGCTAGTGATATGGAACCATCTCTGGGTTGTGTGCAGAGTGGTTGGTGTTGTGGAGTCATCTTTGGGCTGTGTGCGGAATGACTGGTACATGAACTTCGTGAGTTCTCCATGGGTCATGACTATCGAGATGTGGAGATTTTCCTCCATAGCGTATGTGTACGATATGAGACAGTTGGCCAGTGCATTGCATCGCACATGCATTCATATTACATCTACTCATATCTGTGATTCTGTTTGTTGTATTTATTATATTGCCTGGTGCGTTTCAACATGGATTCCTTGGTTGATTATTGATTTGAGTTGTCATGTGCCTGATTAATACATACTTGGGGACTTGATGAACTCAAGGATTAGAGACTTCCCCCTAGGCTATGACTTGAGGTTACAGAGATTTATTGTGGTTCCTATTACCGTGAGATCGGTTGTATGTGCTTAATAACCAAATTTGATTGCTTACTTGCCTATTTGTTGATTTCTTTCTTTTATATATGTTAGCTAATTGTTGTCAGCCTATGATGCCTACCAGTACGTGTTGTTTGTACTGATGCTACCTTGCTGCATTCTTTTCTGAGTGCAGAGTTTGTTACAGATTTCACTTCAGGCCCTCGCGGGTGAGTTCTCGAGGCAGTCAGTTGGAGTTTCCAGGGTGAGCCGTGTTCCGGTCCGCTGCCTGAGGACTCTTCTATCCTATTGTCATTATTTCATATCTTGAGACAGGCTTGTATAGTTCAGACTTGTATTAGCTTGTATTAGTAGCTTTTGTACATTTTAGACCAAATTCCTTGGGTAGTTGTTGTATTCCGCATTACTATCTATCTATGATTTTAGACTTCAATTGCTCTTATTTATTATTTATATTGTTGGATGAATCTTTAAGGGATGTGTTTGCCTACCAGGTGGAAAAAGGGTAGGTGCCTGCACGACCAGTGATTTGGGTCGTGACACCAGTACCAAAGAAAAATCTGATTTTTCACCAATTTAGTCCGAAAACTCGAGACTCATTTGGAACCTCCCAGATACAAAACAAGTATGCAAATCACTCCTAAACACGCTACGAACTCATTCGCTCACTCAAAATTTCCAAAAGAGGTCATCTTGACCGACGAGTCAACTCCAAAACTCATGAAACCACCTTTCCAACCCAATGGCGAAAATGCCCCCGAACCCCTCAAGAACCGAATCAACTACTCAACCAAGTCATAATCGACTTTTCGGAACTAATGGAATCGATGAAACTTCCAAAAAGACTAATTTACCCCTGGTGTTGACTTTGGTCAACCAAACACTTATAAACTTCAAAAGATTATATTTTCTCACTCAAATCACATCTAAATGCCTCAGGAATCACGCCACCCATCCCCACAAGTCATATTCAGACCAGTTCTTAGGGATTGTATTAGTATTGTATTCCGCACTTATCTATATTTACGTTTTAGACTTACATTTCTATTGTTCTATTTACTTTTTCTTGATTTGTGTTTATGGTTAAGGGACGGGTTCGCCTACCAGGTGGGAAAAGAGTAGGTGCCCGCACGACCAGTGACTTAGGTCATGACATTGTAGAAGCTCTTGTACAAGTTAAGACTAGATTTTGAGAATTTTAATGATAAATGTATCCTTTCTGCATTTAATTGTGTTTTACATATTGAATTTCCGCACTTGATTTCTTAAAAGAAGTCAATGATTTTTGGAATGGTTCGCCTACCAGAGGGGATATTGTAGGTGCCATCATGACCCGTGATTTGGGTCTTGATAATTTCTTAAAATATATTACTATCATATTATGCAATTTACCACCCTAAAAGAAAATAATCAATAAACTTTATTAGTATTAATTAAAATATCACTCCTTCATGAATAAAAACAGAATTGCTTTCAAGTAGCGAAACAATAAAATATGATAATTTTGAGACATAGGACAAAAACATAAAGACCAATGACAAGTGAAGATGTAAAATTCGGTTATGAATTTTTAAAAGAAATATTAAGTAATATTCACCCTCACAGTGTTCTCAAATAATAAATGTGCAATACTACGGCTTATTATTTGAGTTACTCTCAATATTCTTAATTCGATAGATGAAACTATTATGCATCATTCATTTATAAAAGAATTACGAGGGTCAATAGTGTTACTTAAGGAATTTGACACATAATTTGTGTAAGAACTATTAGGCTAGCCCCGAGCATTGAGCGTTAGACGTATTTAGGGCGAACAGTCGGACGCTTAGTGCGTAAATCTCACAGAACTAAGCCCCACACATATGCCTCGAGGCGTTTTATTAGTGCTCGCCCCGGGACAAGCCCCGAAGCGAATCCCAAAACTGCCTTTTAAAACATTGCTCGAAATAAGGGCTTGGGTTGTCACAAACAGAAAGGAAGAATGAAATTAAAAATTGCTAATTTTTTATGCCGAATTACGTTGAATAAGCAAGTGACAAGAAATAAACGAAATAGTCAATAAGCACTATCGTGTCATGTTTATTTGTAAAACGGAGAAGGACTTAAAATACCCTTGAACTATTAGAATTGGTCCAAAAATACCCTCCATCCGCCTTTGAGCCCCCAAACACCCCTGTCATCCACCTTTGAGCCCCCAAATACCCCTGCCATCCACCTATGGGGTCTAATATACCCTTATTTTCTAACAGCCCCATGTTGACACCTAATTTTGTCCATTCTTTCGTCCAATTTACATCGTTAAGCTTCTATTTTATTAGATTATTAATTATATTTGTTTTTATCACAACTTGTAGTCAAACTTCTTGATGATCTCTATTACTATTATTACTTTTATTGTTATTATTATTATTATTGTTATTATTAGATTCGGGTCCAAACTTCTGTCATTTTGTTCTTGGCATATTAGATGTTAAGAGGAAAGTTTCGATTTCGCAATTAAGGTGGATATTAAGCTATGTTTTTTATGATTACTAGCAAGAAATTAAGGTGAATGAATTAAGGAAAGAAAGTGGAATTGAAAAGAGAAGAGAAGAGAAAATCAGACTAGAATAAATGAAAGAATATAAAAGGCACAAAGAAAGGGATTTTGTAGCCGTGGAATTTCGACGAGAATCGGGGAATGTTTGATTTTAAGGAAATTTAGAGATGACGGGGTCTTAGGAATTTTGAGTAAATAACAATGAGTTATGGATATTTGGTTTTGGGGGTAACCTGATGCCTTTGGGGATTTTTAGTTGGAAAGGGATTATGGGCCGGGTAGAAATTTTAGGAAATGGGTGAAAAAATTTATTTGGTTTATTTGGGGAATATAGTAATTCAAATAGATTTTCTCAATTTTCATAATGATAATAAAAGTAGAGGGACAAAATATTTTGGTAAATAGTTTTATCACTTGTAATAGTAAAGTAATCATAGAAACATAACAACAACTATAAGTGTGACGCTAATACAAAAAATATGATTAAATAAATATTTATAGAGAATACGAACAGGATTAACACTGCAATCAAGCCAGAAGGAGAATAAATGCATGAGTGATTTTTTTTCTAGTAAAACGAAAAGGTAGTAGTAGTAGTAGTAATAATAATAATAATAATAATAATAATAATAATAATAATAATAATAATAATAATAATAATAGTAGTAGTAGTAGTAGTAGTAGTAATAGAGATCATCAAGAAATTTAACTATAGGTTGTGATAAAAAAAATTACTATTAAAATAGAAGCTCAACGATGTAAATTGGACGAAAGGATGGACAAAATTGGGCGTCAACTGGGACTGTTAGAAATAAGGGTATATTAGATCCCGTGGGTGGATGTCAAGGGTATTTGGGGGCTTAAAGGTGAATGACAGGGGTGTTTGGGGGCTCAAAGGTGGATGGAGGATATTTTTGCACCAATTTTAATAGTTCGAGGGTATTTTAGGCCCTTTTCCGTTTGTAAAAAGCGTACATATTCAAACTCAAACTGCGAAACACACTTTATTCAAACTCCTGAAACTTGTATCTTTTGAAAATGTTAGTTTCTACTAGTTATTTATAATCAATATTAAAGGCTCTTCTTCATTCTTTAATCAGCATTCCAGCATCTGAATAATACTATTTTCTCCGCTCTAATTTATGTGATATAGTTTGACTAGACATAAAGTTTAATAAAGAAAGGAAGACTTTTTAACATATCAATGACGTATGTAGACAAAACTATGTTTTTATAGTGGCTTAATCATGATTATGAAAAGTCTGCTAGTGATCACAAAAATTCACTGGTAGATGTAATGAACTTTTAGCTCCGAAAAAATTACTAATTTCAAACTCCCTAATAAGGCAAAGTCGATCAATTTCTTCATGTGCTTTGCACTGGGATGAATCATTTACCTAGACTCTATATTTGGGAACTTTATATAAATCATTTCATTAAGGATAAAAGGAGTAATTTTAAGTTAAATTGTTTTTAAATAAAAAAATGTATCATTCTTTTTGGAACAGGCTAAAAAAGAAAAGGGTATAACATAAATTGAGACAGAGGGAGTACATTTTAAGTTCAAATAAACTAAATTTCCAAGAAAATAAATAATATTATGGCCAGTAAGCATCACGTAAAAAGAGCCACTGTAGGTATATATAAAATAATACAGTATTAAAAAAAAAAAAAAAAAAAAAAAAGGAGGGAAAATTTGATTCACTGGATGCTCCAGTCAGCGTTTCTATTTTATCTTTGTGTACATCCTTCATCCTTCAAATATAATTTTAAAATAGGGAAAATAACACTCCATGTCTATTTGGAAAAAAATATTTATCCAAAATAGTCTATATTTTTTATTTTACCTGAAATGACCCAATTTGTATTTTTTCACCTCTCTGTGCGTGCACCTTTTCCAGTTTTCACTGATCTCTTTTGTCTCTTTTGTTTTTGTACGAACAGATCCAATCCCCATTTCCCTTTTTCCTATACAACATGTAATGTACTTTTTTTTTTTTTTTTTACTCAAACCATGTGTCTGACCATCTTCCTCCAAAAGTTTCAAGAGAAAGTGCACATTGCAGAACAAAGGATTTTGCAACTAACAGCCTGCTTGAATTGGCTTATTTTAAATGCTTTTAAGCTAAAATAACTTTTAAGTACTTTTGTGATATTTGGGTAAAATAAAAAAGTGCTTTTAAGCACATATTTTTAAGTAAAAAAAATAAAAATAAGTCAAAAGCCATAACTTAGAATTTCTAACTTTATGACTTTTGACTTGTAAGTCAAAAGCCATAAGACCATCTAAAGGGGCTCTGAGATTTATTGAAACCTTCTTTTTCCTTTTTCATTGCTTTTGCTATAAAAGCACCCTTCTGTTTATTTGGTTTGGTTCTTTTTTTCTTCTTTTGATTTTCGCCACTGTCACACACACAAATATATATGTTGTATATGTCTTTTCTTCTTACTTCTTGATTTCTCTCCGCCATTGCTATTCTATTTTCGTGCTTTAGAGTTTAATGTTGGTGTTATTTAGGATAAAGTGTGTAAAAACACCTCTTATACATACATTATGTATAAACACTTCTTATGTATAAACATCTCTTGTATAAGTTTGTATAATATTGTATACAGTGTAGAAGGGTGTTGCACCGCTTAAACATTATGTATAAACTCCTCTTATGTATAAACACCTCTTGTATAAGTTTGTATAATATTGTATAACAGTCTAAAAGTGTGTATAAACACCTCTTATACATTATTATACACTTTTATACAAGTTTGATACATTTTTTGCAGTAAGTGTATATTGTTGTATAATGTTGTATACCGTAAAAAATTGGCTATGCGAATGTAAATTAAAAATATGGCTGCGTGAATGTAATTTTGTATGCTGAATTGTACATTATTGAAATTTTCCCTTTAAAATATATATATTTTTTTCTTGTGCAGTGTAAAAAATATACATCTATTATAGGCACGACGCTTGCATTTTAATAGGTTAATATAATATTTCCTTTACTACCCAAAAAAAAAAAAAGGTAGGAAACTTGCTTAGATTATATAAAATGTCTGATAATGAGGTTTTCTCATCTTTTATTGAGTTTATTGCCTTTGAATCTAAAGAAATCGTCAATCATCTCCTTGATAATTAGTAAATTAATAATTCTGCCTTAAAAATCAACAATAAGTTTGTTTTTCTAAATTATATATAGTAAGATATAAGTTTGTTTTTCTAAATTACATATAGTAAGATCACGCACATTATGAAAACTCATCAATTTCAGATCTTGAATTCACCTTTAACTATTTATAAGCGGTGTACATAAACATATCAAGAAGAAGTAGCTACAAAAAGTTTGTCCAAGTGAAGTAGAATTTTCAAAAAAACACGACCAAAGTTTACAGAAGCTACAAATTCACTTATTATTCAACACCCATGATCCACAACATAAAACTTAATTTCTAAAAATAATTTGCATATGGAGAAGCAAATTCAAGAAACTGTTCATCACGCTCAAATACTGACATGTCTTGTTCATCCAACATGACAAATGCTTCGATGCCATCGTCTCTATAGTTCATCAAATTGAACAATTTATTGTACGGACCAGTAGCTATGGTCGTAGCCATTGGTTTGCCCCAACCAAAATCGACATCATAAAAAGGAAATTTACACACACTGCTACAAGTGTACTCATCAAATTCCTTCTTCTGTGGTGGCAATCCTTTAGCTAATTCAAGAATTTCCAATGCCCATGCATTTTCTTTGATGTTATCCTTGGTCCTAAATAGTTGTTTTTCTTTCCTCATGAGACTGACTATTTGTGGTAAGTTCATGTCTGCCTCATTGGAAATATGTGTAGAGAAATGAGACAGAACATTTCCAACCGAGTTAGGTGGTAACTTTGGTGAAATCATTTCACGTAAATCTGCATACTGGATTAATTTAGAAGGGATAAAAGAACCCGAGTTCACGGTCACTGCTTTAGCAACACATTTGAAAAGAAGTGCACTAAGGACTTCAGTAGTTGTAGGATTTTTAACTTGTGATTCACTAGCAACAAATGACCTAAGTGCACTTACTTTTTTGGAGGAAAAAACATACCTCTTTTGTCTACATCCATCTAATATTGATGGAACTACAGGGGAATCAAGAGGACCACTTGGTGGTGATGGAAAAATAGTGTCACTTATGTAATAAGGAGGAATTGTTTTTGCATTTGGATCACGAGTTAATGTTGCCCAATCAATTGAAAATTGCAAACCATTACATGCATCTCCAATTTTATGTGACAAACACGTACTAATTGCGATTCCTCCACAATCGAAATGTGTTAATTGAATCACAGCCAAACCATAGTCAGAATCATTTTCCCAAGCTACACCATTAGGAAAAATCAAATCTTTGACATTACAATTTTGGTGATTGAGAATTTCAGACATGGGCGCATCAATATGGACTTTCAAGAGCTCAACACCCTTATCATTACAATCGATCGTGGCGTTATCTTTCATGTGTCCTGCATATGGATAATAGGAGACTAAATTTTTGGAAAGGGAGTTTTCAAGAAGTTTTGATATTTGGGCAGGTTGATTAGAAAGTGCACCTAATTGATTATTGGAGTAGAAAAAACCAAAGGGTACATAAGTGTGTGTTTGGGCTTGTTCAATGAGAGAAAATTTGTGCCATTTTTTAGTTAAAGGCGTTGGAGAAGAAGGTTTAATGAGTTTCTTGGAAGCTCTTGATAGAACTTTTAATGCAACTGAGGCCATGTTCTCTATTTTTTGATCTCTAAATTCTTCTCAACTGTTGTTATATCAAATTCTTACTACATAATAAGACAAAATGCATTATTAATATAGAAAATGTTACTACTTACTGTATAATATATTACTCTTTTGAACAAAAAACGACGAAATAAGTTGATTATTAAGAACGTTATCCTAGTGAATGATTGCCTAGCTTGCATATCTTTCATTTATTTGAAGAAGAAACCAAATAGCAAATGTCACCAATAAGAAACCAAATAGCAAATGTCACCAATTGTCAATTTTGTTATGTATTATTAATGGTATGAAAATTCTCTAGCAAAGTTACGTTGAAGCATCTAGGATTATTCCTTAGCCCCTCATAAAATATATTCCGTCCGTTTCAATTTATGTGAACATTTTCGGATTACGAGGGTCAAACTTTATTACTTTGACCGTAAATTTTGACATAGATTTATCAGGTTTGTAAAAATAAAATTTACTATATATTTAGAAACTACATAAAAAGTATTATAAGTCATGATAATTTATAATTCAAATAATTTAGAAAAAATGTAAGAAAAACATGATCAATGAACCACCTCGTAGACTCTCAATAGTAAAAGGTTCACATAAATTGAAACAGAGGGAGTACATATTATGATCCTTTCCCTATGTTGGGAGGACCCAATGCAGAAATCATACCAAGCCCATAGATAATAAGATAAAATTCTTTTATGATTTTTAATTTTGAAATCCTGGCCGGAAGCTAGAATATTGGCTACGGGTTTGACCGATGGTTTAAATCTTGTATTTGTTTTAAGAACCCGTTGAATAGCACATATAGTTTATTTAGATCCCAATATTAAATTAAAAAGAATAGAATCAAGAACCTATAATCTTCAAATCTAGACTCGGCCTCCGTTGAAACCTATGTTTTAGCTTAGGAAGTAAAAAAAAGAAATTAAAGAATACTAGCAATCACTTACAGGTTGAAGAAAGATTAAAGGTTACCTATATGAATTCTTGTAGAAATAATATTCCCTGTGTAGGTGATGCAAGGGCAACTACATCAACACTACTCTTTGAGCCTGTTTGGATGGGCTTAAAAAAAAAAACAGCTTATAAGTTGAAAACAGCTTATAAGCCAAAAAAAAAAAAAAAGTTGGGATAGTCCAACTTATTTTTTTTGGCTTATAAGCTGTTTTTTTTAAGCTAAACCAAACGGGCCGACTTATTTTTTTTTTTTTGGACTTATTTTAAGCACAAAATGACTTATGTTCGATCAGCCAAACACTCAAAAAAGCTTAAAACAATAAGCTGTTTTTAGCAACTTATAAGCTAAGCCAAACAGGCTCTTTGTCACTCTTGTTGCACTAAGGGTGTGTTTGGTAATGGGGGGAAACATTTTCGGAAACAAATGTTTTCTAATGTTCTTATGTTTGATTGATCAAAATGATTTGAAAACATTTTCTATAAAAAACATATTCTTTAAAAATGAGGAATATGACTTTTCGAGTGGGCGTAGGAACTAGCATTCTAATCGCGTTGTTTCCTCATGTCCCCAATGCACACAACCCCCGCCCCGGCCTCCCACTCCCATAGTGTTTTTTCTAGAACACAAATAAATGCTCATGGAACAATAATTTGTTTGTTTACTTAACAAATACCAAAAATAAGTTTAAAAACCACTTATGTTCCAAAAAAGCATTTTCCAGAAGACATTCTTATTCATACCAAACACACCATCAGTTCTGCGCAAATGTTTTGTGTTCAAGTTCTTCTTACTGACTCTCATGATAAATATTACTCGGTTATCAAGTAAAAATGATAACTAATCTACTATATATATTAAATTAATAATAAATAAAATGTAATTTACACTATCATGTATTTAATTTAAATCCATATTTTTACGGTAAATCATCATTATCTTCATTGTGTAAGCAATTTTGAGTATTTCCATGTCCGAAAGCTTGACGACAATCCCGTAAAGATGTGTTAAACATCAAACAGTACGGCGGGTGGATTTTTCGTTGAAACACATAATGCCACACTTTATTTTATATATATAATCTAATTTTTAATTTTGTTATATAGTGCAAGGCTTGATTATGAATGATTCAACTAGCTACTCTCTTTATCCCAATTTATGTGGTACATTTGAAATTTCAAATTCAAATTTCTAAACTTTAACTCGTAATTTCGGACATAGATGCTTTCAGTTTTTTAAAATAAATTATACAACAACAATAACATACCCTGTATAATTCCATGGGGTCTGGGGAGGTTAGTGTGTACGCAGACCTTACCCTACCTTGGGAAGGTAGAGAGGTAATTTTCAAGAGGCCCTCGGCTCATAACAAGATGAAAATAGGCAGTAGCAACAAGCAAAAATAATAGATAAATAATAGGATAACTGAGGTTAAAGAAACAACAGATAGTAATAGAAATCTAAAAATAAGAAAATACAACAGAATAATGCAAAAACTCCGGGAACCAAAAAGAAAAGCGGCCAATTACCCACGACCCTTCTACTCTAATTCTCGACCTCCACATCCTCTTGTCATGGGTCATGTACTCAGTGAGTTGAAGTTGAGCCATGTCCTGCTTAATCACCTAATCGAATAAAATTTATATATATATATATATATATATATATATATATATATATATATATATATATATATATATTAAATTATGCCCGATTATAATTTATATATTTGAAAATTACGTAAAAAAATACGTAAATTACAATAATTAACAATTTAAACTATTTAAAAGGCATATAATAAATTCCTGTCAAAGAAAAATTTGGTACGACTCTTGAAATTCCAATTGTACCACATAAATTGAGACGATGGGAGTATTATTGTTAGTGGGAACATATGAAACCTTTTTTTCTATTTTTTTCCACCAAAACTAACCACTTTGTTTCACTGCATGAACGTACTAGTTGAGAGGGAAGTTCGACAATAGAAGGCCTTTAAACGGGTTGAAATGCAAGCTAAAATTGCGACAATTATATTACAACTTTAACACTTTGAACATTAATTTGAAATCAGATATAAGTTTTATCTTCACCTTCTTCTTTTTGATGGTGTTGGCAACAAAAATGTGAGTTCGTTGTACTAGACATATGTTGCATCGCCAATCAATGCGTGACTAAATTCAGAATCGCCTGACCAGCACCCAATATTTTGGGTCGAGCGAACCACAAGAAAATAGGATAAAAAACATTATAAGTCTAATAATAAAACCATAGCATAACCATCCAAAATCCCGATAATCCCCTTTACAGATTTAGTTTTCAATTATAGACTAGGTTTTTAGTTTATATCGATTTTCAAACTTTAAATGATTTACATGTTTACTTATAAAATAATGTGTTTCTTTGCTTAATTTGTTTTATTCCAGAAAGTCTTGCTCCACCTACAGCCTGATCAGGCTTGTCACGACCCATTTCGCGAGTCATGAGGGCATCCACACTATCCCTTGGTGGGCGAACCCTTCTTAATCACATCATTTAAAAAGGTAGATATTTAGAAATGGATACAACAAATATATATTAAGAGACTTACTTTATATTAATGAACAGTGCGGAATAATAAAAAGTATTACAACCCCAAAAACCTGATCTTAACTTGTACAAGAGCTTCTAAAAGAATTACATTATCCAAGTACTGACATTACAAAACTCTTAAGTAAAAGAATGAGAAACTGCCCATAGAATAAGAAGTAGACAGTATAACATAACAAGAGATTCAGGGCTGCAGATTCGACTAGTAGCTCAGCCCAAGTCTCTGACGAATGTCTTCGGGATCAGTCATGAAGTCTCGAACAATAACCTGGATCAACTCTGCACTCCGCAAGGAATACAGCAAGAGTAGCATGAGTACAACATTAGTACTCGTAGTCATCATAGGCCGACAACGACTACATAACACATGTAATAGGAAGAAATCAACAGGTAGAGTAGATAAGCAATCAAGTACAGTCACGATACATGATCAAGTATAATATCAGACGGAGTGTATGAATAGCCAAGTAAGACAATCAATGAGTACATGAATGAATGCAAAGCAATGCGATGCAATGCCCCCCAGGCCAGCTCTCCAATCTCGTACACACACGCTAAGGGCTATGCCTCAAAGTCATGATCCATGGGGGGCCCGCGAAGTCCATGTACCACATCGCTTTTCGGCAAAGACTTAGGAAGCTATCAATATAACTCGCTTTCCGACAAAGACCTCGGAAGCTATCAATATAACTCACTCTCCGGCAAAGACCTCGAAGGCTATCAATAATACTCACTTTCCGGCAACGACCTCAGAAGCTATCAATAACATTCGCTCTACGGAAAAGACCTCGGAGGTTATCAATCACTTTCTCATCATTGTAAGAAATCATGCATGAAAATGGATGGTATTCAAATGCACAGAAATTAATTTAACAATATCGTAAATCACAAAACCAATAGATGCATATCATGAACGCCGAACACACCTCAAGTCATTAATATATAATCCTTCCCTTTTCATGAGATAAGTAAGGCATCAAGTAACTACCAAGATCATTCAACAATCACAAATTAGTAACAAACATGGCGACAAGCCCACATAAAAACAACCATATCAAACCAGTGGATTTATTTCCACAACCATGCCCGAAGACCTATCATGCTTTTCCCGTTAATATCTACCATTACATACGATTATCTAATTGGAGTCTAATAAGGGGTAGCCGTAACCAACCTCGAAGGCCGAACTGGTGCCACAAAACTCAAGTCGACGCCTTTCCCATTCGGAGCCTCAGAACGATCAACGTCTATCAAATAAACATTCTACGTGAGAACATGAATCCAAGAATACCCATAATGCCATGCTTCTAAAAGGAAACCAAAAACATCACTCCAAAAGTGTCCCCGGGTCCACAAAGACAAAATCGGAACTTTACGTTAAATTCACTGCACTCATAGTCTAATTTGTAATAATCTTAATTATCATCAACTTCTAATCACAAATGAGCCTTCAATTTCATTATTTACCCAAATCCCAAAATGTGCTAAAAACCCTAAATTAAATCATCTAAAACCCAGATTGAATTGGTAAATTTGTACTTGAAATAATTTACCCAATGTTTAAAAAGTCTAAATCCTCAAGATAGGTTGAAAGGCCTAAGTCTAATCATCTAATCACATATAACCCGTACTTTTAGAAGTGGGTTCAAACCTTAAGTTTTCTACCTTCATCATGAAAGGAAAGATAAAATAATGTAAGGGATCATTAATAATAACTAAGATTGAGCTTAGAACTTAACCCCAAGAAGAAACGTGAATTACCCCTCTCAAATCTCCCAAAATTGAAGTGTTCAACTCAACTTATGTGAATGGGGAAACAAGACTCGAAAGGGAGGATTTACGGACTGATTTCAGCAATCCTCGAAGGTTCGAGATATTCCCCGCAGGTGCAACGCTGTACCTATGGAAAAATCCATGCTGGTGCGGGCTTTACTAAACACTCGAAGACCCGCAGGTGCGGAAGTCCACCCGCATGTGCGACTCCACATCTGCGCAATCCATCTCGAAGGTGCGGTTGCACCAGAATAAGAAGAATTTGATTTTTACCAAATCCGATCCAAAACTCGAAACTCATCCGAGATCTCCAGGACACAAATCAAACATGCAAACTTATCATAAAACAGGTTGCGAACTCGCTCACGCACTAGAGTTTCCAAAAAAAGGTTGCCTTGACCCGGTGTTGACCCAAGTCAACCCCAACCAAACCAAAACCAACATCCCAACCAATGACCTAAAACACAAACGAACACCTCGGAACCAGAACCAAAAGCTCAACTAAGTCAAAAATCACATTTCAGACCTAACAGAACTATCAGAATTCTATTCTGGATGCAATTATCCAAAAATCAACTATTGGTCAACTCTTTTTCATTTATCAAACTTAGAAGACTCTAAAATCCTCAAAACCAACCCAAACTCACCCGATAGCCTCGGAAACTGCTCCACCCATCCGCGCAAGTCCTAAATACAGGAAGTCAGATTACGAGAAAGGTTATTTCGGAAGAAAAGAGTAAAACGCCTAAATTGATCGAATGGGTCGTTACATCTGATACCAATTAAATAAACGTTCATCCTCGAATTGAAAATAATTGAAGACATGGGGGGGGGGGGGTGCGAAATCAATAAGGAGAAGGCAAATGTACTACGCATATCAACCTCGGTTTTCCATGCAAAGATCCTCCACCAGACAGTGCTTCTATTGTACCCTTACTGAAGCTATCTCCTGAGTTTCTTCACCTTACCCTAGGAATCCTCAACAGACCAGTGTCCAAAGTCTCACCTCAAATGCATTGAACCAACCAATCGGGGAACAACATCTCTTACTGTACCAAACCTGAAAGGTTACCCTGCCAATATGTGAGTGATAACTGTTGTCGTAGTAAACTCTGCCAAGGGCAAGAACTGGTCCTTGGGACCACCAAAATCAAATATGCAAGTCTGCAACATATCGTCTAGAAATGGAAACTGAACTGAGTGCCTCGGCTGGAAATGATGGAAATGGGCACTCCATGAAATCGGACAATCTACCCAATATGAATTCTTGCCATCTCCTTCGAATTGTAGGTAGTCCGAACAGGAATGTAGAGCGTAGACTTGGTCAACTTAACCACAATAACCCAAACATCTTCACACTTGCTTAAGGTTTTCGTTAACCCTACCCCGAAGTCCATATCTATCCTTTCACACTTCCACTCTAGAATGGGCATCCCCTAAATCATACTGCCTGGTATGTGATGATCATACTTAACCTGATGGTATTTCAAATGTTGAGATACAAGCTCTATGATGTCCTTCTTCACCCTACCCCACTAATAATGCTGCTTCAAGTCACGATACATCTTTGCAGTGCCCGGATGAATAGAATACTTGGAACTGTGAGCTTCTTCCATAATCAACCTAATCAAGTCACCCATCTAAGGAACACATATGCACCCCTTTATCCTGCAAGCCCTTCGCCAGCAAGAATTGCTCCCTTGCCGGAAAGATGAAGAATGGTAATGTCATAATCCTTGATCAACTCCATCTACCTACGTTGCCTCAAATCAGATCCGTTGATTGAACCCTAACTGAAGATTATGATGGTCTGAGAAGACCTCACGATGGATTCCATAGAAGTCGAGGTGTTGAAAATTAAGCCAAATCAGTGGTTGCTCGGTGGTTCCTGATGATGGGTACATATAGCGCATCTGTGAGAATACGCCACAGGTGTGAGGGCACAGAAACAGATATTGTCCGCAGGGGAGGACTTCGTTGGAAATGAGAAACTGGCAGGTGCACATAGATGTTCGCAAAAGCGGAAGTACTTCCGCAGATGCAAGCTTGGCTGATGAAGAAGCGGGCTAATTCTCGCATATGCAGAGATCACTCCACAGGTGTGACCATCGGGTAGTTTTAAATAAATGGGTAAAAGAAGATTTTCCTTCCAACTCTCAACCATCACAACCCCTCCCAAACGGCTTCAACTTCTCATCATCCCACCAATAAAACTCCAACCCTCTTACCACCCTCAACTCCCACAACCAAAAATCACAAAGAAAAGAACTGAAACTTTTGGGAGAACGTCGGAGTCACGTGTTGACACCTAATTTTCACTGCATAAAACGTATATTTTAATTTCCATATTTCCCGAGTCCAAGACGGGGTAAGGATGCCCTAACAATTAAAAAAAAAAATTGAAAATTCCGAGAAAGTTGCAAGATTGACGTTTAATTATTATTTCTTCTAAAATTTAACAATTACAAGAAAATTACGGGTTATTTACTTTCGCAAAAGTGATTTGAAAAGAGGATACACATCCCATTCCGTCTAGCTCGAGAAAATTGTTAATTAAAATAACGATTGAATTATGGTACTCTTGACTGCATTTTTCACGTTTTTAAATATTGCTCGGAACTATGTCAATATTGGGCTCGTTTTAAAGCTTGCATTTTTACTTTGCGAGTTTTAATTTTTATTTTAGCTTAAATGATTGATATATTTAGCTATATGTACATTTATAATATATAGTCTATTAAATACCCCCCCCCCCCCCCCCAACACTATTTCTTTTCACTCCCCGACTCTCTCCTCTTTCATCTCTCATCTCAGGTGATTTACTTTGTTCTTAGGGTTCCACCAACAATGGCTTTTTCAGGCCAATTCATGGCTGTTCTTCACCGAATTTTTGAGGGGTTTCTTTCCTTATCACTAGTCCGTGTGATTTCCAGGTTTAATGGCGTTAAATTTTATTAAATTGCACCCCTTTTTAGGGATGTTGCTCGGGTTACCCATGCATGTGGTTGCCATGGGTGGGACCTCGCATCCCTTGCCAGCTTGCGCACCACATGCGAGTAAATGGGGCCTAGGTTGATTTCCCATGGGGGGGGGGGTGGTCTGTTGGTTTAGGTACGAATCCGAGGGTTTTTATCCTTTGGGTACGATTATGCCGTTATATTTTGTGATTATTTATCCTATATGTGACTAGGTGTACTATTCGGTTGGTTGTTCCTTAATATTAGGGATTTTTGAATTAGAATGGGTTCGAATTTTGTTTGTTTGTGTGTTATGTGCAAAATCTGGACTGGAAATAGTACTATTGTTGTACAATGTAGATTTTTTTTTTTATCCAAGGATGCCTAAATTTCGAATTGTTTTGAGGTTTTGGGGGAAAAATCTTTTTTGGCAATATTCCTTCCTATTTTTGTCCCCAAGCTGGTGGTATTGCCTATATATAGTTAGTTTCTATTCGTGTCAAGAGATTTTTTTTTTTTGGATCCTGAAAAAAAAAAAACTAAGCTCATTATCTTATACACTAATATATACACTACAATATATAATATACAGTAGAAGAGAAAAAAAGAAAAGAAAAACACATTAGGAATAAAAAGCTATTTTTTGAAAAAGAAGAAAGGTGTTAAGGTCTTGTTGGTGTTGAAGCTTGGATTTCAATCTCCTCATTTGATCTTTAGGTTGCCTTTGCAAAAGGTAATATCCCTATTCTATTATTTAAATCAGTTCATTTTTCATATGAGTTCAAATAAATGCCTTGTTGTTTAAATATGTGTTTGGAACTTTATTTCACTAATTTAGATATATTCCTACCTTAGTTTAGTTAGTAATATAGTGTTAATGATGTTAAGTTGTAATAATGTGATAGAGTTTTTTTTTTTTTTCCTGAATCATGTTGAAGTTTTGATTGTTGTTTCTTTTCTTTCTAGAATTTTGGAACTAAATGGGATAAAGGATGGTTTTTGGAGTTTAGTTTTGTTGTATTAAGTTGTTTAAGGTTCCAGCTTTGCTATATGGTACTTTTTCATCAAAAATTTAAGTATTTAGTCTTGTTCTTGTGATTTCTGTTCATCATGTTATGAAAATGGTTCTGTGTGTTAATCATGAGTCAATTTTGTCTACTAGTTTTCTTGTTTGATATAGTTTTGGCCCTAGATATGGCTTCAGATTGGCTTCATTATAAAAGAGTTTGAATCTTTTCTCTAGAAATCAGCTAAGTCTAAGTTTTAGGAGATAAATTTTATACCCTTCCATCATTTGTTGGTCTTGAATCATTCTTAATAGTCTAACATCTTTTTTTAAAGGGGTTACTTAAGGTTCTGAAGCCTCATTTATTAGTTGAATTGTTTGAAGTCTTTAAGCTTACCTTTGAACCTGTGTGCATTGCTGATATCTACCTAGAATCTACTATAAAAAGGAAACAAGGAGGGTGTGTTTGCTTAAGCTATTGTGTGTGGATCTCATTCTTGTGATAACAAGTTTTTTTTTTATTTTATTTTTTTTATTAGCCATTTACCTAGATTATCATGGAAACTGTTATGTCTTAGTTTAGATTTTGAAGTTCTAAATGGGCAGACTTCATGTATTCTTGTTGATTGAATAAGTATGAGTATAAAAAAGGGCCTAAACTAAACCTGGGAAGTGAAAATGGAACTCAGTAGTAACTCAGTTTCTTGTTCTTCCCTCTATGTGCTTGATTTCTTGAAGATTTGGTCTTTGATTGAAATTTCCTTTCTAAGACAGTGCTATGAGTTGATTAAACCTTGTTGAGCTTACTATCATGCTAAAAAATAGATGACAAAATTTGTTTTTGAAAAACAAAAAACAAACAAGGTGCTTGCTTGCTTATCCTTTCCTTGTTAGTTGTTTGGTAATCTCAGGCCTATATGTTCATAGATTTTTCTATTTTTCCTTGTACCGTTCAGTCTAAGTGTGATGTTTGCTTACCTAGGATTAGAATCATGATCCTTCATGACCATGGTCTAGTTTTTTCTGAACTTATGAGTGTTTCCATGTGAATTCCCTTCTGTCTCTGACTTACTATGACCTTAATTGATTTTTACTTACACTTAGGATAGATTCATGCTCCCCTAATTCCTGTTGAACTTGTTTAATCTTGTTCAATCATTCTTTGTAACTGAGTAGGACCTTTGCTGGTTGCTACACTTTGTTTGGATTTTGTATGTAAGTTTTAAATAAAACCAAGTGTAAATCATCAGTTGGGAATCCTGTTGATGCTTCATGAAGCTGACTTTGATCTAAGATGATCTTAGTGAATAGTTGAAAACCCCTATGACTTAAAATGGGCTAAAATAAAAAGCTTAGAGGTCTGAGAATGGCAGTAAGCCTGTGATATGGCCCTAAGTTTTACTTAAACTAAAATTGGTTTAGAAGACACAGCCTCAGACTTGTCACTTGATTCTGTGATACTTTGTATTGATATGAATGAAACTAGGTGATTCATTGCCATTTAGTTAGTTTAAGAAGTGATCAAAAGATGAAATTTCTGGAAATAATGTGACATTATTTGCATTGGTTGTTTGCCTATTTGTCTTGCCTTGCTACTTCTGGACTTTGCTGGGTATATGAAGATTAAAAGTGATCTTTCCTAAAGCCTGTTTGATATATTTAGACTGTCTAGAATGAAAGTTAGTAAAAATGTGAAAGCTGTAAGATTTGTAGTTAAAATTTTGATCATAGAAGAGTTTAAGTGTCTTGGATGTTATATGTGTTTGTTGCCTTCATTTCTGAAAACTGCCAAAAAGAATAAGAGTGAGAAGTTTATAAGAAACTTGGCCTTTTTGAATAAAATTTGAAACAACAAAGTTAGAGACAAATCTATAAGTGGTTTGCCTGCATCTCACCTCTGAATTTCTGAAATTTCTCTGTGTCTCACTCACTTTTTTGTCCATGAAAACTTGCAATTTGTGTCTTATGCTTTTATATTAGTATAAGGGTATAGTGTAGTTGAAGTCCCCTGCTTCACATAAATTATTAAAACCGATAATAAAAATAATAATAATGTTCCTTCTAATAAGGTAATAATCACTTCCTTTATTGTTTACCTATTGATTTGAACATTATTTTGTGTGTCATTTGTGCTTTGATACCTACTTTACTGTTAAAGACTCATTTGTGCATTTTGATTCACTTGGAAAGTAGAATACCCAGAAGGGGGCTTAGGATCAACTTGAAAAGGTAATTATGATGCCTACATTCTTCCTTTTGAAATCCATCTGTGAAACCTGAGTCTGGTTCTGTCATTTACCCCCTATCTATGCTATTTGAAGCCCCTACTTGATACCTATGTATTTTCTGTACAAATCCTGCAATATGGACTAAGTGTGAACTACTTTGAAGCCCTATTAATGCTTTTATGAACTTGTGATTTGCTTATCCTGCTATCATTGAACTTGCTGGGATTAAAACTAAACTAAAATGGCCATGGATTTGTAATTTTGCTCTTGTGACATCCTTGTTGACAACAAACGAACTAAAAAATGGTTTTTTAGCATTTAAATTGGTCCATCACTGGATATATATGACTTTCTAAGTCATTTAATCCCTCAGTTTCACCCCGTCTTTGGTTGCTGACTCTTTAAAAACTAAAAAAAAAACATAAACATGTTGGTGTGTTTGGTATTTGTGTTGTTATCCCTCCCCTTTATGTTGTTGGGTCACCTATTCACTGCCCATTCTTTTTAGTCAATGCTTGTCTCTTCCTTCTTTTTTTTTAAAATCTGGAAATTAAGACCATGAGTGTGTTGATTATGGCTTTAGCCTTGTTTCTTCTCTCCCTCACTGTTTAGTCCTGTACCCTCTTTATTTTTACCCTTCCATCATTGTTGTTGTTTGCTTGGCCATTTTGAAGTTTGCCATATTCCCCTTGATTGTGATGTTGTTGTTTAGGAATTATTTGGACGCTTTTGTGCCTTGCATTATTTGGATCCCTTGGGACCTTGTTTGTTTTTGTGACTAGTAGTGAGGCCTTTGACTCATTCTAAGTGTTGTTGGATCATTGAGTTGTTTTGTTGGTATACTGATATCTTTAAGTCTGTTGGAACCAATTAGAAACTTGAGACTAGCAAAAATGCGATGTTAGGGGATTTCTGTTGCATTATTGATTCTTCTTGAAATGAATAATTGAGAATAAGTATGTATGTTAGGTATATTTGAGTGTATATGAAAGTCAAACTTACCTTTCTATTAGGTGGATAAAGGGTATACCCGTATTGAGGTTTTGCTCTTTGTCCTAGTAGGTTTGTCAGGGGTATATCGTGTATATCACAGTTTCGACACTTAGAAAAATTTGAGAAAAACGGAGTAGTATGTCTCTGGTATATCATGTATATTATCTTTTAATACTTGGGAAATTTTCAGCATGACTTTGTTATTTGGGCCTATTACTTGTGTGTGGTTTATCATTACTATTATTTTTGGGCTTATTTCATATTTGGGCTACTTTTATTATTCTGTCGTCATAAAGTATTAAGTGGGTTTGGCCCAAATTTGATGTAATTCATTTTTGCATTAATTATTATAGCTTTTAACTTTGTACTTAGTTTAATTTGTGAACGTATACTAATGTCATGTATGTCCTTTATCTCTATGTTCGTCCAAAACCCGTTGGTGGGCCCCCAGAGGGCCCACTACGTATCTAGATCGAGTCAAATGAATCCGGAGCAAAATGGAGCATACGTATGGACTTAGGGACAAACTTGCATAATACCGTCGTTTGGGCTTGGTCGGCCCAAAACCCTTACTATTTAATTTATGCAATTTAAATTCATATTTGTGCCTTTAAATTTAAGATATTGGAACCCTTATATGATTGTCACGTAATTTAGAGTTGCCAAGTTGTTTTTTTTTTTTTTTAACTAATTCAAACTTGTGTAAAAAATTGGATAAAAACGGGCTGAAACTGGTTTTGGACTTAAAACACTGTATTTGGGAAACTGCCTGACTAAATCGACATTATTGAAACTTTGGGGATTGAGACTGCCTTGGATAGTTCTGGATTGTTTAAAACTTACAAACCGATTCTGGATGTTTGAAACTTGTGAAAATGCGTATAAAACTTGTACAAAAATGGATTAATATTTGGCTAAAAAGTTGGCTAAGTATAGAATATAATTATTAGACTAAAAAATAACTTAGTATAATCAATTATGGTATATATATACGACAGTATGCCTAAAACTATTTTCATAAACTTACGTGGAGTCCTACCTAGGCTAAGAGCCTTTGGATATTAGCCTAGGTGTTCAAGTCCGACACCCACGCTCAATTTTGAACAAAATTATACTTCGACGATTTCTTTAAAAATATATATTTCTTGCATGTAAATGACACCTTTTTATTGTGGAAATCTAGATTTAAGCAATTTTTGTCAAAAATGATTTATAATCATAAGGCACTATTAGAACTCGTAGGTAAACCGCGATTGAGCGGATTCTTAATACCCGGGTGCCTAACACCTTCCCCGGAGGATCACCAAAACCCTTACCCAGACTTTAGTAGATTAGGTTTCTTTTAGGATAGTCGTAAAAATAACTATTTTAAATGAACCCATTTCAAACTGGTTTTCCTAATTTCCTAAAAATTAGGTGGCGGCTCTAAAATATATCCTTTAGAGCATCATTAAGTAGGTGGCGGGCTTTTCAGACTTTTCCGGTATGATTCACAACCGTACTTTCCCGGGAAACCTCCCTCCTTTTATGAGATATGTGCGAGCCGGTTAAACTTAGAATTCCCAACGCCCGCTACATCACGAAGGAAAGAACCCACAATCATCTACATTTTCTATAGATTTGCTTCAATAAGGTAAGCTTCTCATCTCATCTCTTGTCTAGAACGGAATTTGAAGGATATCTATCATGATTACCACTAACAGAGCATTATTATGGGTTTAAATTTGGTTGAAAATTTGAGAAAGATTCCGATTGGGTTTCTCATGGAGTTTTTGTGGGATTTTCTAGAATTTCGGGTGTTGTTGCTTGAAATCATGATCCATTGAGTCTAATAATCATGCATGCCTGAATGATTGAAGATTTAGAAGTCTAGAATTAGAATTTCATAACAAAAAATCATGGGAAAATCAGTAACCCCGACTGTTTTCTGGGTTTTTGAGAATTGTGATAAACTCTGCACCTGCAAGAAATATCACGCAGGTGCGGTAGATGCTGAGAAGTTCAATTCTGCAGATGCAATTTTTTTTTTGCAAAAGCGACCTAGTATCTGCGGTGCTACTTCTACAGGCGTGATGCTTGGACTATTTTTGCAAACCAGTAGCTTTGCAGCTGTGTATGCTGGGCCTATTTTGCTAGTTCCTTTAGCTTGTTTGATGAGTTTTGAAATGCTTGGCATGATTCTATTGCTGGACTAACTTGGTTTTGTTTATTCTAGGTGCTAAAGTGGTGATAATGGACCCAAACATGAATGAAAATGTGGCACCAAATCAGGAAATTGCAGAAGAGGCTGCGGAGGAGCAATATGACGCTTTTAGGTTCATGTCCTGTGATTTTCATCGCCGATACACTACAAGAAAGTATAGAAATAACAACAAAAAATTTAATACTTGGCAACAACTTAGTTTTATTGTTGCCAAATGAACTTTTTTGTTGCCATAGTATTGATCATTATTGCAAAAAGTGCTTTTGGTAACAAAAAGAAAAAGTCGTTGCACGTCATTGCAATAACAGCCGTTGGGAAAAGTTTATGCAACAATTTTTTTTTTTGTTTTGTTGCCAAAAGTACTTTTTGCAACAATAATCAATTTATGGCAACAAAAAATTTTTTGTTGCCAAATATCTTTTTTCTTGTAGTGATAATATGATAATCTGCTCACCAAGAAGCTCCTACCAATAAAAGGGATTATTATTGAAAGGGTGCTCGAGCTTCTTCCTGACTTTAATGGTCGTCTAGAGGCCTCTATTTGGACATGCTTCATCGCCTCTCCATGCAAAGCAAATGAGGAATGGGTGAGGGGGTTTTATGCAAATTTGAAACATACCAGGTTCAAAAATCCCGAGCTTATCATAAGGGGTAAGGTAGTGAGATTTGGACCCGAAGAGATAAATGCTTTCTACAATCTTCCCAATCATCACTATGGCCAATATAGGAGAAGGATAGTTGTTCTGGGGATTGGTTGGTGTCTAAGTTGTGTGTTGCTGGCAAGAAAGTTTCATGGGCTAACAAGAAAAGGGGTATCAAGTTTGCCGATTTTACAACTGAGGCAAAGATGTGGCAGTACATCATTGCTAGTAGGGTGTCCCCTTTCGGGAACATGACTGACTTCACATATATCCGTGCCTTGATGATTTCTTGCATATTAGATGGCATTCCCGTGAATATTGGTCATTATGTGGGTCGGGAGTTGAAAGCGTATTTGATCTATAATTGTTCGAGCTTGATGTTTCCTTCCTTGATTACTGAGCTTTGCCGAATTGCTGGGGTGAATGAGCTTCCCACAGATCACTGGATGCCGCCGGACAAACCATTCCACCCATTGAGGGTCACGGGAGAGGGTAGCGCTTTGCATAATAAGAAGAGGAAGATAGAGATCAACATAGAGGATGACTCCTCCTCCCAGCCAGAGGGACCCTTTGGAGCACTGGGTTCTCAACTACAGAGCATCCAGGATTTGGTGTCGCAGCTTCCCACTAGACCCTCAAAGGCCAGCCCTGACCAGTTCGCCAGGACGGAGATTCAGAGATACTTTGATGCGCAGAAGGAACATACAGAGTCTTACAAGAAGCTTTTAGATTCTGTCACTATGCTGGAGTCAGCCTATAGCACCATGGCCACTGCCCATGCCATCCTTCGGGAGGACATTGATAGGGAGAGGAAAAAGAGCAAGACGAAGTGTAAGCTGATGGCGTAAATGTGGAGAGGCATCAAGGCAATCTTCAAGTGGGGAAATCTATAGAAGAGGTTTTCGATCAAGGATGTAGATGATGACGAGGAGTACTTTTTCCTGTCAGAGAATGATACCGATACTGATGATAAAGATGACGCTAGTGGTGATAGGGCCCAAAGCTCGGCTCAGCAGGGATGAGACTTTTCCGCCATATGTTAGTTTGATGTAGGTCTTCTAGGAGTCCTTTGCACTATTTTCCTTTGCTCTGTTTGGATTTTGTGCGGTGATGGCACTACATTGTTGTATTTTGGGATGTTGTTCGCATTTGCGCTTATTTTTGCTGACCTGTGCCTTTTCCGGGCTTTTTATTTTATGCTAGACTTATGCCCTTGCCAGAATTTTATCTTATGCATGGATGAAAATTAGATTTATCTAGATACCAATCTGAATGACCTAGGTACCAATTAGAATCGGCTAGATACCAATTTGAATCGACTAGATACCAATTTGAATAAATTGAAGTAGCATGAAAGGAATGAAAGAATGAAAGTTTCCTAAATGTCCTATAGCTTCTCGATGATGGGTATGGACATCTACGTACCAATCCACTAGACTAATAGACATTGCTCTTGTACTCGTGAGATCGGTGAACCTAGAACACTGATACCAACTTGTCATGACCCATTTCGTGAGTCTTGAGGGCACCCACACTATCCCCCTAGTGGGCAACCCTTCCCTTAGTCACATCATTTAAAAAGATAGATATGCATAAATGGATACAACAAATATATTAGGAGACTTACTTTATATTAATGAACAGTGCAGAATAATTAAAAATATTACAACCACCAAAACCTGGTCTTAACTTGTACAAGAGCTTCTAAAAGAATTACATTATCTAAGTACTGACATTACAGAACTCTAAGTAAAATAATGAGAAACCACCTACTGAATAGGAAGTAGGCAGTATAACATAAGAAGAGATTCAGGGTTGTAGATCTGACTTGTAGCTCACCCAAAGTCTCTGATAAACGTCTTTGGGATCAGTCGCAAAGTCTCAAACAATAACCTGAATCAACTATGCAATCCTCAAAGAATGCAACAAGAGTAGCATGAGTACAACACTAGTACTCATAGGCATCATAGGCCGACAACAACTAGATAACGCATGTAATAGGAAGAAATCAACAAGTAGAGCAGATAAGCAATCAAATACGGTCACGAAACATCAAGTATAAGATAGGACAGAGTGTATAAAACGCCAAGTAAGACAGTCAATGAGTAGATGAATGAATGTAATGCAATACAATGCGATGCAATGCCCCCCAGGCCACCTCTCCAACCCCGTACTTACATGCTAAGGGCTATGCCTGAAAGACATGACTCATGGGGGACCCGCAAAGTCCATGTACCACATCGCTCTCCGGCAAAGAATACAGAAGCAACCAATATAACTCTCTCTCCGGCAAAGACCTCGGAAGTTATCAATATAACTCTCACTCCGGCAAAGACCTCGGAAGCTATCAATATAACTCGCTCTCCGGCAAACACCTCGGAAGTTATCAATATAACTCACTCTCCGGCAAAGACCTCGGAGGTTATCAATAATACTCGCTTTCCGATAAAAAGATCTCGAAAGCTATCAATAACATTCCCTCTCCGGCAAAGACCTCGGAGGCTATCAATCACTTTCTCATCATTATAACAAATCATGCATGAAAATGGATGGTATGCCAATGCATGGAAATCAATTCAACAATATTGTAAATCATAGAACTAATAGATGCATATCATGAACGCCGAACACAACACAAGTCATTAATATATAATCCTTCCATTTTCATGAGATAAGTAAGGTATCAAGTAACTAGCAAGATCATTCAACAATCACAAATTAGTAACAAACATGGTGGCAAGCCCACATAACAACAACCATACCAAACCAATGGATTTTTCACAACAACCATACCCGAAGACCTCCAATGCTTTCCCCGTCAATATCTACCATTACATATGATTATCTAATGGGAGTCTAACAAGGGTAAGTCGTAACCTACCTCGCAGGCTGTCACGACCCATTCTAGCCTAGGTCATGCGGGCACCAATCATTCCCACCTCGATAAGCGAACCCTTAACTCAACGTTCACAATCAATAAATATAATAAAATAGCGGAAGAAGTAAATTAAGTAGGTCTCACAATATAATATAATATAGATAAGTGCGGAAGCAAACGAATCCACCCCAGTATCTGTTTTGGTCATACAAGAGCATCTAAATTCGAATACTAATGTCTGAATAATAATACATAAAATGTCTCAAATCATGTCTTGAGTGAAAAGTAATACATAAGCAAAAGAAGTGTCTTCGAGGTCAGCGGACGCCATGCTCACCCTGAAAAACTCAAGTAGAAGCTGAAGAGTCGATCAGCCACGAGTCAAAGAAGTAGATCCGGCCTGATGCTCTGTATTCATAAAAGAATGCAAAGAAGTGCGGTCGGTACAAACAACAAGATCGGTAGGCATCGTAGGCCGACTAAGCATAGTTAACACAATGCAGAAGATAACGCAGATAAACAAGTAAACCAATCACGCATGGAACAATATAATCGTAGTCGAGTATCCATCAACACCTATGTAAGTATCGAACCCCAATATAATAAATTTGAGTATATCTAATCCTGGCACAATCAACACAATAGAATCAACAACACAATCTATAACAATACAGTCATCACGACATCTCACTCAAGTCATAATGTGATGCAATGCAATAATGGTATGAATGTGATGCCATGCCATGCTATGCAAATGAGATGTACACATGTACTCCAGATGGAAATATCGATGTCCCGGTAGCACAACCCAATGTGACTCGCAAAGTCTGAGTTCCACCCATCCCGGATCTTTGTCGAATAAACAGACGGGACCCTAGCTAATTACTCACAGGGGGAGTCTCACCGGCACCACTCTGGGGACCCGCGGAGCCTATGCACTACAATCGATCCGGGATAACATCGGAATAGGCCATGCAACAACGATGCCCGAATATAACCATCGGACATCGGCCTCCTTACAATTACTCAAAAGAGTTGTCAAATATCAGTTTCATAAATCAACGATTTCGGAATTGAACCTCGGACATCGACCTCCTCACAATCACTCAAGTAAAAGAGTTTATCACGTATCAATTTCATATAAATAATGATTCCGAAATGGATCTTCGGACATCGGCCTTTTTCACAATCACTCAAGTAAAAGAGTTTATCAACCTCAATCAACGATACCGGGATCATCACCGGATATCGGCCATGCATGATAATGTATCACATATCAAATCATCAACAAGCAAGCTCAATATCACAAGTATATAGGGTACCAACATGTATCACATCATAGTACCAACTCCAACATATATCAATAACTCAAGTACCAACAGTGGGTACGCCAATAATGTATCGTAGTACAAATACCAACAACGGGTATGTCAATCCTATCCAAATCAGGACAACAAGCGACATCCGCTATCTACCAACTACATATGGCATCAAGCCAACACAATTAAGCAATCAAATGCATATAACGGGGTGGCTAGTCCCAACACGCATCAGGACCCAATCTAAGGCAATATCTATCCTACTTCACACTTGAAGGTTCACATGCTGTCTCCGACATCATAATCTAAATCTGTGATTCACTATACTAAGTCTCACCAAAGGTAAAACATAACCTACCTGGACTGCCGAACCGTAACACCAACAAGTCACTCTATCGCCTTGCCCTTCCTCTGAAACTCAGAGCCAAAGTAGTCTAAGCATAATCGAATTCTAAACTAGAAATCACGAATAATGATACTAATATTGCTATGATATCAATTAGGTCCAATTTAACCCTAGAGATTGGAGAAACGGGCCCACAATGGTGAAACGGGAAATTCACAGGTAAAATACCAAATTGAGTCCTAGGTAATCATAACCCAATCATTAATTGTTGATTTAGCTCAAGAATTATCCCCAAATCTGATTTCTAGTAAAAAATTCCCAAATTGGGTATGGACTCTAATTCTCCAAATCCGGAATTCACGTTAAAAGTGGAAGATATGGGGTTAATAAGCTTAGATTCGTCATATTTTAGTATTAATATCATCAATTTTATCAATTATAACCCTAGGGAGAAGTCTCCCAAAACCATTCTTCAAATTCTACTTCTAAGGGATTGAAAAGGGAAGGGATGGTTCTAAGATGATAATGATTAAAGAGAAGTAAGTGATTATACCACGCTTTACCTCTA
The DNA here is from genome assembly GCF_029784015.1 of Lycium ferocissimum. Classification (NCBI taxonomy): domain Eukaryota; kingdom Viridiplantae; phylum Streptophyta; class Magnoliopsida; order Solanales; family Solanaceae; genus Lycium; species Lycium ferocissimum. The sequence goes on from NC_081342.1 coordinate 60,850,035, forward strand.
AGAAATTCCTCAATTTATCCCCAAGAACAGCCTTCCCAATCTCCAATATCGAGTTATGACATAATGAGGGTCTAAGTCTTATTTTAAGACACATTTAATGAAATTCCCCAGCCCGTGACTGCCACGGCGCTGCTGCAGTGGCTCGGACACCGCTGCAGCGGTGAGGCCCATTTACTCATGATTTCCCCAGCAGTCACTACACCGCCATATGGTACCGCTGGGGCGGCTCTGGTGCGCCGTTACGGGCACCAGATACCAGAAATCCCCAAATTTTCTAAGTCTTCATTGAATTTTTGGGTTATTCCCGAGGCCACCTGCTCATACCCCGACCACTTAAACTCATAGAAAAATACGCTGCGAACGCACTCGTGGTCTCAGAATTTCCAACGGAGCTCCCGTTAACCGAGTCAACCACCGGTTCCTACTTCCCATTTCCCATCCAAAGTCTCAAAATGCACCAAAATACATTGGGAACTGAACCGATCATACATACAATTTCTAAACAATCATTTGGACCTCTCGAAGTTGATGAAACTCCAGAAAGGGTCCATTTGCCTAAAAGTCAACCTCGGGTCAAAAGTGAGTCAATCAATGCTCGAAAGTGGCAAAAGTGCCATAACGACCAAACGGGTCATTACACAGGCCGAACAGGTGCCACAAACCTCAAGCAGACGCCTTTCTCATCCAGAGAGCCTCAGAACGATCAACGTCTATCAAATATGCATTCTACATTAGAACACGAATCCAAGAATATCCATAATGCCATGATTCTTAAAGGAAACCAAAAGTGTCCCCGGGTCCACAAGGGCAAAATCAGAACTTTAGGTTAAATTCACTCTACTCATAGTCTAATTTGTCATAATCTTAATTATCATCAATTTCTAATCACAAATAAGCCTTCGATTTCATTATTTACCCAAATCCTAAAATGTGCTAAAAACCCTAAATTAAATCATCTAAAACGAGGATTAAATTGGTAAATTTTTGCTAGAAATAGTTGGCCTAATGTTTAACAAGTCTAAATCCTCAAGATAGATTCAAAGGCCTAATTCTAAGCATTTAATCACCTATGACCCATACTTTTAGATGTGGGTTCAAACCCTAAGTTTCTACCTTCAATCATGAAAGGAAAGATACAATAATGTAAGAGATCATTAATAATAGGGATAATTTTAGAGACCTCCCCTCAGGTTTCGCTCTATAACACTCACTTCTCTTATGGTTTACGATATTACGCATACCTATCTTATTTTGATATTGTTGTAACAATTCTTTTTATCTATTAAATGTTAATTATAATATGACACATTTACCCTTGCTGATATATATACTCCACCAGTAATTAATTTTAAAAAAAATCTTTAGAAATCAATATAAACTTACAAAAAATTATATGATAAGTCATATGGGGGTTGAGGAACCTTTATAGCCTAGAGTTGCTAGCGAAAAACTATGAGCATGTTATGAAATAAAAACTATAAAGTAAATACACCAAAACAAGTGTATAGAAAGAGACTGATATATTATTCAACTTTTTAACTGATATCCAAATGTATAAATGAGACTCCTATTTATAGGAGGGAAAAGAGAACAGCTGGGTGGCCAAGCCAACCAGGGAAAGGCTTGGAGGCCACGTTCCCTTAGTGGCCAAGCCACGTGATGGCCAAAAGACTTAATGGCCAAGTAAATTGATGGACATCCATCAGAATTCACAATACTCCTCCTTGGATGTCCATTAATTAGATGATGTGCTTCGTTAAAACCTTATTAGGAAAAACCCTGTGGGAAAAAGCCTCAATGAAGGAAAAAGAGTACACATATCTAGTAATACGCTTTGAGAGCTGCCTCATTAAAAACCTTACCAAGAAAACCCAATGGGACAAAACCTTGGTTAAGGAAAAAAAAGAGTACAACACGTATTTTCACTCCCCCTGACGAAGACTAAAATTCAGATGTCGGAGTCTTCGCATTCCAATCTTGAATATCATCTTCTCAAGAGTTGAAGTTAGTAAAGATTTGGTGAACAAATCTGCAGGATTGTCACTTGAACGGATTTGTTGCACATCAATATCACCATTCTTCTGGAGATCATGTGTGAAGAATAACTTTGGTGAAATGTGCTTCGTTCTATCTCCTTTTATGAAGCCTCCTTTTAATTGAGTTATGCATGCAGTATTATCTTCATATAATACTATGGGTATTTTTGTATCACACTTCAAGCCACATCTTTCTCTGATGAAATGTATCACTGATCTCAACCACACACATTCTCTACTTGCTTCATGAATAGCTATTATCTCAGCATGATTCGAAGAAGTAGCAACAATGGACTGCTTTGTAGATCGCCATGATATAGCAGTACCTCCGCATGTAAACAGATAGCCTGTTTGAGATCGAGCTTTATGTGGATCAGATAAATAACTCCGTATCCGCATAACCAACAAGATCCGTACTACCTTTGTTAGTATAAAACGGACCCGTATCACTAGTTCCCTTCGATATCGCAATATATGTTTAACTCCGTTCCAATGTCTTCATGTAGGAGAAGAGCTATATCTTGCTAGCAAATTAACAGAGAGAATGCTATGTCGGTCTTGTAGCGTTAGCAAGATACATAAGTGCACCAATTGCACTAAGATATTGTACTTCGGACCAGTTAAGCTCTTCATTTTCTTCCCCGAGGTCGGAACGGAGCTTTATTCACTTCAAGTGAGCGAACAACCATTGGAGAACTTAACGGATGCACATTGTCCATGTAAAATTGTTTTAAAACTTTATCGGTATAAGCAGAATGACGGATAAAGATCCCGTCGGCTAAATGTTCAATTTGCAAACCAAGACAAAGTTTTGTTTTTCCGAGATCTTTCATCTCAAATTCTTTCTTTAAATACTCAATTGCCTTTTGGAGCTCTTCTGGAGTTCTAATTAGATTTATGTCATCGATATAAACAGCAAGTATAATGAACCCTGATTTTGTTTTCTTAATAAAAACATATGGACAAATGGCATCATTTATATATCCTTCATTTATCAAGTACTCACTTAGGAGATTATACCACATGCGTCCTGATTGTTTTAAACCATATAATGATCTTTGTAATCTGATTGAGTACATTTCCCGAGACTTTAAACCAAATGCTTCAGGCATTTTATATCCTTCGGGAATTTTCATATAAATTTCATTATCAAGTGAGCCATAAAGATAAGCTGTAACCACATCCATCAGATGTATTTCAAGGGTTTCATATACAGCTAAACCGATGAGATATAGAAATGTTATAGCATCTATAACTGGTGAATACGTTTCTTCATAGTCGACGCTGGGTCTTTGAGAGAATCCTTGTGTAACAAGGCGTGCTTTGTATCGCACAACTTCATTTCTCTCATTTCTTTTCCGTACAAAGACCCATTTATGGCCAACTGAGACCCATTTATGGCCAACTGGTTTTACACCATTAGGCGTTTGGACTACAGGTCCAAAAACCTCACGTTTAGTAAGTAAATTCAATTCTAATTGAACTGCTTCTTGCCATTTTGGCCAATCATATCTTCGTCGACATTCTTCGACAGATTGAGGTTCCTGATCCTCATTGCCTTTCATAATATTTAGTGCAACATTATATGCAAAAACACTATTCATCGCAATTTCCAAACGATTCAAATTGACCACATCACCAGTAGAACTTAATGATAGTTTTTTACTCACTGGAGTCTCGAGTTTGCTGATTTCTTCAGAAGTATCAGGATTAATCAGATCTTGAATCTCTTCATGAGATCCTTTCATAGTGTCATTCTGATCTTTGTTTGTATTTCTTTTTCTAGGATTTTTATCCTTGGAGCCCAATGGCCTACCACGCTTCAGGCGTGGATGAGATTCAGAGGCTATGACACTAGTAGATTGTCCCTTTGGAACATCAATTCGAATAGGCACATTCTTTGTAGGGATATGCGACTTAGTTATTCTTTTCAAATCAGTAAGTGCGTCTGCCATTTGGTTTGCTATTTTCTGCAAGTGGATGATCTTCTGGATCTCTTGCTCACATATAGGGGCACGTGGATCAAAATGAGATAGTGATGAAACTTTCCACGCAATTTCTCTTTTGGTTTCTTCTTTTCTCTCTCTCCCTAATTGTGGAAAATTTGTTTCATCAAATCGACAATCTGCAAATCGTGCAGTGAATAAATCTCCTGTTAATGGTTCAAGGTAGTGAATAATAGAGGGTGATTCAAACCCAACATATATTCCTAACCTTCTTTGGGGGCCCATGTTAGTGCGTTGTGGTGGTGCTACTGGCACATATACAAAGACAACCAAAGATTCGGAGATGAGTAATATTTAGTTCATGACCAAATAATAATTGTGACGGGGAGTATTTATTATAATGAGTCGGTCTGAGGCGAATAAGGTGTCACAACCCCAACGAGGAGTATGACAGGCTCCGACCCGTAGGCCGAAAGTCACCTGACTTAACAGTTACTTGGACATCACATACCATAACTCAAAGAACACCTGCACGCAGAAAAGGCCCAACATATAAATATTCGATAATTCAACACATATGTATACATGCAGACCGATAAGGTCGCCACAATATAAAGTATATCATAAAGCCGGCAAGGCTATCAGTAAATATCCAGAACCCAAAACAAGGCTGACAAGGCCACACATAATATTTACATATCCCACTATGTCTATGAGCCTCTAAGAGTGTACGTATGAACATATACTACACTAGCAGAAAAATACCAAAAGACAGTAAGTCCGGAGAAGTGGCACTTGCTAACGCCGCTGAAGTTGGAAAGTCCTACTGCGGTCGCTCCTCAATAACCCTGTCAGTGCACGAAATGCAGTGTCCTGTGCAATGGGACGTCAGTATGGATAAAAGTACTGAGTATGTAAGGCTGGAATTAATAACATAAGTAAAACGGAGATACAAAGACAATAGAAGTAACCTGCCATCTAAGAACGTACAGTATACAATGCATGAGTTTAAAATCATATTCAAGCATATATATATATATATATATATAAATAGTATCATCATTATAACGTACCCGGCCTTTTCAGGACTCGGTGTATAACGTACCCGGCCTTTTCGGGACTCGGTGTGTAACGTACCCGGCCCTTTTGGGACTCGGTGTGTAATATCAACTGATCAGTGGTTGCACAATAGGTGCCGTACCCGGCCGACTATAGCGCGGCTCGGTGTAGTAAAATAGTGCATACATACATATATATCATGCATAATAAGCCAGTGAAGTAATAACGGCCTTTTGGAGTGACATACGGTCATAACCTCCGAATGAATTATGGAGCTCGTATCGAATCCAAGGAATTAGCTTAATGGTGATAAACATAATAATATGGTAAGAATCAATCAAATAAGTAAGGCATTAAGATTTGAAATACATAGCATAGGAATGGAGTGAAGTTGTTATGGAACGCTTATGCTCATGTTGTAGGTGGGTTCGTGCCAAAGAAAGAAGGAAACGAACTCCTTACATACCTTATCCATCAAGCCACCACTTAAAGAATTCCTTACACCGATGCTTGCCCTTCACCCGAATCTATATATCGAGAAATACATCTTTAATCATACTTTCATCATATTTTCATCAACTTATAAGCACTAATTATTGAAGACTAATTTGGGTTACAAAAATTTGGGCAGCATCTCCCCTATATCATATACTTCCTCCAAATACCAAAACAACTCCCAACAATATCAACAACAACATCCTCAATATTCTACAAGATAAATATGTATATTCTCATCCAAAACTCTCTTCAAACCTCAATCCATAAACCAACAACATCAACACAACAAACTATAACTTTTATTCTTGTAAATATTCCTAAATCAACGTTGACAAAGAGAGATTCAATGATTCATACCTTATCTTTACCAAAGTGGAAAAATCTTCAATATTTACTTTGTTTCCAAGCCAACTCCAACACAGAATGAAATTATAATCGAGACTACACGTTGTCCGGACCTTGATTAATACGCCGTAACTTGAATTTTACTCAAAATCCTCACTTTTTATGTGATGTAAGAGCCTCTTCACTTGCTGAATTTTCTGGAAATTTTTAGAAGTTTTTGATGGAAAAAAAATGAGGTTTTTAACCTTTTTATAGTGGCTAAAAGTCGGCAGTACTGTAGCAGCTCTGTTTCTGCTTTGTCAGCTGAATTTGTAACGTACATAATTCTCTACTCCGATGTCCTATCGACGAGAGGTTTGTTGCATTGAAAACTAGACTCGACGAACTTCATTTTAGGCTTTTGCTTTACCTTAAAACTCCTCATATACTAAAAGATATTCTTCCTCAAAGTTGGGCCAAAATTGCCCCTCATATTTCCTTCAAAATTCGAACAAATTTAATTTCCTTGATTCACTTGCCCTTCAATCCTTCCATAGATAACCCTCATAAACATAAGGTAAGCACATCTATTCTGGTGTATCCTTGGAGGTAACTCCAATTTCCATACTTAAAACCGCCAACACCTACGAATTTCCGCGTACCAAACTACGGGGTGTAACATAAGGGATGCTGCATGTAAGATAGCATGACCCCAAATGGTAGTAGGCAACCGTGTTTTCATGAGTAATGGTCTTACTATCAATTGCAAACGCTTAATAAATGACTCAGCAAGGCCATTTTGGGTATGAACATGAGCTACAGGATGTTCAACCTTTATCGCAATTGATAAACAATAATCATCAAAAGCTTGGGATGTAAATTCTCCAAAGATTATCAAGACGTATAGCCTTAATAGGATAATTTGGGAATTGTGCCCTTAAGCGTATTATTTGTGCCAATAATTTCGCAAATGCCAGGTTGCGAGACAATATGAGGCACACATGTGACCATCTCGAAGACGCATCTATTAGAACCATAAAATATCTGAATGACCCACAAGATGGGTTAATAGGTCCACATATATCCCCTTGTATACGATCTAGAAAAGCAGGGGATTCAACGTCAACTTTCATTGGTGATGGCCTGGTTATCAATTTGCCCTGATGACAAGCGGCACATGAAAATTCACTACTTTCAAGAATCTTCAGGTTCTCAAGTGGATGCCCATTTGAATTTTTAATAATTCGTCTCATCATTATTGATCCAGGATGACCCATTCGGTCATGCCAAAGCACAAAAGTTCCTGAATCGTTAAACTTCTAGTTTACGATTGAGTGTGCTTCAATTGTACTAATTTCTGCATAGTACAGGCCAGAAGACAAAGTTCGTAATTTCTCCAAAACATATTTCTGGCCGGAGACATTCTTTGTAATAATAAGATATTCATCATGTATTTCATTTAATGTCTCGACGTGATACCCATTACGGCGGATATCTTTGAAACTCAACAAGTTTCTTGGGGATCTAGAAGAGAATAATGCATCTTCTATAACAAGTTTCGTCCCCTTAGGTAGAAATATAGTAGCTCTTCCGGAGCCTTCAATTAATTTCGAATTTCCAGAAATTGTACTAACATTTCCCTTTTTCTTAAGCAAGTGAGAAAAGTATTTCTCATCTTTGAATATGGCATGCGTTGTTCCACTATCAATCACACAAATATCTTCATGATTGGTCATTGATCCAAATAATATTTGAGGATTTTCCATATATTCTTCAAAACGAAAGAATAGACAAAGTAAACATCGAAGTAGATATTATGATTAGACAAAGCATTAAATATGCTTTATTACATATATTACTATTAAACAAAGCATCACACACACTTCATTTACATAACTATGGAAACATAACCACATTAGCTAATACAAACGGCATGTATGAAATATCTAAGTTATTACAGATCCATCACCGATCAGATGATCTATTTTCCCTTCAGGGTGTTCAAAGAAATCTGCCACATCTAGATGCATGAGTTCAACATTATCTTCAGAAATGAAATTTGCTTCGGCATTCTTTTCGGCCTTTTTGAGGGAGGCTTGATACAACTCAACTAGGTGCTTTGGCGTACGACAGGTACGTGACCAATGCCCCTTCCCTCCACATCGGAAGCATTTATTTTCTGAATTTTTCTTTTGCACAGCTTCATGCTTTTCCTCCTTCTTTTTACACTGCTGGTGATGAAGGGTATTATTTGGTGCAATACGAGAATCATGATTAAAATTCCTTCCTCGACCACGGCCATGACCACGACTGGGGCCACGACCTCTTCCACGCCTAAAATTGTGAAAGTTTGCCTCATTCACTTCAGGGAATGGAGCAGTACCAGTAGGTCGACTTTCATGATTTTTCATTAATAATTCGTTATGTTGTTCAGCAAGTAAAAGATGTGCAATAAGTTCACAATATTTCTTGAACCTCATTTCTCGGTACTGCTGCTGCAGGAGCATACTCGAGGCGGGAAAAGTGGAGAATCTTTTCTCCAAAGATATCATGCTCAGTAACATTTTGACCACATAATTTTAACTGAGAAATAATTTTAAACATTGTAGAATTATATGCCTTAATAGATTTAAAATCTTGTAGCCTTAAATGGACCCAATCATAATTTGCTTGTGGTAGTATGACCATCTTCAGGTGATCATATCTATCTCTCAGATCATTCCACAGTGTAAGAGGATCTTTAACCATGAGATATTCCATTTTCAAATTCTCATCAAGATGATGGCGGAGGAATATCATTGCCTTGGCACGGTCTTGGTTTGATGCCTCATTTTTATCTTTGATGGTGTTTGCCAGGCCCATCGCATTAAGGTGAATCTCGGCATCAAGAACCCAAGACATATAGCTATTGCCGGATATATCTAAGGCTATAAATTCACGTTTAGTAAGATTTGCCATTAGTAAAGGGAAAAAGAAAGTCAATAAATTCGAGGCTTTTAAAGTATTTGCTCGAGATAACAGAGTCTCGTGCTGATAACGTGTTATGAAATAAAAACTATAAAGTAAATACACCAAAACAAGTGTATAGAAAGAGACTGATATATTATTCAACTTTTTAACTGATATCCAAATGTATAAATGAGTCTCCTATTTATAGGAGGGAAAAGAGAACAGCTGGGTGGCCAAGCCAACCAGGGAAAGGCTTGGAGGCCACGTTCCCTTAGTGGCCAAGTCACGTGATGGCCAAAAGACTTAGTGGCCAAGTAAATTGATGGACATCCATCAGAATTCACAATAGAGCAAAATTTATTGCACAACCTACTTTGGGCAAACGCGAGCAACAAATTTAATTTTATTAAATTTCCCCCTAGAGATTCTTGCTCGAGTTAACATTCATTTTGAGTGCAATCCTTTTGTGCTATATTTTCCGGTAACACATTCCTCATATGTGTAACTCAAACTTATTATCCTTTGATCTGAATGATTTAAGAGTTTTATTATAAGATGATAATTTTAAAGTATAAGGGTATGTGTTCATGACGGAATAAAAAAAAGGTGTTCATGACAGATACAAAGTCGTTCCATAGGAAGAATGTTATCGGTGTCGTAGTTGCCATTTGATTTTGTATTTGGGTTATGATTGATTTTCATTTATGCATAAAGCATTAATACTTTTAAGTTTTAATCCGTTACCTTATTACCCTTTTACTCAAATCTTGAAAAAGAGAAAAGGAAAATAAATTTGCTGGAAATCCTAATTTGGTTTCTTTTGTAGAGAAGATGGTTTGTTGGTCTTGTTCGAAAGACCGAAGAGGAAGAGGAACGTAGAAGAGAAAATTCGAGGAGTTCGAGCCTAGATATTTGTTTGTCCAAGAAAGAGTTTAATCTTAGCAAGGGTAAATGTGTCATATTGTAAATTTTTAATATTTATAATAATAGATAAAAAGAATTGTTACAATGAAATCAAAATAAGAGAGGTATGTGTAATATCGTAAACCACAAAAGAGGTGAGTGTTACGAAGCGAAACCTAAGGGGAGGTCTCTGAAATTATCCCTTAATAATAACTAAGATTGAGTTCAGAACTTACCCCCAAGAAGAAATGAATTACCACTCTCAAATCTCCCAAAATCGAAGTGTACAACTCAAATTATGTGAATTGGGAAATAAGACTTGAAATGGAAGATTTATGGACTGATTTCAGCAATCCTTGCTGGTGCGAGACATCCCGCGTAGGTGCGACGCCTCCCTTGCGGAAAAATCCACGCAGGTGCAGGCTTTACTAAACTCCCGAAGACCCATAGGTGCGACTCCGCAGCTACGCAGTCTATCTCGCAGGTTTGGTTGCACCAGAACCAGAAAAATCTGCTTTTTATCAAATCCGATCCAAACCGAAACTCATCTGAGATCTCTCGGACACAAACCAAACACGCAAACTTATCATAACACATGCTACGAACTCGCTCGCGCACTCGGATTTCCCAAAAGAGGCCGCCTTGACCCGGTGTTGACCCAAGTCAACACCAACCAAACCAAAACCAACATCCTAACCAATGACCCAAAACACAAACGGACACCTCGGTACCCAAACCAAAAGCTCAACTAAGTCAAAAATCACATTCCAAACCTAACAGAACTATCAGAATTCTATTCCGGACGCAATTACCCAATAGTCAACTATTGGTCAACTCTTTTTCACTTATCCAACTTAGAAGACTCTAAACTCCTCAAAACCAAACTAGACTCACTCGATAGCCTCGAAAACCGCGTCACCCATCCTCAAATCCTAAATACAGGAAGTCGAACTACGAGAAATATTATTTTGGGAAGAAAAGAGTAAAATGCTTAAAACGACCGAACGGGTCGTTACAAGGCTATAGTCTATAAGACTTAATTGGGTATCCTAACGGTGATACTTATTAGCCTGTGATGATCTACTTTCATTTTATTGGATGCAGATACAATCGATATATCACGTTCCTGGTACGACTAGTTTAGACCAGGTAACAGTATAACTTCCTCCCCTCCTCCTCCTTCTTCTTCTTCTTCTTCTTCTTCTTCTTCTTCTTCTTCTTCTCTTTTAAGTGGGAGATTCAGTCTTATTGTCTAATTAAATCTATATATATAATATAAAGCTAGAAATAGACAATCCTATGTGGCACCTCTCTATGGCCAAGGATCCTATTTATCTTTTTCTCCCTTTTTTGACTTTTTCTCTCTTTTTTTGTTAATAATTTTATGTTAAAAAAATCATCTCCATAACTCACACCTCTTTATTTATCATAAATTCTATTCATAATAAATATTAATAATATCCATAACCTCCAAGCTTTTCATGTTCATAACCCTCTAATTGTTTAATGTACAAATTTATGACACCTTAAAATCACTCTAATTTCTATTCATATAAATTTCTTTTGAGTCATGTTGGTTATCCTCTTTGTCAGTTTGTTGTATAGAGCATTTGTTTGGGTTCTTGAGGATATGAATGGAGAAATTCTTCAGAAAATGATTTCAGATTTCTCTCTGCTTCTCTTTTTATTTTATTTTAGAGAATTTGATTATGCTATATTAACAACATAGTCCTTATTTTCACTTTAACTCATAATTATAGTATTTTCTAAACTTTCATTTGCTTGGTTGTTTTTTTATTTTTATGTGTTCTTTTCTTTGTTAGCGTAACTTATAATGTCTCCATGTCAGGATGTTTTCGAAAGTGAAAGCATGGAAAAGAAGCCTACGTAAACGTGCATGCTGCTTAAGGAAGTAAGTATATGTCATTTGGTAGTCATGTGAATCAATTTATAATATACCTAATGAAAGAGCATGAGAATGTAAAATTGTTTGTAATATTCAAATTACAATTTAATTCATAATATTTATTGATATGTAAAATTGCAGTCTTCAAGTTTTTCATTTTCTTTTTGTTGATTAAAGTCTTCAAGTTTTTCAGATTTTTAAGTTTCTAAGAGAGTAAATACAATTTATAAACTCATGATCTCGAAATAGCACATACAACAAAAATTTGTCAGTCTCTATCTCTTCTTCTGTTTCTTTTCTTTCGCTATTTTTGAGAGGGAGTGTAAATCGAGTTTTTTTTTTTTTTTTTTTTTTTTTTTGGCACTTGGACTAACTGATGCCATGATGGATTGCAGGGAACGTTGATTGAATTATATATGATTATGATTAGATCGTAAGATCTTTTAAAATAGGAAGGGTAATGAATTTTGATGAAAAAGGCAATTACACCTATATTTTAAATGGCGTTATTCGGAACGCAACAATGTTATTTTACGGGATGGACAAGGAGGAGGATAGAATTTTGATGTTCTGAGCTCTCTAAATTCACACTGTTACTTTGTGCAAAAAAATATGTATATATATTTGCAAGGAGGATACAAAATAAACAAAACATCTAAAAGAACAAGGTAAATTCGAAAAGGCCGTATAAACTTATACGACCAAAATCATTGATAAAAGTTCTTACAAATAATTTTCGACAAACATTGAGATACGTTCGTTGATGCACTTTGTAGGCAAGTAACTTTTATGTGCTAAAAAGTGGGAAATGAAAGAGGAAGATAACCATTTATAACCAAATTATGAAGTAATTTTGGATGTTTAATATAACACATAAATCATGAGTTTATGAGATATAGTTAATTAAGAGAAAATTTGATATTTTGCAATTTAGTAGAAGGAAATGGGCAAATCAACTTGATTAATTTAAGGAAAGATCACTATAATTACTAATTTTTTGGTTGGATTGAAAAAAAAGGTAAAACATAGTAATGTATAAAAAGAGAGAAGGTAAAAGTGAGCCGAAAAATAATGTTAGAATGAATACAAAGAAAAAAGTGATTACATAAGAAAATTATTAAGATGGAAAATGGAAGGAAAAAGATAAGAAAAAGAGAAATAGATAATCAAGAAAAATTCAAAAAAGGAAAAAAAGAAGATAAATTTCAATTATGTCAAGAAGGTAATGAGTAAGGTGAAAAAAAGACACACAACCTTGACAATAATGACGTTTCGCGAGTGTATGACTCATGCTCCTTTAGGTTCTGAAGTTTTTATTTGCAATGTGTTGGGTCAAATTTCTATTACTTTACCGGATTATTCGTTGCTGCATATTTACACTATACAATATGATCAAATTGAGGAGGGTTATTTGTTAAATATTGAGTTGAGTTGAAGTGAGATTTGCTTTTTCATTTGTCATCAGTTTGGTAAATATTATTCGAACAAACAGTAGTGTTACAATTGAAGAATATAGAAAAGATAAAACTAATTGATAAGCAAAGATTGATATTTTTAAATAAAAAATTAAATAACTACTTAGGTATATTTTAATTTAATGACCGCGCGAAGCGCGAGCTAATTCACTAGTCTATATATCTAATATAAACCTAGGCATAGACAAAGTGATGTGGCACCTCTCTATGACCTAGAATACTATTTATCTTTTTTCTCATTTTTTTGGATTTTCTCTCATTTTAAAATTAATTGCTATGTATTAAAAATATCAAAAGCAACTCTCTTAATTCTCTTAATCATGCCTCTTAATTATCTTAGTTACACCTTTTTTCTCCCCCTCTACAACCGTTGGTTATGCTTCCCTGGAATTTAATGTGGAAGTTGAAACATATTTTTTTTTCAATTATTGAAAAATTAAAAGGAGTCCATCACGTATTTGTAGGTTATGAAGGAGGTTTTATCATTAACCTTGAAGACTAATACTCTAAGTATGCCTATCATTCAACATATACTCTTATCTCTAACCTAATAGAATGTCTTTATTTTCTGCTACATTCTCAAGATTTTTTTAATTTAATTTAATCAATTTGATTGATAATTTTCTACTTTTTGTAGGTGCAAAAAATGGTTGGAATGCTATGGTTTCGCTCCAAGAAATGGTTTTGATGTACATTTTATGCTACCGAATCATGGTGAACTCTCTTTGTTCCTAGCTGCCATGGAACTTATTTTGTAACTATATATTGCAATTGATTTTTGCATAGGTTTTGTAAGTTTTTATGTTATTTGATATTTGATACTTTCGTTACGGATTGTGCCGTTTAGACACAAATATTAAACAATAACTGAGACAATTGTGATGTTATGAAAAAATTTAATTATTCACGTACGTCAACAATATATATATATATTTAGCTGGATTTCTCTCTCGTTCAATAGAATATATTCTCTTTATCTTCTTCTTTTTCTCCTTGTGCATTTCCCCCTACATTCATTGATTCAGACGTTTCTTCAAGTAAATATATTGGAGACTGCATCTTTAATATACAAGAATATGTCAGCATAGAATTTTAAGATGGATAATCATATGTTAATAGCTTTATGCAATCATTGTGAAAAGTGGGTAAATGGGGAAGGAAGAGATTTAAGTGCCTCAATTATCATAATTGTTACTAATCTTCCATTTCCTATCCCCTCATTGTAACTGTTAGCAGTTACACGTAGACATGCATTGATAGTGAGAATTGAGAGGTTTTAGTTTTAGGATATAAATTAAATGTAGTTACAATTTTTAGAGTAGCAGAACATGAGACCCAAAAAGATCAGAAAAAAAGAAGAAGATGCTAGACTATATTCCTCCATTGAAGAGGATAAGATAAATTTTACTGCGTATGGACATTTGAAATTGGAGTTGAAGATGGAGTTGTGTTTGGTTATAGTTTTTTGCAAAGAATATTTGGTTATTTGAATGTACTGAAAGTGAAAACAAAGTTTTATGTGTTTTTCAAATTTCAAATACAACTTGGAGAAGTTTTATTATGTGCCTCACACAACTAACATTAGTTGTGTGAGGCTGTTTTTTGTGAGACAAAAAATTGGATCCACATCTTACACTTTTGGGTCTACATATTTAGGTCCACTTTTTTATCTCACAAAAATGAGCCTCACACAACTAATGTCAGTTGTGTGAGGCACATATTAAAAGTTTTCAAACAACTTGATTTTCATAGCTAAAGGCTGATTTTCAAATTAAGTGAATTTTTTTTTAAAAAACAGTGAAAAATTCTCATGGCCAAACGGGATCCACTGTTAAGTTTCTTCATAGTTTCTTTTAAAAGTTTTACCATTTTTAGCTTTTTTTTTCCTTGGCGTTTAAAGTATTAGATATGCTTAGATAAGCATTGTGACTTTCCTTTTTGCTCGAAAAGCTAATGTGTTCACTAGACAATTTCATTAATACATAAGTGAGTATTTTCTTCTAATGATTTTCTTTTTCTTATTGTGACAAGATGAGTGTTCTTCCTATGTCTAGGTTTTTTAATTAGACATTGGGAAAGACTTCTTTAACAAGAAGTTGTGGTGATGATCGAGATTTTAGTTATAAATTCTGACGAATCGCCAGGATTTCAGGCATAAGGCTTATCTTAGCCACAAATTAATCCGGATGATCACCATAAAAACTTCAACACCAAATTTTTGTTCTATAATTTATTGAAATTGTTCTACAATGTTTCATTTAAATAAGTCAATTTAATTAATTTGTGAGTGAAGTAAATTAACCCATTCTCTTAGATTAGGATTTTAGAAATATTAAAAAATTGTAGGATAAGTTAGAAAAGAATCATTTCGCGTATCTAATCAGATTTTTGTAACCGTAAGCGCGGACCATTTCACTAGTTGCTTTAGTATTTTGGGGGCTATGCCCGAGACATGGGCGGAGCCACCTTAGGCGAAGGATGACCGGTGCACACCATTCGCCAGAAAATTATGCGGTCTACATAAGTTAAATGTTAGCTATTATGAATATATATTTAATTTTGCACACCATTAACATAAGTGAGAAGAAAATTTGCACACCCTTTACCAAATTCTTGGCTCCGCAACTAGCCCGAGAACATATGTTTTCAGATTTTTATCAATACTCTATAGAAACTCATGACTTAACATAATGGGTGTTTATAGATTAAGCCACAATTACTAGTCTTCAGTTACGGACTCAGACATATTACCACATTGTTATCTATGGTTGGATTTCTGGTTGAATTGATCAAACCGCTCAATTGGTTTATCTATCAGTTAATTAGGTTCAAGGTTCGCTCGAGTAATAATTAGAGTGAGATACATATCAAGTCCCACCCTAAAATGGTCATGACAATTATATTTATACTAATATGTATCTCATATTCTAAATTAAAATATAAAAATTACATTTTTATTTTTACAAAATTCTGGTTCTCTTTTAAGATATTCTCCAAAATTTATATAGTTTACAGTACTAAGCGCTCCCATATTAAAATCCTAAAATGCATGGGAAATTTTAGAAATCTGCCAGAATTTTGTGATTGACAATCTTTCTGGGTAGAGGCGGAGCCAGTAAGGGGGTAGGGGGTTCACCTGAACCCTTTCGGTCAAAATTACACTTTATATACAAGATTAAAATCATTTTTATGTATATATAGTAGATGTTGAAACCCCTTTGGCTTCTTCGTGTGTTTACTTCTTTGTATATTTGAACCCCTTTAGTAAAAATTACGCCCCGCAATTGTTTCTCGGAGCAAATATATGAAGATATTTACTATCCTAACAATGATAATTAAGACTCTACTTTAATTAATTAGATGAAAACCGCTAGTGTTAAAATATGATATGTGTCCCCTATCCACGTAAAAACTTTGGAAAATATAGATAATAGGAAATGAGGAGAAGCCGCTAACTCCCCTTTTCAGAGACTTTCCCAATAATTATGTCTCTTCCCAACCATTAATGTTAATTATGTCTCGATCACTATTTATAACGGTTTGGAGTTCTGCGCTATTTATGGTATTGCTAGATATAAGACCCTCGTTCATAAGCCCTAATAGAACAGAGTTGCAGAACGTATAAATAGAACATTACTTGAGAAAGCCCATTGTATGCTCTCAAATGCTGGTTTATGGCACCGCCGTGATTTTTGGGCCGAAGTCGTTTCTACGGCTTGTTACCTCGTCAATTTGTCTCCACATTCATCTATTGAATTTAAAATTCCCGAAGAAGTTTAGTCTGGTAATCCCGTTGACTACTCTATTCTTAGGGGTCGTTTGGTAGAGGGTATAAGGGCGGATATACCGGTACTAAATTCTTGGGTTAAATTTGTACCACGTTTGGTTTGAGTTATTAATTAGTCCCGGTATAATTTTATACCACAATCTTGGATAATATTATCCCATTGGAAAGCTGGTATAACTAATACCGGTATTAATAATCTTGGGATAACTTTTCTAAATGACCATCTTACCCCTTAACCACAATTCCTGCACAGTTTCTGCATTTTCTGCATAGTTTCTGCACTCATTTTTGCACAATTTCTGCATTTTTTGTATTTTCTGCATTCGTTTTTGCATTTTTCTGCATAATTTCTGCAATCTTTTTTGCACAATTTCTGCACAGTTTCTGCATTTTCTGCATAGTACTCATTTTTGCACAATTTCTGCATTTTTTGGCTTCAGTTTTTGTATTTTCTGCAATTGTTTTGGCATTTTTTTGCACAGTTTCGGCATAGTTTCGGGCGTTCTGCCCACTTTTTTGCATTTTTCTGCACATTTTCAGCATTTTTCTGCATAAGTTTTGTACTACTTATGCACAATAAGCCATTGAATATCAAGGTTAAAATTGAAAATGAAAAGTTTATCCAGCTTTATCCAACTTCAAACCAAACACATGCTTTGGATTATTAATGGTATATCCCACCTTTAATCCAATGAACCAAACAAAGAACTAGTACTAAATAATCCAGGGATTATTTAGTCCCAGGATTATAATCCCAGGACTATAATCCCAGCATAACTTTGTCCGCGTACCAAACGACCACTTAGAGTTTTTGGATGCACTGTTTTTTCTCATGTCAATGATGGGAAGCTAGCCCCCAGGGCTGTTAAGTGCATGTTTCTTGTTCATGCTTCTGAGTCTAAAGGATATCGTTTGTGGTGTCCTAGCTCTAAGAAAATTATTCAGAGTCGGGATGTAATTTTTAATGAGGCTGTTATGTTATCTTCTAGGAAAGAGTCTGTTGTTTCCTCTACAGGTAATGATGATATGAAAGATGCCAGTGAGAAGGTGGAGGTAGAAGTGAGTCATGAAGCTCATGAAGTTGGCCCTGTTTCTTCTACAGTTCCTCAGGCTAGCGAGGAGGCTCCTGTTGATGAGCCAAGTACTAGTACCACACGTCCCGTCGAGCCACAGGTGGAGGATGATCATGTTATTGCTCGTGATAGACCGAGACGAGTTATAAAGAAGCCTGCTCGATATGCTGACACTGATGATGATGGGCTTATTGCTTATGCTTTTGCAGTTGCACAAGAAATTCCCGAGGGAGTTGGTCCTTCTACTTACTCTGAGGCAATTTCTTGTCCTAATTCCTCAAATTGGTTAGTGGCTATGCAAGAAGAGATGGAAAGCTTGCACAAAAATAATACATGGGAGTTATGTGAGCGCCCAAAGGTCACGTGCATTGATCGCAAAAATGGATCTACAAACTAAAAGATGGTATTCCCGGGGTTGAAAAAGCAAGATGGAAAGCTCACTTAGTGGTTCGTGGTTGCCACCAAAAGGAAGGTATTGACTTTAATGAAGTTTGGAAGGTATTGACTTTAATGAAGTTTGGAAGGTATTGACTTTAATGAAGTTTTCTGTCCTATTATTCGTCATACCTCCATTAGAGTGTTACTTGCTATTGTTGCTCTTTTTAACTTGGAGTTGGAGCAACTTGATGTTAAAACTGCGTTTCTTCATGGAGTTAGAAGAAGAAATTTATATGAAGCAACCCGAGGGTTTTATTGTTCCTGGCAAGGTGCAATTTGTTTGTCGGTTGAAAACATCTCTTTATGGCCTTAAACAAACTCCAAGACAGTTGTACAAAAGTTTTGATTCCTTCATGATTGGGCAAGACTACAAACGTAGTAAGTATGATAATTGTGTGTATTTTTGACAGTTTTCTGGTGGTTCCTTCGTTTACTTGTTGTTATATGTTGATGATATGTTGATTGCTTCTAAAGACAAGTCTTTGATCAACAAGTTAAAAGCTCAACTTAATTCTGAGTTTAAGATAAAGGATCTTGGTGCAGCTAAGAAGATTCTAGGTATGGAGATTCACAGGGATCGAAAAGCTGGGAAGCTTTACCTGTCTCAGAGGAAGTATTTTGAGAAAGTCCTCGATAGGTTTAATATGTTTGATTGTAAACCTGTTTCTACTCCGTTTGCTGCTCATTTCAAACTGTCTGCTGACTCTTGTCCTAAGTCCGAGGAGGACATTGAGAGGATGTCTACTATCCTATATGTTAGTGCTGTTGGTAGCCTTATGTATGCTATGGTTTGCACTAGACCTGATTTAGCTTTTGCGGTAAGCATGGTAAGTTGATACATGCATAATCCTGGAAAGGATAATTGGAATGCCGTGAAATGGATTCTTTGTTATGTGAAAGGGTCCGTTAATATTGGTTTGGTATTTGATAGAGCCAAGGCATCATCTTATGATGTTGTTGGGTTCGTTGATTTTGATTATGGTGGTGATCTCAATCGTAGTAGGTCTATTTCTGGTTACATTTTTGCCACTGTGCTCTGGTGCTATCTCTTGGAAAGTACAATTACAGTCTATTGCGGCCCTTTCTACTACCGAAGCTGAGTATATCGCTGCAACTGAAGGGGTTAAAGAAGCTACATGGTTGTGAGGTCTTCTTATTGATCTTAGTGTTCAACAGGGTACTACCGTTGTATTTTCTGATAGTCAGAGTGCTATTCATCTTACCAAGGCCGATTCTCATCGCTCAAAGACCAAGCATATTAGCGTTAAATACCACTTTATCAGAGATACTATTGCTGCAGGGGAGATTTTGGTAAAGAAAGTTCATACGTTAGAGAATCCCGTAGATATGTTAACCAAGCCGCTTGCTATTACTGAGTTTAAGCATTGCTTAGACTTAGTTGGTGTTCTTCATGCTTAAATTGCCCTTCGGGGATTTATGAGGTGACGAGTGTTGATGTTGATGTATTTTGGTCCAAGGTGGAGATTGTTAGAATATGTCCCAATAAAAGGGTTTCACGAAATTGTCCCATTCCAACAGGGATTCGATAATTGTCCCATTCCAACTGGGATTTGACTGGCTGTCCCATTCTAACTGGGATTTGAACATCTTCAACCCCTATTTAAAGGATATTTTTCGGCCAGAACATCAAGTGAAAGAGAACAACTATCAAGACTATCAACACTACACACAAGACTATATTCCACACTTACGTTAGAGAGAGTTTTCATTGAGAGATTGTAATCTTTCGTTTCCTTTGATCTCGTTGTGCTTCGACACCCTGTTGAGATCGTTTTGTACTCCTCACCTTATAGTTGATTTCTCTACGCTTCGCGCCCCGTGATTTTTCCCGTCTTGGGTTTTCCACGTAAATCTTATGTTCATTACTTTTATTGCTTTCTTGCATTATTGTTCTTGTGTTGGTGCATCCTAATCGGTTCCGCTGCATCACTCGCTTATTTCTTAACAAAACTTGAAGTCATATTTAATGGAACAATTTATCAAAATTAGGGGTGTGCTTGGCATGAAGGAAAACATTTTTTGGAAAATACTTTCTAATTTTCTTATGTTAAGTTGGTCATCAAACTATATTGGAAAAGACTTTCTCTAAGAAAACAAGATGAGGGAAATGACTTTTCCGGTGAAAATAGGAAAAACAAATTTCGGAAGTGACATTTCACTCCACCAATCCTTCAACACACTCATCCCAACCCAGGCCCTCCCACCATAGCCCTCATCTCCATCGTCCCCACCTCCCTGCCCCATATCTCATCCCCAAAATATTTGCCTAGATTACAATTTATATATAAATATTTTTGGGATTATATTTTTTGCTTACTTATCAAACACCAGAAAATAAACAGCAGGAAAATCACTTATTTTACAGAAAAACATTTTCAGGAAAATATTTTTGTGTACCAAACCCACCCTAGAAGTTGTGCATTTTCAAATAAAAAAGTTTAAAAATGAGAGAAAATCTTTTCTTAATGGACGTAGTGCAACATCTATAGTGAGTCATAATTTTGGAAATATAATTAACTTTGTTGTTAGGGAGGAGGATGGTGTAAAGATGTGAGAGACTGCAAGAATCGTTCACGGAGTTCCTTTGGTTCTTCAAAGCATGTGGGTCTATTCAAATTTAGAAGTCACTTCAGCAAGAATCAAAGTGCTAATCCAGGTACATCTTCGATTCAATTATCAAGATTCCCTTTATGCACACCAATTTTTTTTTTTTTTTTTTTTTTTCAAAGAGCAACGAGAATATCTGTGCTATTATTTGTTATTTCTATGATTGTTTGAGAAGCTATACATGTAAAATAAAAAGGGTCCTGATCCTACACTGTATATTCACCGCAAGAAAGAAGACATTTGCCAACAATTTTTTTTTGTTGCCATAGTATTGACTATTGTTGCAAGTGCTTTTGGCAACAATATTATTTTTGTTGTTGCATAAACTTTTCTCATCGGCTGTTATTGCAACGACGTGCTACAACTTTTTTATTGTTGCCAAAAGTATATAAGCCAACAATAAAACTAAGCTGTTGCCAAATATTGAATTTTGCCAATAATATTATTTTTGTTGCCAAAGAGTTGTTGTCATTTCTGTACTTTCTTGTAGTGATTGATTCATTTAATTTTAGTAGGTAGGATCAGCGGAGCAGGTCAATTTAATGGTTAAAATGGATATCTTTTTATTTGGAGAAAGATCATGCATATCCCCTCAAACCAAAATAATTACCCGCCCATACCCTCATTATATTCGTACCCCTAGAAAAAATCAAAAATATTTACTTGAGATGCCCCCCCAGTTATATACCAAGACGGTATTATGAATGATCATGTTCATTTATTAAAAATGACACAATTTTCTCGAAAAATACCTCTATGATACTATTGTCTTATATACAAATACCGTGATGGTATCATGAAGGATTGCTTCAGTCCTTCAATGAGACACTCCTCAGGACCATGGTACCACCATGGTATATAAATATAATGAGATGGTAGCATAGAGGACTGTTTCAGTCCTTCTCTTAGTCCTCCATGATACCATCGTGATATATAAATAGACTGCGATGATATCACGGAGGAAGGGGATTGGCCGAGGGGTATGTCGGGTAAAAATTTCTAGCCGATAGGGGTAGAAGCGAAAATAGTTTGGGAAGGGGCATGGGCAGGTAAATATTTAATATTTTAGGGGTATTATGTGATGTTTTCCCTTTTTATTTTTCAAAAGTTTGTCTTAAAAAAATATGTGTCAGCAATATCTACCGAAAATATCACCTAAATTGATGAAATGACAAAAATTGAGTGATTTTTTCGTTAGAAAACACAAAAAAATGACTATATAAGATAATTATCATTAGTTGAGTGGTCGTCTAAGAAAAACTCTTAAAAAATTAAAAGGAATCCGCTTAACAGGTATAAGTTTAATTCTCACTTTTCCCCTTCCCCGACGTAATTGGCAAGTACATTTGTGTGATGCTATCTCATAAATGAAACAAGCTTGTTTATAGTATTACCAAAGGGGTCCTTCTACTATAAGCCAAAAGAGGTATGATTTTACATTTGTGGTTACTACAATAAATGTAATTTGCAGAACTAATAGCTTTACAATGCAAAACGTGCAGATTTGTTCAATTGGAATAAAGTCATGGTTGCATATTGTGATGGAGGAGTATTCACCGGAGATGTTGAAAGAGTTGATCCTGTATGTTATTTGTAAAAGCAATTATATAGTTTTGTTTAGAGTCCGGAGATAAAATGGGTTATTTTTACAGCAAAGAGCACAAAATGAGTTGCTCTTTTTTTTTTTTTATACCACAATGGGTATTTCGTTGGTTATCCAACGAAATACCCAAAGTTTTTGTTCATGGCGCTTTTTTTTCAACCAAATATATATATATATATATATATATATATTTTTTTTTTTTTTTTTTTTTTTTTTTGCATTTCGTGATGCTATTCACGAAATAGCATTAAATTTTTTTTTTTTTTTAAATTTGATAACAGCATTAACAAAAACGAAATTTAAAAAAAAAAAAAATTTGTCCCATACGAAATAGGATAAAAAATATATAAATATTTTTTATCCTATTTCGTTGGTAGTCCAACGAAATAGGACAAAAATATTTTTTTTTTAAATTTCGTTTTTGTTAATGCTGTTATCAAATTAAAAAAAAAAAAAATTAATGATATTTCGTTAACCATTTCACGAAATGCAATAAAATTAAAAAAAATTATTATATTATCCTATTTCATTTTTGTATAAACGAAACAATTTTTTTTTTTAATTTCGTTATTTGTGTAAGCGAAATAATTTTTTTTATTTTGTTTATACAAAAATGAAATAGGAAAATATAATAATTTTTTTAAATTTGGTTGCATTTCGTGAAATGCTTAACGAAATAGCATTAATTTTTTTTTTTATTTGGCTCATAACAAAAACGAAATTAAAAAAATTAATATTTTTGTCCTATTTCGTTGGACTGCCAACGAAATAGGACAAAAATATTTAATTTTTTTAATTTCGTTTTTTGTATAAACGAAATATATATTTTTTATTTCGTTTATATAAAAACGAAATAGGAAAATATAATTTTATATAGAACCTGATATTTTTTTCGGACAATAATGTAGGCTCAATACATCAAGGATACGTAGAATTCGGATAGTCATTTTAGGGGTTGAAAAGGTGTCCGTAAGTTTTGTTTGAAAAAACTTAGTGTTTTTTCCATACTTTGACAAACGATTAGTCGTGTGTCAAACTCTAAAACGTCAACATTTTATATAGAACACGATATTTTTTTTAAATGCGTACTATAATGTAGATTTTTACATCAAGGATACGTAAACGGTCGGATCGTCGTTTTAGGGGTTGAAAAGATAGCCGAAGTAAATTTTGTTTAAGGTTTAAGTGTTTTATTTTTTAAGGTTTTGATTTAAGCGTGTTATTTTTTAATCAAGACATAACGTTATTTTGAATATAAATCTAATTCTAATTCTAAAAAATATAAGGTGAAAAACTAGTTGTAAAGTGGTCAAACTTTAGATGGTCATAACTTTGCGCTCGGACGTCCGATTTACGCATTTTTTTTTTGAACTTGCGTATTTTTTCGAGATCTATGCGGGCAAACTGCCACAAGGCGGTTTGGCCGAGCCGATTTTTAAAAAAACACCTTTTATCCCATTCAATTTCAATTTTCCCCCAAATTGGCCTGAAATTTTCAGTTTTATTTACTTATAAGATGATGATACGCAATAGATTTCAACGTAAAAATCCCAGGGTAATGTAGTTGTGAATGTCAATTTCACTTCTGCGGTTTCAATTTTTGAAAATAAAAGTTCGACTAATTTTCTCGACATATAAAGTTGACTAAAATAACCTTACGGTAAACAAAACTTACTTCGGGCACCTTTTCAACCCCTAAAATGACTATCCGAACGTCTATGTATCCTTGATGTATGGGCCTACATTATTGTACGCAAAAAAAATATCGTTCTATATAAAATATTGACGTTTCGGAGTCTTGACACACGACTAATCGTTGGTCAAAGTATGGAAAAAACACTAAGTTTTTTCAAACAAAAAAAAAAAAAATTACTAATTTTTTTTTTTTTTTCGATTATAGCCATAGCGCGGTATTTTCTATCGCAAAAAAAAAAAAAAAAAATTCTTTAGCGCGGATTTTTTGCGCTAAAGGTAGTTTTTAACTCTTTTTTTTGTTGGGGTATTTTGGTTCATTTGATTTTTATTGAGTCATTTTTTTGTTCCGGACCCTTTTTGTATGAGCCAAATACTATTTCTTTAGTAGTATCACGAAATAAAAAAAAATTATTATATTTTCCTATTTCATTTTTGTATAAACGAAATAAAAAAAAATTTATTTCGTTTATACAAAAAACGAAATAAAAAAATTAAAAAATTTGTCCTATTTCGTTGGACTACCAACGAAATAGGACAATTTTTTTTTTTTAATTTCGTTTTTTTATGAACCAAATTAAAAAAAAAAAAAATTTAATGCTATTTCGTGAATGCTGGGTATTTCGTGAAAAAAAAACTGCCATGAACAGTAAATGCTGGGTATTTCGTTGGATAACCAACGAAATACCCATTGTGGTATAAAAAAAAAAGAGCAGCCCATTTTGGGCTCTTTGCCGTAAAAATAACCCATTTTGGCTCCGGACTCGTTTTGTTTATATCTACCATATAGTTTTAATTCTTGATTTGGAAAACAGGGTTTTTAATAACTTCATTCATAATTAAGATATTAAATTATAACCAAATCAACAATTTCTCTCAAATGAACCAGTATATTATTAGTAATAATTTAATATATGACAAGGCTAGTAAATTTAAGTGGGAAAATTACCGTCCAATGATTTGAGTGATCTAGTTTACAAAATAGCCAGTAAATGTATATGTTTTGTACATTTATAATATAATATACATATACTATACATTTAATGTACAGATAATATATATAATCAGTGTATAGAGTTTGTATATTTGGCTAGCGCTGGTAAATAAGTTTGTCCGAAGGGACAAAATTGAAAGAAGCGCAAATTTAAATGGGCCACAGGATGGAGTTATCTGTATTGTTATTCATTATTAGAGGTTAAGCTTCAATTCACATTCTTACTTCTCTAGTTTTTTTTAGGCCACCAATCTTCACTTTAGAGGTGCAAGGATTTTTTCTGCAGTGATGGAAGATCTATTAGCGAAAGGATTAAAGGATGCCAAAAATGTATGTCAACTTAATTTACTTATTTTACAAAGTAAATAATATATTGCCTTAATATTGTTTTTATTCTTCCATGCGTTACACATACATACCAATAAAAGTTTATTGTACTAGGCCCTTCTTATTGGCAGTTCTTCAGGTGCATATCCAGCAATGTTATATTGTGATCCCTTCGGCAAACTATTGCCTAATACTCCTAGAGTAAAATGCTTGACTGATAGTGGTTATTTCATCGATGTGTAAGATTAATTCTTTTATGTTGTTACGTTGCAAATGTTTGAAGATGATTCAATATGTGTAAGAATTACATTACAATTTTACATTTTTTTTGGTTCTTTTTTCAGCAAGAAGAATCTTGAGAAGGCAAAAGGATTTGAACCAATCTAAAAAGCACTTGTTACTTTACATGTATAATCTCCTCCTTTCCTATCTTTTCCTCTTGCATTTTCGACTTACTCAAACAGACAATTCACAAGACTAAAAACTGGCAATTTTATGTCAATATTTGTATATGTAGGTCTGTGACATATAAATGTAGCTCAATCAATTTTGTTCTACATCAATTCCTTCTTGTGTAAATAGACCGAACTAATGGCTTTACTTATTTTTATTAAAGTTGTTGATAAAAAATTGCTTATTTGAGTTACAGGGGTCTGCCAAAGCACTACCAAAATCCTGCACTTCAATAATGAAGCCAGAGTTGGTACAAATTACTGCTTGATTGAATTTTCCTCATGTGCAGTTGTGCATTATTAGGGTGTTCCGATGTTGAAATAATTACTGAAAATCCCTATACATTTTGCAGTGTTTCTTCCCACAAAATATGCAACATGATATCAAAACACCACTTTTTACAATCATGTCAGCATTCGATAAAGTTCAGGTAGTTATATTATATGTATATCAGTTGGTATATATGTATCTCTTACACTGGCTTGTCATTAAACTATGGAAAATAGTAAAAAGAATGTCTTTGAAGTATGCAAAATTCAAAACATTTTCCCTTCATTAATAGTTTGGTTCAATTATTTCCCCGCCGGTACTTAATTGGGCAAAAATAGCCCTTATTTCACACATAGATGCCGTAATTAGTTAGTGTAAGATAAGGTATTTTTGGCCAATTAAATAATGGCAGGGGCATGGTTGGACACTTGGGCTAGACTATTAAACGAGGGCAAATGTTATGAATTTCACGTACTTTAAGAACATTTTTAACTCTTTTTCCAATTAAACTGTTATAGATAATATTCAATTATGTGTTTAATTATCTCCTAGGATACCATTCTCTGAACTAAATGTAGTGCAGGTTGGAACTACATTAGGCGATTATTACAATGTCATCAAATATAATTATTGCTCTGCTAGTCAAAAGAAAAACCTCAAAGGTTAGATGACAAAACTTTTTCCAATGTTCCAAGTTTATGTGAATGATTAAAGGATAGGAATCATGCTAGATATCGAAACTAATGTAAGACCAAAATATTCGGAGGACCCTTTTGAGAAAACAAAAAATATGTAATTGTCAACAAAGTTGTTTCTTTTATTTTTTTATCCAAAAATCTCTTCTTACTTAGAACAGGTCGTCGATTCAGTATTAGATAAAGGAGGTAAAATCTCGTTTTTACAATTTAGAATAAGTGGTTCAAATCATTTTATCAATATGAGTATCCTATATCGATAAAATATTTTTTCTTGAAACCACCTCTATATTAACATCCCCAACAGGTTGCATTTCTAATTTTCTGAGTGGTTTATTTCAGAACTTCGATTGGAGTTCTTAACTAAGTTGCCAAATGCAAGTGATCCAAAATCAAGAGGAGCTTTCATTGACTCTCAATTTCATCATACTCGACTTCAGAGTTACTGGAATCCAGAGAATGCCAGTGTGTTGAATAATGTGGTATGATATTATTTAGTGGCTTTCAACTTTAGTTGTTGTCTGAAACAAAACAGAAATATAAATTCTGCTTAAAGGTGTGTTTGGTATGAAAGGAAAATGTTTTACATTGAAAATATTTTCCTAGAAAATGTATTCTTAGATAATAAGGTGTGATTTTACTTATTTTCTAGTGTTTGTTAAGTAAGCAAAAAAATATTCTCCCCAAAATCATTTATATGTAATCTAGAAAAATACTATGGAGATGGTCAACGGGTTTGGGGTTAGGACATTAAGGGGGAGACAATAAACTTGAAATACCAGTACTTATGGACATTGTTTTTCAAAATATTTTGACCATCCAAACATGAGAAAATTAAAAAACATTTTATTTTATTTTATAGAACTTAAACTAGATGTTAGAGACAAAAATAGATAGCAAAATTATTGGAGAACAAAAATTGTTTTATTTGAACGTAAACAATAAGCCGGACCTTAAACTATCTATAACCTGCATTGTACATCCGCGAAAAACAAAATTACTTACTGTTCTATTTCACCTACTGTTCTCGAGATCTATATATCCCATCATGAAAGTTTTGAGAAGTTCCAGCATCTTGATTTTTTAATATGCTTTTCCAGTTTTGTGCTTGAAAAATTATAACTATCGGAAAAGGAAAACAATTATTTAATAAGTAGTTCATCCCAATTTATGTGACACTCTAAAGAACACCACCTTTCTATATCTGGTAAGAATTTGACTTTAAACTTCTCATTTTATGAGATAATTTATGACCACACATTTATTTATGATAACTTTATTTTAGACCCAATAGTCTTCCTTTTTTTCGTAAACTCTGTGTTCAGTCAAACATCTTTACGAAAATTGGGACGGAGGGAGCCTTAATTAAGGTTTATGTGCTGACAATGATAAAGGCATTTGGAGATTGGTACTTTGACAGGTAGTACTCTTATCTCATAGCCAAGCATGACTTGCCAATACCACGAAATAAACTCCCTGGATCATGCTGATGGGTTGCTCTAGGAGTAATTAAACACATGGAGACTGCAAAATGGCATGGAATATGTGTCTTATATTATACTCCGTGTAGATACTGAAAAAGTTGTGAATGTTATCGAGTTTTAGATTTCCACTTGCATATGTTAAGTATTCAACCTACATGTATGTTGCAGCAAACTTCTAATATACTCCTATTTAATGTGAAGTTAATGATCACTTTCATCGTCTAACAAATTGATCCGAAATTCATACTACCTCCGGTTCGAAAAGAGTGTCCACTTAGCTATTTACACACCCCTTAAGAAAATACTAATTTCTAGACAAAAATAGGTAATTTGACTGAATTACCTCTAATTAAGTATTGGGATTTGGTCACTTCACTTAATAAGGATAAATTTGAAAAAACAAGGTTAATTCTTTTTTGATTTGGTAAGTAGACATTCTTTTTAAACAAAACAAAAAAATTAAAATAACGGCTAAGTGGACACTTTTTTTTTAACCAGAGGAGTAGTTGTTAATGTTTGATTACTTCTAGCTAAGCCCACTTACACAATTGTTTAATGTTGATTCTTATAGCAAGTTTATATTTTGCATAATATAAGCGCTGAACAGTCGTCCTGCTTAAGCTTTGTATAGACATTGCATCTATAAATATTGTAAAAGATCAAATTTTGGTGAAATTTTTTGGGATGCTAGACATTTACAAGACTGGATAGATTTGGTTTAAAGTCGAGATGAGGCAGAGAACTTTATTTGACGTAATTAATTCGATTCTCAACTTGATGACCGCTATTTAAGGCATAATCAAAATTCATAATTTCTAGTATAAGTTTAGCCGCCTCAAATTCAACTTCGCACACGGGTTTGACATCAATCTTTTATTTATTTTTCTCTTTAAAAAATCATGAATTAAATCAAAAGTATTTAAGTAGAGATGAGTAAAGAAACAAACAATGTTTAACAGTAAACACATAATCAAAATTGGTTTACAAAAGAGTGAAGAAGAAAACGATGAAGGAGGAGGAGACAGAGTAGGCAGCATTTCGTTTAAAGTTTGCCAACACTTTCTACACGTTAAATATTTTGACAAAACTGACTATAGCTCGAATAGTAAGGTAGACACTGGTCACCTCATGATTTTTTTTTTTTTTTTTAATTTGGCATTATATTGAGCTACACAAATAAGAAATACTATCCAACACTGGAACCTACAATTTGATAAATTAGTACGTCTTTCTTTTGCTATAATTATGTCGTTCGAGACAAATTTGACGATGAACAATAGTTATGCCGTTTGAGTTAATATAAGATGCTGGAAATCAGGTAATGGTAGAAGGAAAATGCCATAGAATTGAATCAGAATAGCGACATCTTTTCATTTTACAATAAAGTAATGCTAGAGGGAACATGCCATGAAACTGACTCAGAATCACAACTATTTTTTTGTTTGTTTCGTTATTTTAGTTTCCTTTTAAGGATTGGAGTTATGTGTTCTTTATTCACAGAATCTAAGTCTTTTACGATTATGCTTTATGTTGTAGTTTATCTCATATATGGTCGCTGAATTTCAAAATACCGATAAAGTCAAAAAATTATATTTATATCATCAAAATCACAGAACTATGCATTAATTTTTCAAAAAGTACAATTCACCAAAGAGTTGATTATTGATAAGTGAATTGTAGCATCGTGCCATGGTTTAAAAAGATTGTAGGATTTCTCGTTCATGCTTTGCAAAGAAGGTACGATTATGGTTATATTTCGTTGCTCTGAAAAGAGGTTTTTATTTTTAATTATTTTATCTTCAGCTAAAATTTGTCATAAAATTGTTAGGAGATTGTTCTGACATTCTTCTGTACCACCAAAGTATTTGGTGGTGGGGTGGATGCGATTTCTTTCACCCCTAACAAAATGTCTCGAATACGAGTTCAAAGAGTTGATAAAAAAAGGACTTAATCAAATCAATTTCAAATTAATCAAATCAATAGATGTTGGATAACGAAGGATGAGACACAAAAAAGGACTTATTTATGTCCAAATACAAATCCCATCATGAAAATAATATATTTTTTAGAATTTCCTGATCATGCAAGTACTTTTGTCGTCTTCCTCCACCTTTTTCTTTCTTTCCTCCTTATCCTATTCACATGACTAAACAAATAGGTTGGTGATATATTTGCTTTTAATGTCATCTATAGTGTATGAAATACAAAAGAGAATGGTTAGATGGAGGATGATTCAGCAACTGGCTTTACTCCAAGTCTCCAATAGCAGCTCTGAAATAAAAATAACAAATTCAACCAAGTACTAAAAGAGGCAAGAGAGGAAGACTTGAACTTAACATATAATAACATCAACTATAATAAGAACATGATTCAGACAAAAAGGAATTCATCTAAAGTTCTGCACATGTACGTGATTGTTTCATTCTTTTAGATGTGTCTTCCTTGTTTATATCCGTTGACTGCCGTCCATCCACGTGGTCAATTTAGAGGTTAGTAATTGGTAGTGTGATGCTTTGGAATAGACTTGATAATTAAATTTTATGTTAACTAAAGTATGTTATTACAATAAGCATGGCGGGCTCACCAAGGTTAGGAGAGTCCGGGGCTTCTTGAATCTTGAAAGTTGACTTTCTTTTTCAATCAACTGGCATACCTTGAACCTAACAGACCCAAAATTCTTTCTTTACTTTATCTTCCAAAATTTCTAGTTTGTGATTGAGGGCGGCCAAATATGAGATAGGTTGCAACTATAGTCAGAACTGAATTTGGCAAATTTCCTAATATTGTGGTTCTAAACACAGGAGTTTCTTTTCTCGAGTCGGACAATAATACTGCTTGGGCCTTCCTTCTAAAATCGAAATTTTATTTTAAAAAGATTTTCAAAAAAGCACTTTTGGCGAAAGTTAGCTTTGTGTTTGGCCAATTAATTAAAAAAACACTTTTGAGCACGAATTAGTGTTTGTAAGCTTTAAAAAGTGCTTCGCTTGTATTTTTCTCAAAAGTACTTTTCAAAAAAGTGCTTTTGGCAAAAATCGTTTTTTCTAGCCACCGAAAAACGTTTCTTACTCCCCAAAAGCACTTATTTTCTCCCAAAAGCTTGGCCAAACACCTCACTTTTTTTTAAATAAGCACTTATTGAAAAAATAAGTCCTTTTAGAGGAAAAATAAGCTTGGCCAAACAGGCTACAAGCCTTATGACGGAAGGGGGACAAAGTACGGATCACTTGTCGATCTGTGATCAAAGAAAACTATAGTTACAGAATGGGATATAGATTGACAAGCACAAAAGGGTAGGCTTGGCTATTAATCTACACTCAGAATTACTATGAAAAGTTTGCCTTTACTTGTCCTTGTTATGATTACTAGGGTATCCAAAGATAACTGATAAATCGTATCAAATTAAATCGATAAATTGAGCATCGATAAAAAAACTGACTGATTGTTTAGTTTGATTTGATTTGATATTGAGAAAAAAAATTCCTCCATAATTGATTTGGTTTGGTTTGGTTTAACTAAAAAATGTCAAATCAAAATCAAACTAAATCGACACTATGTGCATATAATGTTTTAAATTTTTTTATATTTAAAAATATTTTATAGTGTCATTTGGAAGTATTTCTTAAAAGTTTTCATGATCTTTGTTTCAAACACATGTTATTTCGGGTTTGGACTTACAATTTTGAATGGTCTACTAAGTCTGTTATAGAATTATAGCTCATAGATGTCTATTATTCAATTTAAATCAAAATCAATCTATGTCCATTTCCATTACTCTTATTAACAGTATTTGTTTTATGGATTTTCATTAGCTTTACTGTTGGCGACACTATCTTTTAGCATAATGTCATAACTCTTCTCAAATTTTGTGTTTTTTCTTTTGAAAAGCACAATATATTGTTGTATTTAACTAGGACCGAAGAAATATTTGGACGCACACGTGGAAGTAACTATGAATCTTTTAAGATAGTTAAATGCTTTGTCATCTACTTAGTGATGCACATGAATGAATTAATGAGATTCTCATAGTCCCTGTCTACGTACTATATAGAGAAATCCAGGGCCGTCTCAACAAGATTAGGGGCCTAAGGCCAAGCTTCAAAGAGAGACCCTATTTTTATTAAAAGAAAAAATTGTGATATATATGTTTATTTAAAGTCTATTTTTAAAGTTTTTTTTAGATGCGAAGTCATTAATTAATATTTTATAATCGTCAAGAACAATACAAAGTTGTTAACAATTTTTCAAATCAATTTATTCTAAAAAATATTCAAGTGACAACAATATAGCTAATCAATCACGTCACTAAAAAAAATTCTTCTTCTTTTTTTTTCTTTTTTTTTTTTATAAAAATTGTTTACTCCCTCTATCTCAAGTTTTGTGACACAATTTGAATTTTAGGAGTCAAATTTTATTTTTTATATCCGAAATTCGGACATACAATCTTTAAGTTTTTTGAAATACAATTTACATATTTAGAAACTACATATAAAAATATTATAAGTCACAATAATTTTTTAAACAAATTAGCAATAAAACATGATAAAAAATGGGGCCCCAAAAATTTGGGGCCCAAGGCCATTGCCTTAGTGGCCTTGGCCTTGAGCCGGCCCTGGAGAAATCACAACCAAGGGAACGAGTTTGGCATAATCGACGGGGAAAAAAGAATTTATTGATTTGGATGAAAAACCCAACAAAATAATTAATTAATTTGGTTTGATAAATAAAAAAATCGAATCATACTAGCTAGTTATTATCGAACAATCACCAAACCATGGTAACCATCCACGGAGAATGATCTAATTTTGTGATGTCTACAAGTCTTTGCTAAAAAAAAAAAAAAAAAAAAGAACCTTTGGTGAATAATATATCACAATTCACACACAAGCTTTCTTTTTTTGAATGGCTAGGATAGACCACTTGCTCTGTGGCATCAGAACAGCTATAAACTATAGTAATAAAATTTATTTTTAGATTCTTTTGTTTGACTATAGTTTTCTGCAACTAGTAGTATGTAGGGGTGTAAATGGACAGGGGTGGTTCGAATTTTTTAAATACCAAATCAAACCAATTACGTCTGATTTTTAAATTTATAAACCAAATCAAATCAATAAAATTCGGGTTTTTCAACTTCAGTTTCTCTCGGTTATTCGGTTTTCTCAGGTTTTTCGGATTTTTTTCCAGAAAAGTCTTCATACAAAATATATAACTTTTACTTCAAATATTTCTTTAGTCTTAGTAAGATACAACTATATAATTAAGGTTTTTCTTAAAAAAATAACACAAAATGTGAAATGAGTGATGACATTGTATTAAAATATTCAACAAAAAAGATAATAAAATCGGTTAAAATAAATATTGCTGATTAATAAGCCATAAAGAAAATGACCATAATCTAAAAATACTAAGTCATGCTAAAATAAGTGCGGCTAATAAGTATTAATTACATGACAAAGAAAAAAAATTAAGTTATGTATTTTCACTCTCTAAATCAATTATGCTAAACTAAAGAATATATATCCAACATTATTGTCATTCCTAGTGTTAGAGTTGAATTTCTTTTGTTAGCATTAGTGTTGAGTTGGTTTTGGTTAAACTTTATTTGAGTTATTAACATTCATGGGATATAAAATTTATTGACATTCAAAATTCTAAGTTCAAGCTTGAAATAATATAATAAAAGGCAAAAAAACTATAAAAAAAATTTAAGAAATATTTATAAAATACATTACAAATCAATATTTTTATTTATAAAATATTTAAAAAATTGAATACATGTAATGTCGGGTTGGTTTGGTTCGGTTTGGCTTTTTTTCTTAGCTAAAACCAAACCAAACCAATTATGGTCGGATTTTTTTTTCAACACCAAACCACTAATCGAATTTTTTTTCTCGATTTGACTCGATTTATCGGTTGATTTGACTCGGTTTATCGGTTTTCTTTGTACATCCCTAGTAGTATGTATTATTCCCTCGGACTAGCGCACGTCCTAAAACGAGGATTAGGTAAAGAAATTGATAATTAATCCTAGGATTAGATATAGTGGTATCTTGGATCCATGCCGAATACCACTAGGTTATATTTCATATGTGTCCTGCAAACTATGTATTTTTAGCTTCTTCTGTTTTTTCTAAGCTCAAAAACATAAACTTAACAAACTTTAAATCTGAATATAAAGATGAGACTGCAAGTACTTTATGTCTCACAATTCACATTTATTTCACCTACTAGCAGGGCTATATGTTGCAAACTAGATCTTTACTCTGTAGGTCTACTCAATTATATCAAAACAGTTAGATATCTAGAGCCTAAACAGTTAGATATCTAGAGCCTGTTTGGATGGGCTTATGGCTTTTGATTTATAAGCCAAAAGTCATAATTTAGGATTCTAGCTTATGTCTTTTGACTTATGTTTACTATTTTGGCTTAAAAACATGTGATTGAAAACACTTTTTTTATTTTACTTAAACACTATAAAAGTGCTTAAAAATCATTTCGACTTAAAAGCACCTAAAATAAGCGAATCCAAACAGGCTCCTAATGGTGCATAGAGTTTAACGCAGTATAAATTTATACTATTAAGTTATCTAAAAGATAATTATAGAAGTCATTAACCATAGGATAAACACTTACCTGAAAAATAAGGCAGACAATATGCTATAGCAAGTTAACTTACACTAGCTAATAGTGTAAAAACTATACATGAATCTTCGTTAGGTGTACAGATAGGGTAAAGATCTTTTTATACTTTTAGTAAATATTAACTTGCGATAGAAGGTTAGTTACCGTTTTTACGAGATTATCAACAGAGAAATTTACATATATATATATACCTAACAAGTAACTTGATTGAAAATATTTTTTATACTGCCAATCAGGGGTGGAACCAGGTAGAGGCAAATGAGTTCATCCGCACCCCCTTTGATAGAGAATTACACTGTATATACAAGTTACTTCTGAATCCCCTTGGCTTTTTGGTGTGTTTATTCTTCATATTTTAAACTCCCTTAGTGAAAATCCCGACTCTGCCACTGCTGTCAGTAACTTAAACTCAAAAACAGAATATATTGTCGATATGAATAGGAATGAGAACTCTATAAATTAAGACAAAGGTCCCCTCTTCATTTGAAAACCAACACGCTACAAAAATAGAAAGCCTTGTCAAAATGCCACTCTCTCCATCTGTACTCAAAGCTCTAATAACAACTCCTGCCATCTCTCCAATGGCTAAATCAACTCCAAAGCTCACAAAAACTGCACTTGGTTGGGCTGCTCACGACTCCTCTGGCAAGTTGACACCATTTATCTTCAAGAGAAGGTTTGTAATATATCTTAATTAGTACATTATTACCATTAATTACTTCAACAGTGTTGTTTTCCTAGTTTTTGGAAATTCTAACAATTGTTTCGAGTTGTAGAGAAAATGGAGTTGATGATGTGACCATCAAGATATTGTATTGTGGGATGTGTCGTACAGATGTGCACTTTGCCAAGAATGATTGGGGCAACACAGCCTATCCTATTGTTCCCGGGTAACTTATTGCACAATAATCATTTCACTATATATATATATATATATATATATATATATATATATATATATATATATATATATATATATATATATATATACACAATAATCATTTCACTATATATATATATATATATATATATATATATGTTAGTATATTTCCAATAACTCATGCAAATGACCCCCAACCCTAACCCACCCCAACAACACATACTTATTTTAGAAGTAAAATTTTGTATGATTTGAGACAAAGAGGATAATATGGCTAGGAGATAGATTCATAATCGATTGGGCTGTTGGACCCTGGATCCACCTAGCCTGTATAATAAAATCTGAAAATATTATTGACTCGTTCACTTGAAGTAATTTGTCAAAGTATCAAGTCCTTTATGATTGAATTGAACTAGACTAGAAATCGCGGATGAGTCATCCCGAGGTCTACTCACAAGTTATTCAATTTATTTTTCTTCTGAAAATCTGGTTATACTTCATATTGATCTATAGTTGAGCACTTAGCTGAAAATTTTCCCTGCTTAATTATTTGCCCATTTGTATGGCCTATTTTAGTAATATACATTGGCTGTACAAAATTTATCTGCGGTAGCAGATTAGTTACCACCTTTATCAGGCTACCAAGTGATGTTTAGCATAGAAATCTTACCTATAATTAAATCTTATAAGTGACATATTTTTGACAATATTATTGTATCATCAGTACATAGAACTTAAACTTTGATTTGTAATATAATTTTAGGTATGAAATAACTGGAATTGTAATTAAGGTGGGAAGCAATGTCTCAAACCTCAAGATAGGGGAGAGAGTAGGAGTTGGATATGTAGCAGCATCATGTTTGGAATGTGAACTTTGCAAGAGCTTCCAGGAGAACTACTGTGACCATATGAGACCTGTCTATAATAGCATTCATTGGGATGGCAGTCCTACCTATGGTGGTTACTCCACAATGTTGGTTGCAGATCACAGGTAACAAGAAATCAACATCTCTTAATGTGCACAACTTGGACAAAATGAAGTATGACGTCCAATTATGCTTTAGATCTTCACTTTTTTACCATTTTGCATATTTTCTCAACTTGATTAGTAGTAACTTTTATTAAATGTAGTGGCTAGGTAAAGAAAAAATCTTTGAACTAGAAAAAAAAAGTTGGAACTTGGAAACACCCACGAACTTGTCGCTAATTTGTGATTAAATCGCTCGTAGTTGATAGAATATTTTGATATTATGTCGCTAATCCGTCGCTAAATAGGATTAGCGACGAAAGTTCTATGTGTTTAGCTACATAATTTGTCTGTCGCTACTTCCTGTTTGTTTTTTTTTTTTTTTAGTAGTGTTGGATTTAGATCCCTAATAAGTAATAACATCAATGCATCACAATATTCAAATAACTATACAAGAGAAGTTATGCTAGCTATTTAAAAGATGTTACATATCTAGTTGCACCGGAAGGTGTGACTGGACATTTGCACAAATGGCTTTTTTTACTCATCCTCTAGTAATTTGATGAAAAAGGCCTACTAGTCAAAAAATGAGTTCATCAAATTACTTTCAAATGAAGAATTTCACCTACTAGGCTAAAAGAATAATTTAAACAGTAGCCTAAAAATTATACGGTGCAAATTTTCCTGGTGTGGCCTAGTAGTCAATATATAGGATGAAAATCACGAGAAACCAGTGTTTAACTCTCAGTAAAAATAAAAAATATTAGATCATTTCTTTTCATCTGTCTAAATTTTGGTGGGTGTTGATGAAAGGTAATAGGTATTCAGTGAAATAGATAAACTAGGCGCAAATTGGCTATCACACCATAAACAATGTTAGTATAATCTAAATACTATCTAATTGTGTTCCTTCTAATTTTCTTTTTTTTCTCTTCCTATTCTTCTCTAATTGTTTTAATTAAATGTAGATATGTAGTGCACATACCAGAGAGCTTGCCCATGGATAGAGCAGCACCACTAATGGGAGCAGGGCTGACAGTATACACTGCCATGAAACACAGCAACTTATTTGAATCAAAAGGAAAACATATGGCAGTAATAGGTTTAGGAGGTGTTGGACATATGGCTATCAAATTTGGAAAGGCTTTTGGTCATCATGTTACTGTTATTAGCACCTCTCCTTTTAAAGAAAAAGATGCAAAAGAGAAATTGGGTGCTGATGGCTTTATATTGAGCACTGACCTCAAACAAATGCTGGTTTGTAAACTCGTACCAACTCTTAAAGGGGATTAATTTTGGAAACTTACATAAATGTATTGTTGGCTTAATTATCGACAGTAGCTTAAATATACAAAACCTATATACTGATATGTATATTATGCGTATAGTACATATATCATATGTATAGTATATATATATATATATATATATATATGTATAAATGTACAAAACTTACACATTTGCTGGCTATTTTTTATAACAAATTACTTGAGCTGTAATTTTATCTTGGTCATACAATTTTCAGTTTATTAAAAAAAATTATAAATTTCATTTTTATAATAGACAATAATTCAATTATTACATATTACAAAAACTAAAAACCTTTTCCGACTAATTCAATTATTATTTTTTAAAATGCTAAATTCAGTCCCATAAACACAAGTATAGTAGGACGATACCAGAAACCCAATTGCATAATAATGTTGGTGTGGAAGAACTTTAAAATATTAAAACACATTTTCCGACTAATTTACTAAAATTTAAAAGAACCCCCATGATGTGCCTCATGCTGAAAGACATGAGGTTATCATTATTGTTCTAATAAAAATAATCCTTTTTTGTGTATTTATGTTGTGATATATGGATATTTATATAAGTTGAGTTGCTGACACACATATCTATACTTATATGACTATTTTATACATGTGGCAGAATACATGTGTGTTTTTTTAGAACGGACCAATATTTTTCGACGTTTTTAAACTTTATATAAGCATAATTAAGTTTTTTCTGTCACAATAATTAATTTATTACTTTACTACTACAATAAACTATCCCTTTAGAAGGATTAAGTAGATTAAACCTACTTCAAGTCATCACATCATCAGTACTACAATAAACTATCCCTTTTAGTTTTTATAACATTTTTGTTACTTATTTGCTCTTCTTGCTTTTTTTTTTTTTCTTCTTTTTGGTGATTGGCAGAGGAACAGAAGAAGTCTAGATTTTGTTATAGACACAGTATCAGCAAAGCATTCTCTAGGGCCTTATTTAGAGCTGCTAAAAGTGAATGGAATTATATCAATTGTAGGAGAACCAGCTCAGCCAATTGAAGTCCCAGCTACACCTTTGATATATGGTAAACATTTCCTGCAGAAATAATTTTGACTTCTCTTAAATTTCAGCACGAATTATTCAGAAGCGGATACATAATTTAAAGTTTACGGGTTCCTACAACGACCTCAACTTAATATACTACAATAATAACTGGGTTCACAGTAAAATATCATTAGATGTTTGACAACATATACATTGATAGTGCATACGTTGTGTATATTTTGGCTATGTTGGTAAAATATCATTAGATGTTTGACAGATTTTTTTTAAGGGTTACGGTTACGGATATGTACAGTTCGGCCAAATACTTTACCAACATAGCCAAAATATACACAACGTATGCACTATCAGTATATATGTTGTGTATAGGTATGTATATTATATGTATAGTATATGCATATTTTAGTATAAATATACACAACCTATACATGTTGTACATATTTTGTAAACTAGTTGGCCGAAGTGTTTAGGACTGTAATTATCCTTTTTTAATATATATAAAGATCTGGGCAAAAATTACAGGATTTCGGTAAAACGGTACTAGATCTGCCCCTGGAATTATTAATCTATAGAAAACATGTCATATTCAAGTCGTTTTATTTTTCTTTTTTGAAAAATGTTTCAGGCAAGAAAGTTATTAGGGGTAGCATTATTGGAAGTGTGAAGGAGATACAAGAGATGATGTACTTTTGTGGAGAACACAATATCTTGTGTGACATAGAGGTTGTTTCAACTGATAAAATTAATGAAGCCTTTGATAGGCTTGCCAAGAATGATGTTAAGTTTCGATTTGTCCTCAATGTAGCTGGACACCAATCCTCAAAGCTTTAGAGAGTTTCAAGAATGGTGTTTATTGTTCAAGGCTCTTACATAGTTTCAAGTTGTTTGTGTTTTTTGGGATTTTTCAGTGCGAATTTTAATTTTGTCGGGCCTCAATGAGGATATCAGACGCTGGGTGGAAAAAAAAAAAATTGTTTGTGCTTCTTCTTGTATGTAGCTTACTGTGTCTTGATTTGAGTCACAAGCTTTATGTTCTATTGAAGATTTTCGACCATCATTAAATCAAAATAATGGATCTATTAATCAGCTCTTAAATTCCTCATGGCAAGAAACTGAGATGGTTTTTTAACTCGCTATAGAGTTTAAGATGTTAATATTAGTTCGTGTAATATATTAAGATTGGGCTCCTCTCCATTTCCCTTCTCTCCATTTTCCCCAGGTTCTACCTTAGATTAGGGACACGTGCATGGGTTAGAATTAATGGCTAAGATTTAATTGGCTAAAATAAGGCTCTAACCATGATTTACATAGTTAATAACTTATCCATAAATATATTAAAATATTCTGTCTCTTCCTAGCTATTTTAATTTTCCTACACAGTAAAATATTTTTGCTTATTATCAGTTTACTCATTCTTTTCTCCCTCTTTGCGCCAAAACAATTTTTGGTGTAAATTTTTTTGCAACACTCGAAAATCATGGCTGCAGATATCTTTCAGATTTTGAAATAGGATTTTTCAACCCTGCTATGTGGATAAAGAAAAATGAAAGGAATCTATACCCTCTTTCAGAAATATACTATTACCAATTGAATAATGGGGTCTATATTTTGTGAATTAATAAGCATCATAATTGAGAAAGATGAAAAATATCACCAATTGAATAATGGGTTTGCGTAGGAAAACAAAAATAAGTGGGAGAAATCATCGGGGTAAAAGAGCAAAAATATTTTCCTGTGTAGGAAAATTAAAATAGGAGGAGAGAGAAAATATTTTAATATATTGATGGATAAGTTATTAATTATGTAAATTATGGTTAGGGCCTTATTTTAGTCAATTAAATCTTAGCCATTAATTCTAACCCATGTCATGTGTCCCTAATCTAAAGTAGAACTTGGGGAAAATGGAGAGAAGGGAAATGGAGAGGAGCTCAATCCAAAGTAATGAATGAAAATTTAATTTGATAGTAAAAAAATATCACTAAGTTGTCTAAATTTGAGTTGAGTTGTATTTTTTTTTTTTTTTTTAAAAAACGTTCTAAAAAATTATATAAATTAGGATGGATGAAGAATTTTATAACTTGCACTCTTTTTCCCCAAGCCCTTCCTCCAAACAAAACAAAGAAAAGAAATTCTTAAACCCTAACACGGTACGTAACATAAGATACCTAAAAGATAACTTCTCATACACAAAGTTTCTTTTTCTCTTGCCCTAAAAACCTTGCATCCTCTTCCTTCCAAACCTATGGCGAATTGGGCAGAGTTGCCGCAAGATCTCCTTTCTTTGATTGCAAATCGTGTTAAAGCAATAGAAGATTCATTGCTTTTGGTTCTGTTTGTACCTCTTGGCAAACTGCTGCTACAAAGAAAAATTCCGATGTGCTTTCTCCCCAAGTTCCATTGCTTATGCTGGCGGATAAAGATGATGATTTTCGAGAATTTTACTCTCTTTCCAAGAAGAAAGTTTCGCGCATGTTTCTCCCGGAAGCTAAAGGGCGAGAGTGTTTTCCATCAAAGGGATGGCTCTGCACCTTGACATCTACCGGTGAGATGAACTTGTTGCATCCTTTCTCTGGCATCAGTATAAAGCTTCCCTATCTTGGTCCTCGAGGATAGAGCTGGAACTACATGGAGAAAGCTGTCTTATCTGCTAGTCCTTCTCTTACATCAGATTATGTATTGGTGATTAACTATTATGGACATTCTAATCATTTGGCTTTTTGGCGACCTCGAAACTTCAACTGGTCTCATATCGACATTAACAATAAAGGTGGAGTCGCGGGTATTAATTATTATAAGGGCCAATTCTATTGTGTGACATGGTGTGGCGAAGTATGGGTTTTTGACGTTTCTCCTAGTATTCCCGAACCACCGATTGTAAAGGCACGCTTGCTTGTTTGGCTGAAAGATGATATATTTTATCCACTGACATTTTCAGTTCAGTTCTACCTAGTCGAGCTATCCGGTGCACTATTACTTGTTACCCGATTTTCTAACCGATTTCCTTAAGGCAAAGATTGGTTAGAAACCTTTGAATTTAAAGTCTTTGAGTTAGATGTAAACAATTGCAAATTGACAAAGATTAGCACCTTGGGAGATTCAACCATTTTTGTGGGCCTTAGTGACGCAATTTCCATTGACTCATCTCTATTTACAAGAGTCAAGCCTAATCATATATATTTTACTGATAATTGCATTAAAGACTCTAAAGAGGATGATCGAAGAGATATCGGTGCTTACAATCTTGACGATGGAAAAATTGAATCTTTTTATCCCGGTTTGTCACTGAGTCATATTTCCCCGCCAAATTTTGTCACACTATCTTTCTACTAAAGTGATTGCAGTCATGAGTTAATTTCTTTTTCAGATGGTGTCTCTTTTCAGTTTGGTGATCTGTTTCTCAAATTATCAGTTTGATATTTTTTTTTAATCAATCTCCTCCATCTCTGAGAGGATGGAAGCATTTTATAGATAAAAAGGAGAATATACATAACAATGGAGTACTAACTCCCTGTGCCTACTAAGAATGGAACACACTCCATTCTATGAGACTAGTAGGCTTTCAAGTATACTCACAAAAAGAAGATTACACTGGAAGGAGACAAATCCTTTCCAGTCAAGTCCTTACATAACCTATGAAGGTACATCAAAATTGTACATTCTATACATATTCTCGTCT
The DNA here is from genome assembly GCF_029784015.1 of Lycium ferocissimum. Classification (NCBI taxonomy): domain Eukaryota; kingdom Viridiplantae; phylum Streptophyta; class Magnoliopsida; order Solanales; family Solanaceae; genus Lycium; species Lycium ferocissimum. Next base: position 60,893,074 of record NC_081342.1, read on the forward strand.
AGAGAGAAGGAGTTTTTGTGAACTTTCTTCCCGAAAGAAGGCATCTGTAATTTGTCCATGTTGAATTCTCCTTTAGCTTCCTTAGGAAAAAGATGAAAGTTATTCATGTGAACAGGTTCAGAGCATTTCAAACCCCAGTTGGCCAAAATATCATCTACTTTATTGCCTTGTCTAAAACAGTGTTTGATGCTCCAGTTGTCAAAATTTTCCATCTTCTTTTGGATATCTTGAGTGATGTTCTTTAAACTCTAAGGAGGTTCAATGTTTTCCAGAATCCATTCAGTGAGCATCTTCCATCTCTAAATTTTTAATGCCTGTACTGATGCACCACTCAACCCCAGTTCTAAGTGCCACTGCTTGCCCATATTATTTGTCATGATTCCTAAAGGTTTTGCATACGCATTCACAAAAGACCGTAATGATTCCTCGTCCACCACTAATACCAGGATTGCCTTTGGTACAACCATCTGAGTTGAGCTTGAAGAAACCATTGATAGGTGTTTTCCACTTGACTATCACAAAAGCGATATGAGTCTCGGCATGATCAAGCATATTTAGGAAAATCTTCCAATCAAGGAAAGGATGAATATTGTTGAATTTTTTATGAGTGATCATGATCAGCCGTTGTTAAATGTGGTGAATGATATTTCTCAATTGCATTTGTTTGTTGTCAAATTTGCTACTGCATCTGGCCTTCCAGATCTGCCAGATGATAATGCTAGGAAGGACTTGCATGACCAGTTCTTGCAGAGGATTAGATGTTTTAACAATCCACCAATTGATAATATGATGTCTGATTCCTGAATTGCCAAACCTGATGCCAAACATATGATTGAAAAATATCCAGACTCTTTGACTAATCATACTCCTTAGGAATAGGTGATCCACATCTTCTTGTTGATGACTTGAGCAACATGAACACATAGAAGGGATTTGGATCCCAAACTTGCCCATATTCTGATCTACAGTTATCCTATTCTTAAGAAGTTTCCAAAGGAAGAAAGAGATTTTGAAGGGAATTTTTTTGTGCCAAATGATTTTGTTGAAATGAGAAGAGGTATGATGATCTCTAATAATGTTCCGCACACATTTCAGGAAAATTTTCCATCTGGACTAGGGGTCCATACAGGGTGGTCCTTCAGAACAAAAGATTTTCTGGTAATTCCTTAGATGTGGTTGATAATATTGTCAGGAAGAACTTTTTTGAGTTTGGGGATATTCCATCCATCTAATGTCATATAATCAGAAACAATGCCTTTGACAGAAGTGGAAGCATTTCCATAGTTAGCTAATCTCCCTTTTCCTGTCCAGTCATCCCACCAAAAACTAGAATTGCCTTTGTTGATATTCCATAGGATCAGGTAGTCTATTTTATCTCTGATTTTCATCATTCTCCTCCAACAATGAGATTGAGTATAACTTCTTTTTCTAGCACTGGGGTGCACTCTTCTTGCATATTTGGCTTTCAGGAAATCAGACCAAAGAGAATCTTTTGTCCTAAATTGCCACCAAAATTTAGCTCCAACATTCTCGTTAATTTCATGAAGGGATTTGATACCAATGCCACTTTCAGTAGTGGTCCCGCACATTTTATGCCAAGCAACCTGATGGTGTTTAGTCTTTCCTTCATTGCTGCCCTAAAAGAAATTGGCAAACATTTTTTCCATGAGCTTAAGGATGCCTTTTGGGGGTTGACAGATAGATAATAGGTGAACTGGCATTGCTGATAAAACATGTTTGATCAATATGAATTTTCCTCCAGAAGATAGCATTTTGCAATGCCAGGTTCCAAGCTTTTTGAGAATTTCGGTAGCAGCATCTGTGAAATATTCAATCTTCTTCCTCCGCTGGAATAAAGGACATCCTAGGTATTTTATTAGAAATTCCTTCCTTTGAGCCTGCAACATATTAGATACAATATTAATTCTATTAATGGAGATGTTATCATTCATAATAAAACAACTTTTCTCCCTATTAATAAGTTGCCCAGAGTTCTTTTCATATTTTTTTAAGCAATCCATCACCAACTCAAGTGTTTGTGATCTTCCTGTATAGAAAATGATAAGATCATCAGCATAAGAAAGATGATTAATCTTAGTTCCATTAGGTTGCATATAGAAACTAATAAATCTAGGATTAGTATATAGGTTATTAAGCAGTCTAGATAATGCTTCAAAGAACAATAATAAATAAGGAAGGGGACAAAGGATCTCCCTGTTTTACTCCTCTTTGTGATTTGAAGAAACCATGTCTCTTCCCATTTATAACCACACTGTACCACATATTGGACATCAGATTCCAAATAGTGTGCACCCAAGCTTCATTGAAACCCATCTTTCTCATCACAGAACAAATAAAGTTCCATGACATCCTGTCATAAGCCTTGGTCATATCAATCTTGAATACTACATTGCCTCCCTTGTTATTCTTCTTCATGTCATGAATGATTTCTTGAGCCAACAGGACATTCTCCCCAATAGCTCTCCCTTTAACAAATCCACTCTGGTTAGGAGATATTAGTTTAGGAATAATCTTAGACAGTCTGTTGTTAAGCACCTTGGAAACAATTTTTTGTGTAACATTGCTCAGACTTATAGGTCTAAATTCAGAGAATTCCTGAGGAGATTCAACTTTAGGTAGCAATAGAATGAGGCAAGTACTGGTGAAGAATTTTGGCATCTGCTTGCCTCCAATAACTGCTTTAACCATGTTAAACATATCATCTCCCACAATTTCCCAAGCTTTTTGAAAGAAAAGCCCACTGAAACCATCAGGGCTTGGGGAACTATTGGGGCTAATGTCAATGACAGCCTTTTTGGCTTCTTGAATAGTTGGGACAACATTCAGATAATCATTGTCACTTTTAGTGATCAAATTAGGAATGTGCTTTAAAATACTTCTATCAATAATATCAATTCCTTGAGAAAATAAATTTTGGTAAAATTCAACTGCAGTTATGCCAATCTCATTATCACCCTGAATCCAATCTCCATTATGCAGAATTCTATGCATATTAAGAATGCTTCTTCTTCCTCTAACCACTGAGTGAAAGAAGCTAGTGTTTTCATCACCTTCAACTTGCCATTTCAAATTAGCCTTTTGTCTCCAAAAGGAGTCAACTTTTTTATGGTATAGGATAATATCAACTTTGGTTTTATGAAGATGCATTCTATTATTCTCAGAAGCCATACTCTGATAATTTTCTTCTTCCTGAATAACCTTTTCTTCCAGATGTTTCAAGTGAACAAATATATCACCTATGGTATTCCTGGACCATATGCTCAGAGCTCTACTAGTGTTTTTCATTTTTTGTTGAACTTCCCAGAAGATATTACCCTCAGTTTGAGTACACCAATTCTCTTTAACAATATCTAGAAAGCCATCATGGTCAGTCCAAAAATTAAGGAACCTGAAATATCTGATCATTTCATTTTGGTTGGTACCACAATTAATTAGAAGAGGACGGTGATCAGAGCTGATCCTAGGCATGTGAATGACATTAGAAATAGGGAAAACGTCATTCCAATTGTCATTTACCACCATCCTGTCTAATCTTTTCCAGATAACATTTTCTTCTTTTCTTTCATTGCACCAAGTAAACCTGCTTCCAGAGAAGCCAATATCATTAAGACCACAGTTTTGTAGGCATTCCATGAATGGAATGATTTTGTTGAGTCTATGAGGTATTCCTCCCATTTTCTCCTCAGTAGACAGAATGCTATTGAAATCTCCACAAACAGCCCAAGGAGCATTAATGATATGAGCAGTATTCCTCATATAGGCCCATAAATCTTCTCTCCCAGCAGTTTTGGATTTAGCATAAACTATAGAAATAAAACATTCTATGTCATTGTCCATAAACTTACAGGTGACCATTTGATCATAGCTAGTCCAAACTGAACATTTCAGAGAAGAATCCCAGAACACCCAGATCTTGTTGCTACAATTTACATGACAACCCTGCATACCAAGTATGACTTTATATCTATCAATGTTGATTTCTTTTATAAAAGGTTCCTGAATAACTACCAAAGAAATTCTATGTTGTAAAATCATGTGTTTTAGCCTTTCAGTGGAGGCTTGAGATTTCATTCCTCTAATGTTCCAATTGAGAATATTAATCATTAAGACCAGTAGAGGATGGTTTTTGTAAATTCAACTTTTGGCCTCTTATGATAGGAGCTTCTCTGATTGCCCATGCTTGTGTTTGTGATTCTTCTTAGGTGACTGATTCCCTTGCTCGATATCTTTGGGATTTTTTTGATGATTGGCTTTATTGGCACTAAATCCCACCACTGTTTGTATAAGATTTTCTACTTCCTCATCTGATGAATCTTCTGACTCTTCTTCTTCTGAGGAGCTAGCATCTGCCCATTCATCACTGGATTCCTTATCATGATCTTGTCCTTTTTCATGTTGAGCTTTCTCCTTTCCCCTGTCTTGATTATCAGGTTCCTTCTCCTTACTCAATTCTTCAAAGTTGTTCTGAATCATAGGAATGTCAGGCTCTGAAGGTTTTTGTGTTTGTTGTTTCCTTGTTTGTCCTCATGAGATTTTGTGTGAGCCTTCTTGCTTCTGCTACCTTTCCTTCCTTTGACTTCTTGCCAATCATCACCAAATATGTCAACCTGCAGTTCATTATGATCTTTGATAAGAAATACCTGCATCTGAGATTTAGGCTCATTGTCATTAATTTCAGTAGGTATTATCTGAGCATTATCATCATCATTTTGTGTCTCATTTTGGTTAACACATTTGGACTTGATATTAGTGTCCTGGACAATCTCAACATGTTCCACGGTAATCCCTTGATCATTTATATCATCCATCTCTTTGAGATTATTGTTGATCATGGTATACTCAATATCATTGTTTTCTTTTTCCTTGGTATCATCAATGCTGATAACATGATCTTCTTTGTCAACATTATTGGTTTCATTGACATCCCTCTCCTTAGAGACTACTTTTTCATTGGTAGGCATAGGTTTGTCTTTACCAAACAAAGATCCTGTAGGCTTGTATACAATTTTTGGGGGTTCACTTTGTCCCTTTTTGTTAGTTCTAGGAACATTCTAGTTTTTCTTTGCATCTCTACCCCTTTCATTCTTTTGTGGAATGGAAACTTGTTTTTTGGGCTCATCTTTTTTAGGTTCAACCTCCACCTGTTTTTTATTGTGTTCATTTTTCCTCGCAACTTCCTTTTTTTCCTCTCAGCTTCCTTTTTTTCCTCCTGCATCCTCTTTTCAAGTACCCTACAATTTGCTAAATTGTGTCCCAACCTCCGACAATGTTTGCAATACTTAGGAATATTTTCATATTCAATTCTCTGGACAAATCCTTTGAGAGGAGAGTCCTCATCTTCATCCCCAATCCAAACATTATGAATCAAAGGCTTTAGAAGATCAATTTCAATTCAAACCTTTGCCTTGCTAGGTCTATTTTGACTTTTAGTAGCTAAGTCCAATTCAAGAGGAATACCAGCATCACTTATAATTTGTTTAATATAATGCCAGTTATGCAAGTGAAATGGCAAACCTGGAAGTAGAGCCCAGACTGGGACAGTTGGTAAATCTTCTTCAGGTTTAAAGTTCGGAGTTCGTTTTTGGAGCCACATTTGAAGATCATCAATTTCAATCATCCTCTTATATAGCACCATATTGAAGTCTTCCTCGCAAGTGAAGTTCAAGAACACATTGAAATTGTCGAATACACCTATCTTGACATTTCCTTTTAGCGAGAATTTTTCAGAGAATCTAGAGCGGAGAACATCAATTTGGGGTCGAGTCTTGATGAATCTGCCCACTAGTGTTCTCCTACATTGATACGCCATCTTGCCATAAAATTCCCTAGATTTGAAGATCACCGTATGCATCCCATTATGGTTAGTTCTCCTTGCTATTGCAGGTTGTTCACGATGGGTTTGATTAACAGAGGAGTTGGAGGGATCGGTTACCGAAGTGGCATAAGAGATACCTACTTTTTCAATTGCTTGAGGGTTCGAAGTCGCCACAGTTGGGGCATCAATAATATCATCTCCACTCACTGGAGGGACGCCTATCGGCGGCCCCATGGTCAGGAGCGTGAGACTCAAACGCAGGTGTTTAGAGAGCCGTTATGTTGAAGAGAGAGAAGAGAGAAAATAGCCGTTTTTTTCTTTATCAGTTTGAATTTAAGTTTATCTATTTATTTTCCTTCATGGTAATCTTTATATGATATATGAATGTTATGGGCTTTCTTTACAAAATTGAAAAAAAAAAAAAAAAAAACTTCTCTGTTAATACATGGAAAAATCATTTTTAATGATATAGAAGGAATGCCATAGACCCACTGGCGCCCTTGAGCAAGTACTTCTCAAACGCTTCCAACAAAATTAACATATTCCCACCTTTAATTTGCTTAATGGAATGCCAACTCTATTTGAAAGCTTACTCAATTTGTCAATCTCATAGTCATATAAAAGAGGGGGATTGTGGTAGATTGAGAATTACACAAACCAGTTACTAATTAATTTGAATTTTCACAATATTAAAATGTATGGGACGTGCTCATTATGTTTGGCAATTAAAGGAAACTTTATTCATTACCAATGACCTTACCTCTATATATTTCATCCCCAGATGTCATGTTGAGAGAACTAAAAACACACTAAGAGAAAACATCAAATAATTACAAAAATAAATATATTTACAAAAAAAACTTGTAAAGATAAAAGCAAAAGTCTAATCTAGAAAAATAGCTAATTTCTAAGTCCCTGGCAACGGTGCCAAAAACTTGTTGCTTCCAAACGCACACGCAATTATACGCTGTCGTACAAGTAATATATGATTAAAGTCCATAAATCGTACTCACAGGGACTTATGATTAACTATTTACTAAATTAAACTAATGCTAATTATCTAAAAAAGAAATAAAATCCAAAGTTATATTTATAAACTAACTAAAAATAAAAGAAAGCAAATAATGAACTTCAACCAAGAAAGAGCAGATTTTTATCGTAGAAACAAATCTAGGGCTATGACTACTAACAATCCAGTTGAGTCTTCTAATTGTACATCTATTTTTTTTTCCTGGATTACTAGTTGACGGGTTAATTATTGCTTTATGAGTATCTTCTGAGTTGCTCACAAGCCTGTAGATGTTACTCTAACACCTATATTCCTATGGTCATCAGAAAATAACAAGAATACATTTATAGCTCCGTATTCAACTAAGCAAGGCTAAAGGGTATATTTTTATCCTCATTAGCGAAATGATTATTCGAACAAGCTCTATTTATTCTTGTTATGCATGCAAATTCCCTATCCCTAGTTCAATTCACACACCACAGATAGTGTTCAACTATTGGCCAGATAATCAAATAATTAAGACCAAGAATAAATAAATAACCCAAAGATGGAAAACCAATAAATGTAAACGATAATCAAACATCAACTTTCATGTTTGAGCCAAAACCCTAGAACTAAAGAGTTTAGCTCCACATATACTTGGAGGAAAAATAACAAATCATCCGAATAAAAACGTAAAACTGAGTATTACAAAGAATAGAAGGTAAAACCACCATCGTAACTAAGGCCTCCATGGCGGCTCCAAGCTCTCTCCAGGTCCAATGTTCTCCAAAAAATTGTGTCTTATGGACTATTTATAGATGTAGGAAAAAGCCCAAATAAAATAACTGAGTCCAAATCGAATTGGGAAATAATTAGATTCCAGAAAATGGCTCATGCATCGAACTGGCCGAAGCTTAAACAAAATTCTCGTGTTCACTGTTGGTTGCTTCTGTTACACCTCGTGAATTTTCGCGTCGTCGTAAGCAAACTAACATGAATATAGAGAGGTTATGATACCCCTAAAAGGTTAAGGAAGACTTTTAATAAGCGTTAGACAAGTATTTAAAGGTTTCAGAATCAAGCGAATCGAAAAAATTAGGTTCGTTGAAAATTTGGAAAAACTTGGCAGAATTTTTGACAGGATTTTGGTCCAACTTTAAAGAGGCATATCTCCTACAATATAAGGAGTTACGGAATCCATAACCTTGTAAATTGAAGTTCAGCGAGTCTTCTTTCCAATGCAACTGACAGATCACATTTCTGTGAAGTACGAAGGAAAGTACGGCCCGTACAATAAAGTACGTCCCGCATTTTTTGGGCGTATTTCGCCAAAATTTTCAGAAAGTTAAAATTTTTGCCTCCAAAGTACGGGATGAACGATATCACGTACTTTGAAGTACGTGATGAACAGTAACCCGTACTTTACCCAAAATTTCCAGAAATTTGAGTCGGTGAAATTTTTTTCCCAAGCTTTTAAATGGCCAATTCCACGACCTAGGCTTCATTGTTTCACCCAAAATAAATCCCTAAAGCCTCTCCAAGCTTCCATTAACATCCATAACCACCCCAAATCAAATCAAGGAAGGATCAAACTCCTAAATCCTCAACTAGTTTATAGAAAGGTGCTTGCTCTTGTTTCTACATAGAGTTGTGGTGAACTTGGTCTTGAAACAAATTGTGTGAGTTGAAGTTCTTCAAATACAAGATATGTTCCTCACCATATTTATATGGTTGAGTTGATGTAAAAGTTTAATACCCCTTAGAAAGGAAAAGAATTAAAGTGGAGAAGCTATAAATGTGGTAGTGAGGAAGATGACTATGAGGTGAACTCAAAAAGGAGATTTGGTTAAATTTGAGACTAATTTGAAAATAATTTCTTGATTATGATATTATAGATGTTGTTATTGTTGTTTGGGGGCTGTTTTGCAATATGGTGGAAGTTGATAAAATAGGGCAAGTGTTGTCCAAATTTCGTTAGTTCGTAATTATGCTAGTTTGAACTTAAGAAGGTTTTCAAGACTTAACCTTAGTGTAAATCCTCTTGAACGTAGATTTCGCGGACGTTAGAGGAGAACGTTAAGTAAATAGAAGTCGTAAAGGTATGTAAGGCTACCCCTTTCTTTCAAAAGGCATGAATCCTATGTTATGATCCCCTATATGCTATCTATGTTACCTTTACTCCTAGAAGTTCTAGTGAACCTTAACTCTCAAGAGTCTTATGATATGATTGAGCTTACCATGAAATTCTTGACTACATTCATGATAGTTGGTCTCATCTTATGTTGTTATTCCCTCAAAGCAAGACAAGATAGTGATGATGCTTATGATGATGATTTTCATCCTAGAAAGGCTAAAGCTTAAAGTTCTCAATGTTTTCATGATACTAATGAGTTTGTCACATATTTATTGATTTTATTCATTATTGATGATCTCACCTTATGATCATTGTCCCTTCAAGGTGAGATGTAGCGACGATTAATGTTCCATAACATAATCGGAGGTTACCGACCTTACATCACTCCGATAGAGTTGTAGCTTTTAATTGGGCTCTCATGCATGCTTATTTTTATGTATGATTGCACCGGGCCTAGTTGGCCGGGCAGACACCACTTCGGTGGGCGGCTTATGGATGATGATAGTTACATCAGGCCTAGTTGGCCGGGCAGTCACCACTAGCGGGCGGCGTGAGATGATTACCCCACACGCGGGATAGTGATGATATTATGTTATGTATGTATGAAAAATGTTTTCTTAAAAGGCTAAGCATGCATTCTATCATGCTTCCTATTCGCCTTATTACATTAGGTTTTGATATACAGGTTATCTCTTTCTCTCATGGTTCCTTATTGCTTTATTACATTATTGTTCATGCCTTACATGCTCAGTACATTGTTCGTACTGACGTCTTTCCTTTTTGGTGGACGCTGCATTCATGCCCGTAGGTAGACAAGGATATTTTGTATATCATTTTGTAGCCTGTGACGATATATATATATATATATATATATATATATATATATATATATATATATATATATATATATATATATATATATATATATATATATATATATATATATATATAGATATATATCTATAGATCGGATATATATATATATATATATCTATATATATATATTGTATATATATATATATGTATATGTTTTGTGTATATATTTATATATATATATATATATATATATACATACGTATATATATATGGCATATATGTATACGGGGTCTTATATCCCGTCCTTTGTATATATCCCGGTACATCCATACATATATATATATATAGAGGCTCGTATATATATATATATATATACATATGTATAGATATGTTTCATGATCATATACATACTAGTGCATATATTTGTATATCTTTTTTATATATACATACCATATATATATAGTGGGCTCGTATATATATATATATATATGGGGTGGATATACATACATATGTATATATATATAGAACGTTATATATATATCTTCTATATATATATAGAGTATTATATATACCTATATATACATATATATATAATATATATTCATTTTGGTTGTGTCAATTGAGAGTTATATATATATGGTATATATATATATACATATGTATACACCGAGATAGATATTATATATATATGGAGATATATATATATATATATATATATATATATATAGATATATATATATATATATATGGCTATACTCGGGTACCCGTCATAATGGCCGATTTGGTTGGGTCATGACAAAAGTGGTATCGGCGGTGCCTTGTAGGCTATCTCCGGTACGTCCTAGGGTGTGTCTACGAGCCGTTTCCGGTAGAGTCTTGTTTATGGGTGTGAAGTGCGCCACACTTATAAATAAGAGGCTACAAGGCATTTAGGAACTATTGACCTTTCTTTCTCATCTTAGATCGTGCGATAGAGTCATGTCAAGAATGCAACTATCTAATCTTTTCCTTTTTAATTTTCAGCGATGCCTCTGAGAAAGAAGAAGAAAGTCAGCGCAATACTGGGCGCTGCTGGAGAAGGTACCAGCCGAGAACCCCCGGTTGAGCTAGGACATAGCGAGGCTCAGAGTGCTACTCCCTCGCATGCTACTTCTATTCCTCCAATAGCAGAAGAGCATGGAAGGGCTCCAGCCCCTCCCTCTGTTGCTCCAGATCAGGACTTGCGAGATGCAGTCCAGTTACTGACTCAGTTAGTAGCCGCTCAGGCCTAGCGGTAGGGTGCGGGCTAGGGTGACAGAGCGATTAGTGCAAGAGCCCGTGATTTTATTAGTTTAAATCCTCCAGAATTTTACGGGTCAAAGTCGGATGAAGACCCGCAGGGCTTTATAGATGAGATGCTGAGGACGTTGAGGATCATACATGCTTCTGATACTAAATCAGTGGAATTGGCTTCCTATAGATTGTGGGATATGGTCGTTCTTTGGTTTAACAATTCGATATCTTCGAGAGGGGTAAATGCACCTCTCCCGGTATGGAAAGAGTTCGTAGATGCCTTCATTCGCCATTATTTGCCACCTGAGGTTCGATGGGCCCGAGCCGACAGATTCTTAAATCTCAGACAGGGAAATATGAGTGCCCGAGAGTATAGCCTTTGGTTCAATTCATTGGCTAGATATGCTCCGGCAATGGTAGCCGATATGGGAGACCGGGTACACATGTTTGTGAGTGGTTTAGGGCCACATTTGATTAAAGATTGCTTGATAGCTTCACTCCAGGAAGGAATGGATATTTCCCATATTTAAGCCCATACCCAGAATTTGGAAGAGCAACAATAGCCGCAAAGGGGCGAGCGTGAGTTTGATAGAGGGCATAGTAAGAGGGCCAGATCTGCAGGTGCTAGCGGTGAGTATAAAGGGGGTCAGAGGCAGCAGTACTCCAGGTATTCAGGCTAATCCACGTCTAGTGCACCTCATCGATTTGCGGGCAGGAGGTTTGACCGCCCTATTTATTCTGGATCGGGTCAGAGCTCGAGAGTTTCGGGTTCCCAGTTTGGAGGCGATCTTAGTCAGAGGAGACCACCTGTACCATGATACAGCCAGTGCGGTAAATTACATACGGGTCAATGTCGCCGAGGCTCAGATGCTTGTTATGCCTGTGGTCAGAGCGTGATTGTCCATCCTTGGGTGATAGATGTAGCGTCCAGCCTACAGGATCAGCAGCCGGTTCCTCGTCGTCAGTACGCCCTGTGGGGCAAGGCTTGCAGGCGCCATCAGGTCGTGGTAGAGGCCGAGGGGGAGCATCCAGTTCGAGTGGCCCTCAGCCTCGTATTTATGCATTAGCGGGGCGGCAGGATCTTGAGTCTTCCCCTGATGTGGTCACAGGTATATTATCAGTATTCTCTCATGATGTTTATGCGTTAATTGATCCGGGTTCTACTTTATCATATATTACTCCTTACATTGCTAATCATATTGGGGTGAAACCTGAACCAATCAAACCTTTTGAAGTGTCTACCCCTGTTAGTGACCCGATAATAGCTAAACAGGTATATAGAAACTGTGTGGTGGTGGTGTGTGATCGTTATACTATAGCTGATTTGATTGAATTGAAGATGGTAGACTTTGATGTCATTATGGGTATGGATTGGTTGGCTTCCTGTTATGCCAATGTTGATTATAGAACAAAAATGGTTCGTTTCCAATTTCCAGGAGAGCCGGTTCTAGAATGGAAAGGGAATACAGAGTCCTCGAGAGGTAGGTTTATTTCCTATCTCAAAGTGAAGAAAATAATTGCTAAGGGTTATATCTATCATTTAGTCTGAGTTCAAGATACAGAAGCAAAGCTACCGACTATTCAATCTGTTCCAGTAGTGAATGAATTTCTTGATGTGTTCCCGGACGAGCTTCCAGGCCTTCCACCAGAATGGGAGATCGAGTTTACTATTGATGTGTTACCAGACACTGAGCCAATATCTATTCCCCCTTACAGAATGGCTCCTGCAGAATTGAAAGAGCTAAAGGCACAACTGAAGGATCTACTTGAGAAAGGATTTATTAGGCCTAGTTTATCGCCGTGGGGAGCACCTGTGTTGTTCGTAAGGAAGAAAGATGGTTCCTTGCGGATGTGCATCGACTATAGGCAGTTGAACAAGGTGACGATAAAGAATAAATACCCACTTCCGAGAATCGATGATTTATTCGACTAGTTGCAGGGTGCTAAATGATTTTCAAAGATAGATCAGAGATCAGGATACCACCAAGTGAGAGTCAGGGAAGAGGACATTCCGAAGACAGCTTTCAGAACTAGATATGGTCATTACGAGTTTCGGGTAATGTCGTTTGGATTGACTAACGCCCCAGCGGTATTCATGAACTTGATGAATAATGTGTTCAGGCCTTTTCTCGATCTATTCGTGATTGTGTTCATCGATAATATTCTGGTATATTCTCGGTCGGAGGCAGAGCATGCAGATCATCTACGTACTGTTCTTGGAATTCTTCGGACTCGGGAATTAGATGCCAAGTTTTCAAAATGTGAGTTCTGGTTGAATTCTGTAACTTTTCTAACCATATTATTTCAGCTGATGGTATTCGAGTAGATAACCAAAAGATTGAGGCTGTGAAGACTTAGCCAAGGCCTATAACACCTACGGAGGTCCGTAGCTTTCTAGGGTTGGCAAGTTATTACAGAAGGTTTGTAGAAGGATCCTCTTCTTTTTCTGCACCGTTGACGAAGCTAACTCAGAAATCAGCAAAATTCCAATGGACCGACGCTTGTGAGCGTAGTTTTCAAGAGTTTAAGAATAGATTGACTTCGACCCAGGTCCTGACACTTCCAGAAAGATCAGAAGGTTATGTTGTTTATTGTGATGCCTCCGGTGTTGGATTAGGTTGTGTGTTGATGCAACATGGTAAGGTGATTGCTTATGTTTCAAGGCAGTTGCGCAAACATGAGAAAAACTATCCCACCCATGATCTAGAGTTGGTCGGTGATCCATGCATTGAAAATGTGGAGACATTATTTATATGGAGTCCATGTTGATATCTATACAGATGATAAGAGTTTCCAATATATCTTCAAACAGAAGGAGTTGAATCTATGACAAAGGCGATGGTTAGAGCTATTAAAAGATTATGATGTTAGCATTTTACATCATCCTAGAAAAGCAAATATAGTAGCTGATGCTCTTAGCCACAAATCCATGGGTAGTTTATGTGATGTCCAGCCAGAGAAGAAGGAGTTAGCTCGTGATCTTCAACGGCTAGCCAGTCTGGGAGTTCGCTTGATGGATTCAGGCAATACGAGAGTTACTATTCCTAATCTGGCTGCCTCATCTTTAGTAGTTGAGGTGAAAAAGCGCCAATATGAAGACCCCGAGTTAAGTCATTATAAAGATACATTTCCTAAAAATGAAAAGTCACCATTTGAGATTTCTGCGGATGGAGTTCTCGGGTATCGAAGCAGGCTATGTGTCCCAGATGTTACAGGATTACGCCGTCAGATTTTGGAAGAAGCCCATCATTCCCGTTATTCTATTCATCCCGGAGCGACAAAGATGTACCATGATCTCAAGTCTATATATTGGTGGGACGGAATGAAGAAAGATATAGCAGAGTTTGTAGCTCAGTGTCCTAATTTCCAACAGGTGAAAATTGAGCATCAAAAGCCCGGTGGATTGTTGCAAGCTATAGAAATTCTAACTTAGAAATGGGAAGTGATCAATATGGATTTTATTGTGGGCTTGCCTCATTCTCAGCGTAAGTATGACTCTATATGGGTAATTGTTGACAGACTTACAAAGTCAGCTCATTTCCTGCCAGTCAGAACTACATGCTCAGAAGCAGATTATGCAAAGCTATATCTCAAAGACATAGTACGACTTCATGGTGTCCCAATATCCATTATCACTGATAGGGGAGCACAATTTACAGCTAATTTCTGGAAGTCCTTCCAAGAAGGTTTGGGAACTCAGGTGAGACTTAGCATAGCATTTCATACACAGACTGATGGGCAAGCTGAGCGTACCATTCAGACCCTTGAACATATGTTACGAGCATGTGTATTAGATTTTGGAGGTAATTGGGATGATCATTTCCCACTCATTGAATTTGCATATAACAATAGTTATCACTCTAGCATTCAAATGGCTCCATATGAGGCTTTATATGGGAGAAAGTGTAGATCGCCAATTGGATGGTTCGAGGTAGGGGAGATAAAGTTAGTAGGCCCGGAATTGATCCAACAAGTGGTAGAAAAGATCAAGCTTAGCCGAGACCGGTTGTTGACAGCCCAGAGTCGTCAGAAATCTTATGCAGACAATCGTCGGTGAGACTTGGAATTCCAAGTTAACGATTGGGTATTCTTGAAAGTGTCGCCAATGAAGGGTGTAATGAGATTTGGCAAGAAGGGAAAGCTTAGTCCCCGGTATATTGGGCCTTACAAGATTGTGCGCAAAGTGGGCCAAGTGGCTTATGAGTTAGATCTGCCTTCGGACTTGGAGTCAGTCCACCCAGTTTTTCATGTGTCAATGCTTCGTAAGTGCATTGGAGATCCTTCCAAAATTGTGCCTGTAGATGATGTCCAAGTTACTAAGAAATTATCCTATGAAGAGGTACTTATTGCCATTCTAGATAGGCAAGTTCGGAGGCTCAGAACCACAGACGTAGCTTCAGTTAAGTTCTATGGAGAAACAATAATAGGGAAGAAATGACTTGGGAAGCTAAGGAAGATATGAAGTCCAGGTATCCACATTTTTTCCTACTCCCAGAGAAGGTTCAGACAGGGACATCATTGCCTTCAGGTGCGTAATGCTTCTTTTGATAATTTCTTAGTCGTGTTTGGCCAATATTGTTATTGTTGTTGTAGCCTTGTGAGGCATTGTATATTTTGGGTTGTTGTGACAGGATGGTAGTGGTATAGTTACAGGGGAAACTCTGGCAAAATTTTTGTAGAATCCGTAAGAGTTTAACATTCGAGGACGAATGTTTCTAAGGGGGGAAGGATGTTACATCTCGTGAATTTTCGCGTCGTCGTAAGCAAACTAACATGAATATAGAGAGGCTATGATACCCCTAAAAGGTTAAGGAAGACTTTTAATAAGTGTTAGACAAGTATTTAAAGGTTTCGGAATCAAGTGAATCGAAGAAATTAGGTTCGTTGAAAATTTGGAAAAACTTGGCAGATTTTTTGACAGGATTTTGGTCCAACTTTAAAGAGGCATATCTCCTAGAATATAAGAAGTTACGGAATCCATAACCTATGTAAATTGAAGTTTAGCGAGTCTTCTTTCCAATGTAATTGACAAATCGCATTTCTGTGAAGTACGGAGGAAAGTACGGCCCGTACAATAAAGTACGTCCCGCACATTTTGGGCGTATTTTGCCAAAATTTCCAGAAAGTTAAAATTTTTGCCTCCAAAGTACGGGATGAACAGTATCACGTACTTTGAAGTACGTGATGAACAGTAACCCGTACTTTGCCCGAAATTTCCAGAAATTTGAGTCGGTGGAATTTTTTTCCCAAGCTTTTAAATGGCCATTTCCACGACCTAGGCTTCATTTTTTCACCCAAAATAAATCCCTAAAGCCTCTCCAAGCTTCCATTAACATCCATAACCACCCCAAATCAAATCAAGGAAGGATCAAACTCCTAAATCCTCAACTATTTTATAGAAAGGTGCTTGCTCTTGTTTCTACAAAGAGTTGTGGTGAACTAGGTCTTGAAACAAGTTGTGTGAGTTGAAGTTCTTCAAATACAAGATATGTTCCTCACCCTATTTGTATGGTTGAGTTGATGTAAAGGTTCAATACCCCTTAGAAAGGAAAAGAATTAAAGTGAAGAAGCTATAAATGTGGTAGTGAGGAAGATGACTATGAGTTGAACTCAAAAAGGGGATTTGGTTAAATTTAAGACTAATTTGAATATAACTTCTTGATTATGATATTATGGATGTTGTTATTGTTGTTTAGGGGTTGTTTTGCAATATGGTGGAAGTTGATAAAATAGGGCAAGTGCTGCCCAAATTTCGTTAGTTCGTAATTATGCTAGTTTGAACTTAAGAAGGTTTTCAAGACTTAACCTTAGTGTAAATCCTCTTGAACGTAGATTTCGCGGACGTTGGAGGAGAACGTTAAGTAAATAGAAGTCGTAAAGGTATGTAAGGCTACCCCTTTCTTTCAAAAGGCATGAATCCTATGTTATGATATTCTATATGCTATCTATGTTACCTTTATCCCTAGAAGTTCTAGTGAACCTTAACTCTCAACAGTCTTATGATATGATTGAGCTTACCATGAAATTCTTGACTACATTCATGATAGTTGGTCTCATCTTATGTTGTTATTCCCTCAAAGCAAGACAAGATAGTGATGATGCTTATGATGATGATTTTCATCCTAGAAAGGCTAAAGCTTAAAGTTCTCAATGTTTTCATGATACTAATGATCCTTTGTCACATGTTTATTGATTTTATTCATTATTTATGATCTCACCTTATGATCATTGTCCCTTCAAGGTGAGATGTAGCGACGATTAATGTTCCATAACATAATCGGAGGTTACCGACCTTACGTCACTCCAATAGAGTTGTAGCTTTTAATTGGGCTCTCATGCATGCTTATTTTTATGTATGATTACACACAACCATTTGGCCTGGCGTACACCATTTCGGTGGGCGGCTTATGGATGATGATAGTTACACCGTGCCTAGTTGGTCGGCAAATACCACTAGGGGGCGGCGTGAGATAATTACCCCGGACGCGGGCTAATGATGATCTTATGTTATGTATGTATGAAAAATGTTTTCTTAAATGGCTAAGCATGCATGGTATTCGCCTTAAGAGGCAGTTTGATATACAGGTTATCTCTTTCTCTCATGTTTCCTTATTGCTTTATTACATTATTGTTCATGCCTTACATGCTCAGTACATTGTTCGTACTGACGTCTTTCCTTTTTAGTGGACGCCGTTCATTATGCCCGCAGTAGACAGGGAGACGGATCTGATCCCTAGGAGCTTTGTCGGCGGAGATTCGGGAGCACTCTACTACTCGGAGTCGCGATCTATTGGTATACTTCTATTATGTATATATTGGGCATGGCGGGGTCTGTCCGTCCTTTGTGATTCCAATACTCCGATAGAGGCTCGTAGACATGTGTAGGTAGTAGATGTTTCATGACCTCACTAGTGCATATTTTGTTTATCATTTTTGTAGCCTTGTGGGCTCGTATATACATATATATATATATATATATATATATATATATATATATATATGTATATGGGGTGGAGTTGAACGTTGTCTTATAATGAGTTTTACCTTGAGAATTATATTCATTCCGGTTGTGTCAATTGAGAGTTACATATATGGTCCACCGAGATAGATTGGAGAAATATGTTAGATGGTGCTCGGTAGGCTAACTCCGGGTACCCGTCATGGCCCTCTGGTTGGGTCGTGACAGCTTCTTTTTTCCTTATTAATTGCCAATCATTACACCATAAATAGCCAATGATTAGGCCATCATAACGTCTGCCACTTGTCTTCTTTCCTTCTTTTTTTTAATTTTCCTTTTTCTTCTACGCTTTATTCAATTTTGCTCCAAATCTCTTCAATTTTGTACCGCTTTTTTCCTCCACAATAAAATATAACATTAAGCACAAATCAATACAATTAATACTCAAAAGATGATTAAAGTTACTAGAATGTGAGGCAACAATGGGTAAATATATGCATGTTTGGCCGAACATCAGTGTAACCACCCTAACATGTCCTTTCATATTGTTTGGGTGAAGGACATCCAAAGTAAAGATGTTCAGCAATTTCTAGTTCTGAATTGCAAAATACACATGCAACATCAACATTCATTCCCCATTTTAATAATATATCTTTGGTCCTCATTTTACCATGTAAGTGCAACCATATGATAAAGGTCTATTTTGGTTCAGCAATATTTTAATAGATTAAATCCATCCATTCTAATTTGAGACATCACCTCTCAATTTTCTATAGGCAGCTGATATTTGGAATTTGCCTCTGTGAATCAGTTGAGTAATATCACCTAAAGTCTGCCACTACTTTTTCATATTCATAATCTTTCTTACCATCCATGAAGCCTGTATAATTGCTCTACTTCTTTATGTAGTAAGTGTGAACTTAAGTAACTCATAATTTCTCCTTTTGTTGACTCAATGCCAATAACAGGTTAACATATGGCAGCTTGGTTCCATATATTCAGGTTAAGAACATTCGGACCTCCAGTCCTTTTTAGTAAGAAGATCTTATCCCAAGCTACCAATGCTCTTCTAGTAATTATAGCCTCACCTATCCATAGACCATAGGTAACTCCTGCATATGGGTTCTATCATCTTGATGACTTTTTTGGACAGACTGTGCCTAATACGCTTGCACTCCAATTAGGACAGCTTTGATAAGTTGTAGCCTGCCTGCATATAATAAGTATTTAGCCATCCAAGTAGTTATTCTAGTTGTGATCTTCCCAACCGATGGCTTACATTGCATCATAGCGACCCTCTTGGTTGATAAAGGAACACCTAGATATTTAAATGGTAGCTCCCTCATTCTATAGTCTAGCATAGACACAGCATGCTCCTTTGTGTGTGCACTTCAACTCCTCCAAAATAACATGACTTTTTCTTATCTATTCCCTGAACCGTGAAGCTGCCAAGAACATATTAAACATATCTCTAAGCAGTTGCACTGTTTTCTCATCCCCTCTTGAAAATATTAGAAGATCATCTCTTTAAACAAAGATGTGTGATACCAAACTTCTGACATCTTAGGTGATAGTTAAAATCAGGGTCATTCTTCAGATCACTTAAGCATCTATGCAACTACTCTATCAGCAACACAAAAATATAGGGATACAAGGGAACATCCTGTCTTAGACCCCTTATAGCCTTTATTGTTTCTGTCAATCCATCATTGATTAAGAAGGAGTAGCTAACAGTTTGTATACATATCATAATCTTATTCACCATCTTACTGGGAAAACCAAGCTCCTTCAACACATGATTCATAAAATGCCACTATACTGAGTCATTGACCTTCTGCAAATTCAGTTTAATCATGCATCTGAAAGAAACATATCTTCTGGTAAACCTTCTTACTAACTGATCTTAACTGAGTATAATATGATCTGAATTAAGTCTACCATAAATAAAAGCTAATTGACTCTGTCCTATGTTGCTCCCAAACGCGCACGCAAGTATACGCGGTCGTACAAGTAATATAGGATTGTTAAGTCCAGATATCGTACCCACAGAGACTTAGATTTTATACCGTTCAACTAATTTAAACTTCGTTATAACTATTCAAGAAAGTAGCAATCAAAGTGTTTGTTGTGACTAAACTAGAACTGAAAGTAAACAAATGAATATGAGTGTTTTGTGACTGAGAAACTTGTGACGAAGACTATAAGGTTTATCAGATGAGAGAAAGTTCCAGGGTCATGGCTTTCAACAATCCAATTGATCTTTCGACAATTCTACCTATCTTATTTCCTGAGTTACTAGTTGACGGGTTAATTATAACTTTATGAGTATCTTCCGAGTTGCTCACAAGCCTGTAGATGTTACTACAACGCCTATATCCCCATGTTCGTCAGAGGTAACAAGAACACATTTACTTCTCCATATTCAACTAAGCAAGGCTAAAGGGTATATTCCTATCCTCATTAGCGAAACGATTATATCGAACAAGTCCTATTTATTCTTATTACGCATGTGAATTCCTTATCCCTAGTTCAATTCACACGCCACAAATAGTGTTTAATTAGTGATCAAGTAACTAGATCATTAAGATCAAAAATAAATAGTCAACCCAAAATATGGAAATTTAATTGACAATAACTATCGTCAAACCAACTATCATGTCTTTCGCCACAACCCTAGAATTAAGAAGTTTAGCTACTCATGATTCTAGATGAAGAACAAGATTCATGAATAATCTAGGGTTGAAAAGAAGCAAATAAAATAAACCTAGAGAGAGAAAGTAGAACGGCGGCTTACAAGTCTTTGAAAATATCCCAGCACACCGTTTACAATTAATAAAAACATCTATTTATAGTCTAGGTTAAAAGCTAAAATAAGCTGACCTAATCCCGATCGAAACGGGAAAACTACGCGTAACTCCGCTTTCCTTCCGCGATGCGGAAGGATCGCCTGATGCAGCCATGAGCTTTTCTTCCGCGATGCTGATGAAAAGCATGAGTGTGCAAAATCTCAAGAGTTTGGTTAGAGAGTTGATTTTCTCGCTTTCTCCACGCGATGCGGATGAAAAGCGGAGTCTTCAGTGATTTCATTTCTTCTCCAACTGTTGCGCACTTCTCACGTCACCACGTTCAGGTGAAAAAGCTACCCAAAGTCTACCAAAACTGCTCGATTTTCATCCAAATGGCCTCGTCTGTTACACCTTGTAGTTTTTTGCATTAAGATTCGTCGTAAGTTAGCTGTCTTAATTTTGGACACCGGGATTTGCCTCTGAGGTTGGACATGTTTAGCTTATCCTTAAAAGTGTTTAAGTTCATGTTTGGTAAGTTGCGGAAGGATTAGAGAATAAGTGAATCGAAGCGGAAAGGTTCGTTAAAAGTTGTTTCTGGAAAATATAGAATATGGACCGTATAATTGAGATATGGTCCGTATTTTGAGATATGGACCGTATTTAAGGATTTTAAAAATTTCCAGAGAAGGCAGTTTTGGAGGTGGTATTATACGGCCAACTATACGGACCGTATAATTTTATACGGACGAGAATGTTGGCCGTACAACGTTATACGACCAATGATACGGTATATATATATATATATATATATATATATATATATATATATATATATATATATATATATATATATGATGTTACACCTCGCAAATTTTTCCATTGGTTATGTCGAAGGTAAACTAGCGTAAGCCAGAGAGGCCATGGAATCCTTATAAGGTTAAGGAAGACTTTTAACAAGTGTTAAGAAAGTATCTAAAGGTTCCGGGATCAAGCGAATTGAAGAAATTAAGTTTGTCAAAACTTTGGGAAAACTTGGCAGAATTCTGAACAGGATTTTTGGTCCAACTTTAGGGAGGTATATCTCTTAGCATATGAGGAGTTACAGAATGCATAACTTATGTAAATTCAAGTTCAGAGAGTCTTCTTTCTAATTCAACTGACAGATTCCAAATCTGAGAAATAAGTCCAAAGTTACTGCCCGTATAAAATTATCCGATTTGAGATACGTGTCGTATAATTTATACGGCCAAGTTATATGGCCAGTATAATACAATGTCGGTGAAATTTTCCAGAATTTAAGTATGACGACCCTCTTTAGTTTAGTCATTTTAAACATAATCCCAAGTTCAAGAGAGCTCTAGAAACCTCTTCAAACATATTCCAACATTTCTCCAAGCCAAAATCAAGGATCAAAGTACTTAGGGTTACAAAGTGAAATTTAAACTTGATTTTTTTTTTTTTTTTTTTTGTAAAAAGCTTTGAAGGGTAATTTAAGGTGAAGTGATTTTGGAATTGAAGTGTTCTTAAATTTTGAGGTAAGATTTCATCTTAGTTATGTATTTATGAGTTTATTTGGCAATTATATTAAGATTTGAGGAGAAGAAATTGAAGGAAAAGTTTAAATATGAATTTGATAATATTTTGAGTTTTAAATTAACTTGAGTTATGATTGTTAGCATGTTATGAGTATAATCTTGTTATGAGGGATACTAATGATGTTGAGGAAGTGTTGTATACAAGTGTATAAGGGGGTTGTGTTGAAGTTGTTATGGATTGATTATGAAAAGAAGTTTTGGGATTGAATTGAGTATAATTTGAATGTAATCTTTTGATTATGGAATTGTTGATGCTTTATTATGGTTTTGGGAGTTGTTTTGAAATTGGAGGAAGTAAAGGATATAAGGGAAATGTTGTCCGATTTTCATTAGCTTACCAATTAATTTAGTTTGAACTTATAAGTGTTTCAATGACTTACCCTTAGTGCGGATCATCTTGAATGTAGATTTACAAGCTCAGGAGGATAGGTGTTGAGTAGTTAAGGAGACGACGAGGTATTTAAGGCTATCCCTTTACTTCTTTTTGGCATGATCCTTGTGAACCAAACGAATACGTAACGTTAATCCATAATGACTCTATTCTTAGAGTTAGGGATGATCCTTGTTATTCATGTTCCATAATGTTATCTTCAGAAAGTCTTTCTTTAGATCCAGTATGGGTTCTAGAGTTACTTGTACTCCTATCATATTTATGCATTGCATTGCATTTATATATATACATACATATGCATATACAAACCCGAGATCCCTCAGGCGCTATATGCGCGTATATTATGTATGTATATATATATATATATATATATATATATACATATATATAAAGGGTATGGGGAAGGTGACGGCATTATATACGCACTACCACCTGATCAGCTGGTCATATGATAATACGATGATGATGATGATGATGATGATAATGCCAGCCGATACGATACGATAGGATGCCCACAGTGGCTAGACAGGCGTTATATACGCATATATATATGTATGACCTCATGCATGCATGCACAATATTTACGCATATCATTAGCCCTCAGAGGCAGTTCAGATGCACAGTATTTATGCATATCATTGGTCCATAGAAATAGCTCAGATGTACAGGTTTATTTTCTCTCATGTTTCATGTTACTCTCATGTCTCTATTATGCTGTTTTTCATGCCTTACATACTCAGTACATTGTCCGTACTGACGTCCCTTTGCTGGGGGCGCTGTGTTTCATGCCCGCAGGTCTTGATATATAGGTTGATGGACCTCTCAGTAGGATATCAGCTCAGCGGACAGTGTTGGTGCACGCCACTTGTTCCGGAGTTGCTCTGTGCGTCAGCATGGCTGCATATGCACTTGCATGGGTATGGTGGGGCCCTGTCCTGGCCACGTTGTGTCATGTACTCCAGTCAAGGCTTGTAGACAATATGTACAGTTAGATGCATGTGACAGTCTTGTCGGCTTATCCAGTATATCCAGCTTGTATACTTGGTTTCAGCTTAACGGTGTATATTATCTTAGGGCTTGTGTCCTACACAGCTTATGATATCTATGAATTAGCATTATGGCCCTCTCAAATATGACTATGAGATGTATGTATGTTCAGTGGTGCTCGGCAGGTAGGGCCCGGGTGCCCGTCATGGCCCATCTAGCTTGGGTCGTGACATCGTCGCACCTAATCACACAAATATAACAACATAAGCCTGGATACTGCGATTTCATCATCAAGAAAGCAAGTAAAGTACTAAGATTTAGAGGGAAAGCGACACGAAACCTAGATATTTGTGCCAAATATCATCCTATAATCCCATCTATCACACCTTGATTCTAGCTGAAATTATCTTGAATATACTTTTGTACAATGTAGAACGACAGGCAATAGGTCTAAAATCTCTCACCAAGGTGGGTGGTTCTTGGAATAAGAGTGACCACTGTGTTGTGTTTTTTACTGCCCTGAGAAACCTGTTTTTTCTTTCTTCTGGAAGAATTCCTGGACAACCTTGTGAATATCATTCTGGACAATTCTCCAAGCTTTTTTGAAAAAGTATGCATTAAAACCATCAATCCTTGGTGCTATATTATCATCTAATATCAAAGAGAGTTGCTTTAACATCATCCATTGTAATTTCTGCACAGATTCCTCAACGTTGATTGGTACTAGATCCTTGTCTCATAATATTCAAGTCAACAGCAGGTAGTGTATCAGCTGCAGATTCCAATAATCCTTTATAGAATTTCAACATTTCCATTTCAATATGAGCTTGCTTCTGTAATAATCTTCCATTCCCCCTTTAATACAGAAATGTTGTTAGTCCTTTCCGTTGCCTTCATGCAATTGAAAAATATTTGTTATTTCCATCTCATTCCTTTATCCAATGAGCTATTGATTTCTGCTACAATATTTTCTCCTATACGTTCATCCATTTGTATAGATCTTTCGTTGCCTCCTTCTCCCTTTCCATCAAATCAAGTACAACATTTATAGTGATCATTGTATGTATGTCTTGTATTTTGTCCCATGATTCACCGACTCTTCTATCAACATTCCCTAGTTCTCCAACCTTGAGGTTCTTCAGTGGCTCTTTGCATAGCTTCAGTTTACTCCATAAATACTCCGTACATTTGATATTCGGCTAAAACGTCTATATTTTAAGTACATTATCGCCTCATATATATCATACTAGTTATGTGAGGCCGTCATGCTTGCCCGGCCCAAACTCGAATATAAAAGCGGATATTTTAACTAAAGAAATATAATTTGTGTTAGTACAAGTGTACAATAACAACAACAACAACCATATACCCATTGTAGTCCCACAAGTGGGTAGTTATATAAAAGCAAAATTTTCATTCCACTCCTTTAATATTTTAACTTCCATTTTGATGAAATTATTTAATTCAAATCAAATTTGGAACAGAATTTGACATTATAACTTATGTATCCTAATTTTCTGAAGTTATTTAATTCTAAATAAATAATCTATACATAGTTAATGAACTTTTAAGACAAATACATAATTTAACTTGTGCAGCAGATGGAGCTGCTCCTCTCTTAATTAGGGATTAGGGGTTCGAACATGGATATGGAAAAAAATCTTTGGAGGAAGCGCTCCCCCCGAATAGGCGCGATGCAGTGCGAATTATCTGGATTAATTGGGCTCAAATGCGGATATCGAGCACCAATCAAAAAATCAAAGAACGTGAAAAATGAGGTAGGAGGTTCGATAGCTTTTGAAAAGTAGACTTTAAAAACAAAAACAAAAAAATTGACATAAATAAATAAGATTAGGACCTAAAAGTAATTAATTAAAAAGTTTTAAAAAAAATTGAAAATTATTGTAAGGACTACAAAAGTCCCCAGGCTCGATAGCTTTTGAAAAGTAGACTTTAAAAACAAAAAACAAAAAAATTGACTTAAATAAATAAAATTAGGACATAAAAGTAATTAATGAAAAAGTTTTTAAAAATTTGGGAAATTATTGTGAGGACTACAACTACAAAAGTCCCCAGGCTCGATAGCTTTTGAAAAGTAGACTTTAAAAACAAAAAACAAAAAAATTGACTTAAATAAATAAAATTAGGACATAAAAGTAATTAATGAAAAAGTTTTTAAAAATTTGGGAAATTATTGTGAGGACTACAAAAGTCCTCACATTCCCTCTTATATATAATAGTAATTATAGTTATGTGGTTTATGTGTTATTGAGACATTTTGATCTTATTACGTGTTTTATGTGTGTAGGAAGTGCGTTGGATTGAAACAAGCCGAAGAGGGATAATTGGCAAGAGAAGGGGCATCCACATGCCCGCATTGCAACCAGGCTAGCGAGCTAAGAGACCTGGCAGCGACACAAAGCCGTGAAGTCCTGCTAAAGGCGTCCTCCATCTCAAGCAGCTGCTAAATATTGGCGAGGAGGTTCTCGTCAACCTCCTCACGTAGAATCGAGATACATCCCATTATTTTACACTAGTGGAAAACAAAGTTAAACAAGGACAAAATTCAGACGAGTGGGAAGAAGTTAATCAAGATGAGACTCAAGAACTACTTAGATTAAGTATTCAATAAGGGAAATTTAAATACTATGAGAGGAAATATATCTAATACCTTGTAATTTGCTACTCGAGATCGTTGAAATACCTTGTAACTTACTACTCAAACTGCTAGAACTAATTTAGTTTTTATATGAGTAGCATATATAATAGATTTTAGAGTTGGGACTTCGACTATTAATTACATGTTGGCTTGTAGTCGTTTTTATTCTCATAGACCCAAGGTGAACAATTTAATGTTTTATTATCTCTAAACTTAATATATAAATACATTTTATTCATACAAATTTATTTGGCACAGTTCGGTAATTTTTCGATTCATTTTTATAAAATTAAATTAAAAAAACTATCAAATTATTTGGTACGGTTATAGATTTATATAGAACTCTATGGTATTATTAAAAAAAAAAAAAAAGCCTAATAATCGATTCGATATGATACGATTCGGTCGGTTAAGTCGAGTTTTTTAAACCCATTGACACTCAGTTCAAATAGCAGCAGCCTTTTGATCAATCCAGTCGATTCTTATTTCTATTGATCGCTAAAAATCTCAAGAAAGTTCACGATTTAGTCTTCCAACTAAAGATGGCAAAATGTGAAAAAATAGAATTCAGTAAGAGTGCATAGATGTAAAAACAATCAATTATTCCACTTAACTTCAACAATCATAAACAGAAAATAAGGATTTCCAAAAATAAAAATCAGTTTTCAAAAGTACAAGTACGGAACTTGCAGGTGAAAAAACTTTTTCGTTTTCCTTTATTTTAGTTTATAATATTGTTCTTTTATTAACTTTCCTCTTT
This sequence comes from Lycium ferocissimum, assembly GCF_029784015.1. Taxonomy (NCBI): domain Eukaryota; kingdom Viridiplantae; phylum Streptophyta; class Magnoliopsida; order Solanales; family Solanaceae; genus Lycium; species Lycium ferocissimum. The sequence goes on from NC_081342.1 coordinate 60,920,259, forward strand.
GTTTACGTGACCGGCTCATGAGATAGACTCTAGCATAGTCCTGACGAGCAGCTGCCGGTGTTGAGCCTCTGACAGGTGCTGCAACACGGGCTCTGCCCCTACCTTGCCCCCTGAAATCGATATTCTCGAGAACCAGATTCTCGCACTGAAGAATGAAAAGCTGCTCGTGCTCCTCTCTACTATGAGAGTATATCTAAATGTCATCGATGAAGACAATGACGAAAGAATCCAAATATGGCCTGAAGACTCCATTAATCTTATCAATTATCTTTAGTCCGTTCATTCAAGGATGCTATGAAATCACGCAACTTAGTACATCATGAATCACCTTCCCATCAATCTTATCACGTCAGTTATCTGAAATGGATATGGTCAGCGCTGTTGCGCTCATGGAGCTAGCGCGATTGCACTGGCGGAAAAAGATTTGGTCAGCGCAATGCGCGATTACGCTGAAGGAAAACAATTTGGCCAGCGCTATTGTCAAGAACCAGCAGTTTAGTCAAGTAAAGATCCCTCAGCAGGCCTCTTGGATGGTCAGACAACTATTTGAGGCAAGAGAAACATTGTTCCAGGGGCAAACAAGTCTCAAAATATAATAATTAACTTGATTAGGAGCCAATATTAGCTATTAACTCAAAATAAACATACTTTATTTTTTGAGTAAAGGTCTTGTAAGGTCACTCTGTAAGATTAACTTAATGCGCATAGGATCTTGAACACAATAATCTTACATGGAGACAATACGGAAAACAATAATCTTACATGGAGACAATACAGAAAACATACCTGATGCGAAAGACATTATCACTAAAGCAGAAGCGTTACTTGTAGAAATTGGTTTCTACCTCCTTACCCTAGCCTCACGTTACCATAGTCGTCAATGATGGAAAAAGTGTATAGAGATTTTGTGGTAACCCTAATGGGTGGAAGAAGGACCAATTTATAAGGGTTGAGACTTAATACGGTACGTCCATCAAGTAACCGATCTAACAGATGAGATTTATTCTTCATTAAATATTAGTTATGGGATTTACATCAATTTGGCCACACAATATAATTAATAAAGTCTAACATTCTCCCACTTGGCCCAATGACAACATTAATATCAAATGATGTAAACATTACTTGTGCATAAATAAATCTCTTCTATAATGTCCATCATACATACCATAATATGACAAACCACTAATGTGAGTTATGGCAGTTATACATAATATTTGTGCTGCATACTCCCTTCCATCTACTACAACATTAGCAACTTATCATACTAGGTTCATAAGCTATAAAACATTTAACATTAATGGTCCACAATAATGTCTCATTGAGACTTATCCTGTAATACCTCAATACAATAATGTATACACCATTATAAGAAAGAGGAAATTCATTAATGTATATCAGAAACACATAATTGAGCTCAGAGTGTCAAAACATCATAAAAACCTTAGTCATAAATACAACCAAGGCCCATTCTATGTACATGTTCTTTAAATGTCTTCGGTTGTAAACCTTTCGTTAACGGACCTGCAATCATGAGATCAGTTCTAATATGATCAAGCGACACCCTTTGTTTTATAACTTCATCCTTGACTGTAAAGTACTTTAATTCCATATGTTTGGCACCTTTGGAGTACTTATCGTTCTTGGAGAAGAATATTGCTGCAGTATTATCACAATAAATTTTCATCGACTTGGTAATGGTGTCGATAACCCCAAGTCCTGAAATAAAGTTCCGCAGCCATAATGCATGAATTGTGGCTTCAAAACATGCCACGAATTCTACTTCCATTGTGGATGCGGCAATGAAAGATTGCTTAGCACTCTTCCACGATACCGCTCCTTCCGCTAATAGGAACAAGTAACCAAAAGTGGACTTTCTAGTGTCAACACATCCACCATGATCTGAATCCGAGTATCTAATAACTAATTACAAGTTGTTGGACGACATGTAATCCTTTGTTCCTTTCAGGTACCTCAAGACTTGCTTTGCAGCTTTCCAATGATCAATTCCCGGGTTACTCTGATATCTTCCTAACATTCCGACCGCAAAACTAATATCCGGTCTTGTGCAAGTTTGAGCATACATCAAACTTCCAACAATAGAAGAGTAAGGAATTAACTCCATTTCTTTTCGTTTTACATCATTCTTTGGACATTACATGAGACTGAATTTGTCCCCCATTTGAATTGGAACAATTCCTACTGAACAATTGCTCATATTAAATCTCTCCAAAACCCTTTCGATATAGCCTTTCTAAGACAGTCCCAATAATCCTTGTGATCTATCACGGAATATTTCTATCCCTATCACATATGATGCCTCACCCATATCTTTCATTTCAAAATTCTTAGAGAGAAAATCTTTCATCTCACATAATATGCCCAAATTATTAGCAGCAAGTAAAATGTCGTCAACATACAGGACTAAGAATATAAACTTGCTTCCACTGATCTTTTGTTATATACACCGATCAACGGTGTTCTCCTTAAATCCAAAAGATGTTATGGTATCATTAAACTTTATATACCATTGTCGCGAGGCTTGTTTGAGTTCATACATTGACTTCTTTAATTTACACACCATTTGACCTTTTCCTTTAATTTCGAAACCCTTTGGTTGGTCCATATAAACTTCCTCCTCGAGTCTCCATTAATAAAGGCAGTCTTCACATCCATTTGGTGTAAATCTAAATCATAATGAGCCACCAAAGCCATAATAATTCTTAACAAGTCTTTCTTTGAGACCGGTGAAAAGATCTCTTTATAATCAATGCCTCCTTTCTGAGTATAACCCTTGGCAACAAGTCTGGCTTTATATCGTTCAATATTGCCATTTGAACCGCGCTTGGTCTTGAAGATCCGCCTACACCCAATTCTTTTAGAACTTTTTGGCAATTCAACGAGATCCCAGACTTTGTTGTACTCCATGGATTTTAACTCTTCTTTAATGGCATCAATCCATTTGTCAGACTCAGTGCTTTCTATGACTTGTGAAAATGAAACCAGGTTTTTATTAAGTCCAATGTCAAAATCTGACTCTTGTAAATAAACCATATAATCATCTGGAATAGCCGATTTTCTTTCTCTTTGAGATTTTCTTAATGGTATTTTTTTTGCGTCAGATATTTGTGAGTTAGTTCCTTCCTGGAGTGTTTCATTCAAATGTTGTTCATTATTGTCAAAGTGTTCTTCGACAACAGGAACAATATTTGTTGTTGGTGTGGAAGTAGGTGCATTCATGGGTAATGGAACATTAATCCTCACCTCATTTATTTCCACACTTACACTTTGTCATTCAACACTCCCACTTTCGTTCAACACTCCCACTAACTTCACCATTTTCAATGAATCTTGCATTACCGGCTTCAACAATTCTTGAGCTATGGTTTGGACAGTAAAACCTGTACCCTTTAGATTTCTCTGGGTAATCAATAAAGTAACCACTTACAGTTCGAGAATCTAATTTCTTTTCATGTGGATTATAAATTCTAGCCTCCGCTGGGCAACCCCAAACATGCAGGTGCCTTAAACTAGGTTGCCTTCCAGTCCACAATTCAAAAGGAGTCTTTGGAACTGCCTTACTAGGAATTCTGTTTAATAAATACACAGCGGTACTAAGAGCATACATCTACAAATATTTGGGTAATGAGTAATTACTTATCATACTTCTAACCATATCCATAACTGTCTGACTACGCCTTTCTGTAACTCTATTTTGTTGAGGTGTTCCTGGCATAGTATACTGTGCACATATACCATGCTCCTCGAGGAACTTTGCAAATGGACCTGGACATTGTCCCGATTCGTTATATTTTCCATAATATACACCACCTCTATCTGACCTAATGATCTTCACCTTTCTATCTAATTGCCTTTCAACCTCATTGACGTACACTTTGAGAGCGTCCGTTGCTTAAGATTTTTCTTTCAGCAAATAGATATAGCTATAACATGAAAAATCATCGATAAAAGTGATAAAATATTTTTCTCCACCAAAAGATGAAACATCAAAGGGTCCACAAATATCGGTGTGTATAATTTCAAGAAACTGGGTGCTTCTTGTGGCACCTTTCTTACTATGCATGGTTTGCTTTCGCTTAATTCATTCCAAACATATATCAAGATCAGTAAAATCTAGATTCGGGAGAATCTCATTCTTCACTAATCTATCTAACCTTTCTTTGGATATATGACCCAAACGTCTGTGCCACAAACTACGTTTAATTCCAACATTTTGATGTATAGCAAGAAGGTATTAAAAAAAATTATCGAGTTTCAATTTATATAAACCATCAATTAGAACACCAGAACCATAAAAAACAGCATTCTTATATAAATTGAAACATCCGTGTCCAAACTTAAAATCAAATCTAGAAACATCAAGTCTTGAAAGAGAAATCAAATTCCTAAAAACTGAAGGAACATAAAGAGTCCGTAATAGATCAAGGGGATGTCCAGTCTCCAAGATCAAACGATAAGTCCCTATGCCTTCGATTAGAGCCTTCATATGATTTCCCATGAACAAGAAATCCTTATTTGGATTTGTAGTTTGGATCATAAGAAATCCCTGCAACATAGTGGATACATGAGTAGTTGCACCAGAATCAAGCCACCAAGTATTATTAGGAACTTCTACTAAATTTGATTCGAAACATACAAAGGCACTAAAAGTACCTTTCTTTTCGAACCTAGCTTTACGTTTCTGGCAATCTTTCTGATAGTGCCCTTCCTTTCTACAGAAACGACACACATCTGCCTTGAGTTCCTTATGAGCATCCTGTTGAACTTGAACTTTAGCAGGTGCTTTCTTCTTCTTGAACTTGTTGGCCTTCACTTTAAGTCCTTTACCATCCCCTTGACCCATGAGGTTAATAGAATGATCTCCTTGTTTCTTAAGTCTTGATTCCTCCTGAGTAAGCATACTGGACAATTCACTAACATCCCACTTATCCTTAATAATGTTATAGTTAATTTGGAATAGTCCGTACTCAGAAGGCAATGAGTTCAGAATAACTGAATCAAGAAGGAGTCATCCACTTTCATCCCCAAGGTCCGGAGTCTTGCTGCAATGTTAGTCATCTCGATGATATGATTTTGCATACTACGCGACCCATCAAACTTCATGGTCTTGAGTTCAGCCATTAGTGTACCAGCGAGAGACTTATCAGCAGAACAAAAACATTCTTCCACAAACTTCAGGTATTCCCTGGCACTTTCTGTCTGTGGAATAGTACTCTTAATGTTGTTGGCAATAGTCATTCGCATAAACATAAGGCTCAATCTGTTAGAGCGTTCCCATGCTTTATGGAAAACTTCTCATCCTCACTTTCGTATCGCATAATATATATATTTATCTTTATATATAAAGCCAAGTCAAGATCCATCACACCTAAGTGGAACTGGACTTGTTCATGCCACTCAGAGAATTTCAATCCGTTGAACACAGTAATAGATGAAGCAAGCGAATGAAGAGGAATAGCTGCAAAATAGATATACATGCTCACAAATTAGAAAATAATGTGGATTCAGCAAAACAATAAAAGTATGTTGTAATTCTCATTAGACCCTCAGATCATTGTCAACATGCTTAAGGCTAGGGATACCAACAATCTCAGGCTAAAGGGAATCATATTAAACTCTGTTAAGGCCATTGAGCAAGCAGAAGTTACCATTACCCGTTGTTACAAAGAAGCAAACCAAGTAGCCGACTTGCTTGCTAAAAATGCTGCAACCAGTGGTAATTCTTTTCACTATACATCCTACTCTCAGCTTCCAGGAAATGTGAAAGGATCTTATCACATGGATACTTGGCAACTCCCAAGATTGAGAAGCAAAGTGGATAGAGCAAAGTTCTTTGTTAGTTAGGCTCTCACTTGTAAACATGAAGGGATGTATATTTTTTGTACAATTGATTGTCTTCCCCTTCATGTTCATTTTTTTGGATAAGTTGATCTCACAACTTTGTGCATTCTAGAGGTATTGGTTCTTGTCCCCCTCCACTTTTGTAGTTGGTTGAAGTTGGAATAAACAAGGTAGGGGTCATGCCAAACCCCCCAACATCACATGGTCACTGACCAAGGGTGATTGGCTTAAAATAAAATAAAAATCTCCTTTGGGTGATACTACGATACACTATCATAATTTAAATGTCATTTTCAGCTTTAATAAGTAATTAAATATTTTCAATCAAACATATACGACATCTTTGGATATAAAATACATATTTGACTAAAGAATATTAATTTACCTCATTATGTTCACTATTCATAGAATAACTGATTCACCTTTGGGCAAATCCTTAAGTTCTAGCAATAGTGAAAGTCAATTTATCCATTTATTTTCGGTAATAGGCATTTCATTAGTTTAATGGATAAACGACAGTTTTATATATGCACTTATTTTCTTCAACATACTAGTTCGGCCACTTTGGTGACTAACAAACTACATTAACATAAACGCACACACAAAATAAATATCATAAATTTTTGGATGCATGTGAATATTTTAAACATTCTAGTTTGGCCACTTTGGTGACTAACTATAAAGATGATACATGCACCAAACAAACATAAATATTATGTATGTGCTTATTTTAAACATATTAGTTTGGCCACTTTGGTGACTAACAAACTATATCTACATAATCACATACATAAAATAAATAACAAATGGCTTCAACAACTTAATAAATATATCGTAATTCTCATTAGACTCTCAGATCATTGTCAACATGCTTAAGGCTAGGGATACCAACAATCTCAGGCTAAAGGGAATCATATTAAACTCTGTCAAGGCCATTGGGCAAGCAGAAGTTACCATTACTCATTGTTACAGAGAAGCAAAACAAGTAGCCGACTTTCTTGCTAAAAATGCTGCAACCAGTAGTAATTCTTTTCACTATACATCCTACTCTCAGCTTCCAGGAAATGTGAAAGGATCTTATCACATGGATACTTGGCAACTCCCAAGACTGAGAAGCAAAGTGGATAGAGCAAGTTCTTTGTTAGTTAGGCTCTTACTTGTAAACATGAAGGGATGTATATTTTTCATACAATTGATTGTCTTCCCCTGCATGTTCATTTTTTTGGATAAGTTGATCTCACAACTTTGTGCATTCTGGAGGTATTGGTTCTTGTCCCCCTCCACTTTTGTAGTTGGTTGAAGTTGGAATAAACAAGGTAGGGGTCACGCCAAACCCCCCAACATCACATGGTCACTAACCAAGGGTGGTTGTCTTAAAATTAAAAAAATTGTCCTTTGGGTGATACTACGACACACTATCATAATTTAAATGTCATTTTCAGCTTTAATAAGCAATTAAATATTTGCAATCAAACATATACGACCTCTTTGGATATACAATACATAGTTGACTGAAGAATATTAATTTACCTCATTATGTTCACTATTTATAGAATAATTGATTCACCTTTGGGCAAATCCATAAGTTCTAGCAATAGTGAAAGTCAGTTTATCCATTTATTTTCGGTAATAGGCATTTTATTTGTTTAATGGATAAATGACAGTTTTATTTATGCATTTTTTTTTCTTAAACATACTAGTTCGGCACTTTGGTGACTAACAAACTACATTAACATAAACGCACACATAAAATAAATATCATAAATTTTTGGATGCATGTGAATATTTTAAACATTCTAGTTAGGCCACTTTGGTGACTAACAAACTATAAACATGATACATGCACCAAACAAACATAAATATTATGTATGTGCTTATTTTAAACCCTAGCAAACTATGCCCGTGCGATGCACGGGGCCTAACATGATTAATTTGGTTACTCACTTTAGTTAGTCTTTATGATTTGTTTATTTTGCAAAGGATACCGCGATTCTCTTTACTGAGTCTCCATATTTTGTTTCTTTTCCTCTTATTTTTCCCCTTAATTTCTCAATTATTGTTAAAATTTGTCTTATTTTGGTTATGTCCGCCTCTTTTTATATTTAGTAAGTTGACAATTCAAATATCCTACATGTCAAGTTTATAACCACAAGATTCAAAGGATATTTTATTATATTATACACATTTTTAATTTAGAACCACAAGATTTAAAAATCTATCTTTATTTCTTAAACTCCGTGTCTAGTCAAACTTAGACACTTAAATTGAGACAGAGGGAGTATATGCCAAGTGAAGGAAATGAAAGGACAATTGAGACACAGTGTTAGATCTAATTAACAAAGAAATTTGTAGAATAAACTCACCAAAATTAATAGCAAAACTCTAATTTAAATAGGAAAAATTAAAACAAAAACTCAAATTGAGAGTACCAACTATATGAACCACCAAGCAGTCCTCCTTAGTGAGTCTCCATATTTTATTTCTTTTCCTTTTATTTTTCCCCTTAATTTCTCAATTGTTGTTAAAATTTGTCTTATTTTGGTTATGTCCGCCTCTTTTTATATTTAGTACGTTGACAATTCAAATATCCTACAGGTCAAGTTTATAATCACAAGATTCAAAAGATATTTTATTAGATTATAATCATTTTTAATTTAGAACCACAAGATTCAAAAGTCTATCTTTATTTCTTAAACTCCATGTCTAGTCAAACTTAGACACTTAAATTGAGACAGAGGGAGTATATGTCAAATGAAAGGACAATTGAGACACTGCGTTAGATCTAATTAACAAAGAAATTTGTAGAATAAACTCACCAAAATTAATAGCAAAACTCTAATATAAACAGAAAAAATTTAAACAAAATCTCAAATTCAGAGTACCAACTATATGAACCACCAAGCAGTATTTTTTTTTCTTTTCCTCTTATTTTTCCCCTTAATTTCTCAATTGTTGTTAAAATTTGTCTTATTTTGGTTATGTCCGCCTCTTTTTATATTTAGTAAGTTGACAATTCAAATATCCTATATGTCAAGTTTATAATCACAAGATTCAAATGATATTTTATTATATTATACACATTTTTAATTTAGAACCACAAGATTCAAAAGTCTATCTTTATTTCTTAAATTCCGTGTCTAGTCAAACTTAGACACTTAAATTGAGACAGAGGGACTATATGCCAAATGAAGGAAATGAAAGGACAATTGACACACTGCGGACAAGTGGGGACTTAAAAAGTAAACACACAAGAGGTAGAATTAATGTTAAACTTCTGAAATTTACAGATGTTAGTCCCTGCTTAGAGTATAATTTCATGTGCTTTCTATAATAGAGTAATAAAATGAAGTGTAGAAGTAAAGAAATATCATAACGTAAAAGTGAAATACACGTGTACAGAGAATAGGTGGCAAACCAAGTAGTAGTACTTGTTGTTGCTGTGTTCGTCCCTCTTGGACACTTATATATATATTAGAATTTTTAAAGAATGTGGCCAAATAATATGGGACGGAGAATTCAATCTATCAAGACAATATTACTGAAAGTGTAACTTGTGTATTGTTGTAATGGGACCCACAGATTTAAAGGATAACTCCAACAAATGCAGAGAAAGTCTCAAATATAAAAAGCTAATGGGACCCACGCATACCAAAAAGCTGAAGTACAGCTTTTGGTAAACACAAGTAATAAATCCAACATGGGATGCGTTTTTTGTCCAAGAGTGCAAAAGTACATCTACAAAGCAATCCAGTACAGTTTCTTTAAAGCACCAACAATTCAAGAATACCCAAATTACCCTTGAGGGATGAAGCAAACTGTTGTTCAGTACGATTTATGTTGCTTTTTGTACAAATATGTGCAGCTGTGTTTGTCCCATCTTCACACTTATAAATAATAGAAATATTAGTTTGGCCACTGTGATGACTAACAAACTATATCTACATAATCACACACATAAAATAAATAACAAATGGCTTCAACAACTTAATAGCACAAAACAAATTCTTTTATGGCCCCAGAAATCAAAATATTCTCATAACGTGAACTGCAATTATTAAAATAATGCATTCAAAAGACTTAAGAATGAAACTTTTATTGTATGAGCGTTGAACGTAATGGGCCGAACTTAAGTTGAAACCAAACACCATTACATATGTAAAGCCAGGGTAAAACTTGTCTAGTTAAATAATGTAAAATTTTCACAAACAGCTACCTTTTAGCTCTTTTTAACAACTTATAACTATATGTTCTATATTTACAATTCGTAGCTAGAGGACCTATATTTAGCTAGTAGATGCGTCTCCTTAAATATAGGATAAATATAGCGGAAATACACGCTGAGAAAACTGAAAGTGCTATATTTATGGAAACAAAATCTATTCCAATTTAAATTAAAATCAGTTTTTAATGTTCCCTGATTCACGCAAATATCCTCTCATTCCATAGCTGATCTCATATCTTATTCAAACAGCTAACAAATTCAAAAAATTTGAATTCAAAAAATTTTAGCTACTAAATATAATTATTGTAAAGTTTAGTTATATTCCATAAATAGGTAATAATGTAAGCTATGCTAAGTAAATTTTACTTTAAATTAAAATCAGTTTTTAATGTTCCCTGATTCACGCAAATATCCTCTCATTCCATATCTGATCTCATATCTCATTCAAACAGCTAACAAATTCAAAAAAAATTGAATTCAAAAAGTACATTCATATTTTTAACCAAAAAAAAAAAGATTCAAAAACTAGTTCATCAAAAAACTTTGAAAAATAACAATATCAAACCAGTGAACAAAGCTCGTTTTAAACGACGAATATATATTTGAATTCATCTGTTGAAATATCGAATTCAAGTTGAGTTCATAATTGAGGTAACAACATTTTCACTACAACTTTTTTATTTTTTTGATTTTTCTGAAATTTTGAAAAATATAGTCAAAATATATGAAAAATATATCTGAAATATAGTCAACGGAAACCAGAATAAGTAATATTGAACATAATAATCAAAAATACAATTAAAATATAGCCAAAATATAGTCATAATTGAGTTCATAATTGAGGTAACAACGTTTTCACGCAACTTTTTTATTTTTTTTATTTTTCCAAATTTTGAAAAATATAGTCAAAATATATACGAAATATAGTCAACGTAAAACCGAATAAGTAATATTGAACATAATAATCAAAATACAATTAAAAATATAGCCAAAATATATATGAAAAACAACTATTAAAATATCAATCCAAAACATTAGGAATTGGAAATTCGGTTCTATACCTCTAGTCCTCATCGGAGTAGAAGCTTTCTTAGCCATTTCACTTGAATCTAACAAAAAACAACCAAGAACAAACAAAGGATAATTAATTATTTAGAGTTGCATTGTTGATTCAAACGGGGAAAAAAAACGAAAATATAAGTTAAATACACGGTAAAACGTAAAAATCAGTATAGAATCTTACCTTTTTTGGGGAATTAGATTTGAATTATGAGTGAAATTAATGAGTAGTTAATTAGAGATAAATAAGGAAGTTGAACTATTGTAAAACTGATTTAAAATTGGAGAAAATTAAGGGATATTGGGCATAATGGCGTGTATTTAGGGGGATAGGAGAGAGGGACGTTTTTTTTGCTTAAATTTAGGGGTGTGGGAAGTTATCAGATGAGTAGTAAAAAAATGATAGCTATAGGAAGTAAATATGTTATATTTTAGCTACTAAATATAATTATTGTAAAGTTTAGTTATGTTCCATAAATAGGTAATAATGTAAGCTATGCCAAGTAAATTTTACTTAAATGTAACTAGGTATTGTCTTTAGCGACTGAAAAGGTAACCCAGGATATCCTTAAAGGGTTTTGACCGAATCAGAGAGTTATTCCTTTCAAAACAAATATGCTGCCACATATAATCTAGTCCTATTTTGGAATTGAGGTTGGCAAACACAAGTTTCAAAAGAACTGTTATTGTTATCTTCGTCATAAACCGTCCTTTTTTTTTTTTTTTTTGTGAAAACAAGAAACTTCAATAATAGGGCAATATAGAAACAGCAAAACGCCGAAAACGTTTCACACAGTTATTACGAATTGAAATCGCAAGTTCAAAAGCAATTCAGTGATCCCGTTAACACAATAATACACACATCATCATATAAGTTTAATTTTCTTACACGAAGATTATCGGTTCAAATATTCAGGCTCTTGATACCACATGTAAGATTAATTTAGTGCACATAGGATATTTAACACAATAATCTTATATGGAGACAATACAGAAAACATACCTTATGCGGAAGACATTATAATGAAAGTGGAAGCGTTACTTGTAGAAATTGGTTTCTACCTCCTTACCCTAGCCTTACATTAAAAATCCTAATGGGTGGAGGGAGGACCATTTATAGGGGTTGAGACTTAATACGGTACGTCCATCAAGTAATTGATCTAACGGACAAGATTTATTCTTCATTAAATATTAGTACTGGGCTTTACATCAATTAGTACTTTAAGATCCAGAAGTAGTAACAGCTTCTTCTTCTTCTTTGATGAACAAACACAATTTCCCATCTTTAGAGCTTCTTTTCTCTATTTACTCTGATTAGGGTTACAAGATGAAGAGAAATATGGCGAAGAATTGAACACAATTTCACACGCGCGGGGGTTTTCTGCTTTTGGGCTATCCGAAACACTTGTGGATTTGCATGGTGTTTCAAAATCGTTTAAATAATCTTGATTCCACTTCAGTCTCGGTACGGTTCTATAAATCTTTTGCTACTCTTTTTCTTCACTGGAGATATAAGGTGTTGAAAGTTCTTCAATTTAAAAAATACAATAATGAAAGCAAAGATTAAAAAATATATATAATGAACCCTAAAATACAAGATATATATTCAATCGGAAAATATAATGAAAGCAAAGATTTACCTTGCAGCAATTAGAAATTCGAACACAGCGGCTGCCATTATGCCATCATAGCTAATTTGAAGATTTTTTTTTCTTCTAAATTTTATTTTATTGTCCTCTAGCTAAACATCCTAATTAGCAAAAATATAGACTTCTAATATTGCCTTTTTTATAATCTGTTTAAAGAGCCTATGGGACACATGAATCCACTTGTCAACTAAATAACTAATCTCATATAAGTAATGTTGTTATGCAACTCACAAAGTAAAATTTCTCACATAAATGCCGCACAAGTTAATAAAAAAATATGTATTAAAAAGATTTTAAAAAATGACTAAATTATCCTCATCATTTTAGACCTAAAATCTTTCTTTTTTCTAAATTATACAAAATCTACACAACAAATGAAACATCGAACAAGAAATAATTGTTATATTGTAATTCCACATTACTAATATTTGCATTAATAATCTTTGTATAACTAATACCTACATTACTAATTCATATATAACTCATCTTCGAACCGAATGATCCCTTAAGATATGCAGTGTTATATACTTTAAACTAGTTTCTGGGTTCATGTTTTGTACGTGTATCTCACATTAATTAGTACACAATTCTTACACATAATCATGAAGAAAATATTGTGGATCATTAAAAAAAAAAATTAGGAATAATTTCAGAGACCTCCGCTCAAGTTTCTCTCTATCACACTGACCTTCCTCATGGTTTACAAAATTATGGTAACCTCCCTAGTTTTGAGTAAAAGGCTTAAGAGGTAAAAAAAAATGCTTTTGTTGAATTCTTCAGCTGCTTCATTTCATTTAACAAACAGAAAAAATGTGGTTTTATTGCAAACCAAACACTTATACTACTCAATCTATCAAAACACTCCAAACACCATAACCAGTTGAAGGGTTTCCTATCCATCATGATTCCTTCTCGTCCACTAACACCTTCAAATGGCAAACGAATACACTATAAAATTAAAATTGCATATAAATATAAAACAAGGCAAATCAAAGAGAACAACCCATACCTCATCACTATTGTTTAGACTTTTTCATCATGCTTAATTGCTTATATTGATTCTTTTTACAAAATATATGCCTCTCTAAGTCTCGCTCCTCACAAACTCTTTAAATTTCTTATCTACATCTTGTTCCATATTATTCTTATTTTACAACAAGACATAGTTAATGATCTCTCTCTCCTTAATTTTTATGTTACATAAGGATCATTTTATGCAATTAGCTCATACTAGAATTGCCGCACAAAATTTTGGTTAATTTACGAGATAATATCTTAGATGGTCACTCAATTCAGAGTAGTTCACTCAGAAAGTCACTCAACTTTGTTTTCCTAACAAACCCAACAACACTTATTTTGAAATTAATCTCAAATTTCATATCTGAATTTTACTTTCAAACTAAAAATCTCAGATATGGCTTAAACTTAAAGCTTCGACTCTTCAATGGAGTTTTTGTTTTAACCAATAAAATTTCAGATATGAAAACTTGAGCTCCAACAATGGAGGTTTTCTGATTTCTTTAGTAGCATTTGAGCTCAACTTATTCTTATTAGAAACATGTTCGGCTAAAAGCAACTTTAGATTTTGCAGATCAAAAGGTTGTGAGGGTTGAGATTCAGGATGAATTATAAATGATTGGGTAGTGGTGGCTGGCCACCGCAAAAGAAGTGGTGGCGAAGGAGATTTCGGAGTGAAGTGTTATGAAGCCTAGATATAGCGCTCAGTCATGGCTGTAAAAGCTGAAAGCACTCGCGTTAATCACTATTGAACAGATAAGTTTTAAAAGGGTTGTTGGGCTAAGGGATGAAAAAGATTTTGTTTAAGTTATAAACAAAGTGGGTCAAATAATGGAAGAAGGTAAAATACATTTCTTTTTTATTCTAAATATTTTAAGTGACCTTTTGAGATTATAACTACATCTTTGTTTGATATTTTCATTTTTCGAGAGTTAAACGAGTTGTTATTTGACCATAATTTTTTATATATTTTTTAAATATTTTAAATTATTGATTGTGGTGACTTATAGTACTTTTACGTAATTTATAAATATTTAAATTATATTTAAAAAAAATTAAAAAATTTATGTTCAAACACATGGTCAAAATTAAAAAGTTTAACACTTAAAAGGGGAAAAGTGTCAAATAAATTGGGACAAAGGGAGTATTAGTTGAGTAACCATACAAGAAATGAACTACTCCCCAGGGAGTATTAGTTGAGTGACCATTTACAAGTGATACGTTTCCTTTTCCTTTTCCCAAAAATAATAATACATTTTTATATTTAGAAGTAATTTAACATAAAATTTCCCCTTTTACCTTTAATGAAATAATTTATAGCCACACAAATATCTATGACTTGTTTTAATCCACAAGTTTTAAAAAATTTCTTTTATTTCTTAAATTTTGTATTTAGTCATACTATGAGCCTGTTTGGATGGGCTTAAAAAAACGAAATAAGTTGTTTTTTGGGTTATTTCAATAAGCTTCCAAACGGGCTCAATTATTTTTTTGGGTTTATTTTACATTTTTTTGCGCGGAGTGCCCTCCAAATGGGCTTATATCACATAAATTAGGACCAAAGCAATACTTTCAAAACAAAGAGCAAAACTTCTTTTCTCTAAGGGTTTCTTTAAATTTTGCCCTCAAATTTGTGGTCTTTAAATTTTGCCTCATATTTGTTGTCTTTTTTCCTATATTTAGTCCCGGACGCGTGCGCTTAAATTGGAAAGGTGGGCGAATTTTTCAAACTAAACAAGAAATCTGGTTTCATAAATCACGAACTCATTCTCCCATATTTAATCACATATCTCATTCAACATCTAATCATTCACATAAATAATTCAAAAACTCTCTAATTTTTTCCCAAAATATAACTAAAAAAAAAAAAATAATGTTCCATAAATCACGCAAAGCTTGATTTGTTCATCAACCGAATTGCATAGTGACAAGTTGTATGTCGGATGACCATCGGTTTTGTGTTCGTTATTAAGAATATTCAATGAAATTACATTATTAAAAATCAAAATGTTATTAGTTATTGAGTGCAATAGGTATTGAATATTATTTAGTAACTTTAATAAGATGGGAAAACTTGACTCCATAAAAAAACTTTAATCCCTAAGGGTGGCTTTTGATTCATTTTTATCCTAATGATTGTATAGTATTCTAATTGATGCCTTAAGATTTGAATCGTAATGAATATATTTAATTTTGTTTTTGTATGTATTTTAGAAGTATTAAAATTGTTCTTTAATTTTTGAAGTATATTGTATAGAAAATGGATTTTATGGTTCAATAATGAATTCAAGTGTACCATGAATATATAGAGAAAATGCATAGAACTCTTCCTAGTTCATCAATAAAATATAGTGAAAACATGTAGGAAATGCAAACTTGATATTGAAATGCACTTTGTAATTTTTTAGCGGGCTATACAAGAAAAATATAAATGTAATAAAAACGTTCAAATCTACGATTAGACTATACAACAAGCGGGATTATTACCAAAATACATAAAACTTTTCTAAAATCTTCATAAAAATAATGCTAAAAGTTTACATCAAAAAAAAAAGTTAAAAAAAAAAAAAAAACATATATATATATATATATATATATAACGGTAGCCTTGAAGTATTGGTGGTTGCTCGTTATCAATAAATGCATTCGGGGTTGCCTTGTCGATTTGCGTCGTATCTCACAGAAACTTTGCATCAATTTCAGTTGGAATGCGTCAAGATATACTGAAACTTTACATTAACAAAACATGAAAAAATAACAAAATAACAAATTAACCACAATAAATAACGACACATTCAAGATATACTGAAAATATACTATAAATATAATGCAAATATATCAATGTCAAATGCACTAACAAAATTTAAACTTTTGCCTTATATACTACAAAATATACTTTGATAAAAATTAAACACAAATTCAAAATCGCATAAATTTACAAGTAACAAATTAGGTAGAAAAAATATATAACACACAATTAAAAACACAAACTAATTGAAATAATAAAAAAAATACGACAAAAATACACTTAAAATGTACGCAAAATACGGACTTTTAGTTAAAGTAAATAATAAAAAATACGTTATACTTAAAATTAAAAAAATATATGTATATATGAAAAAACGGGAATTCAAGGCAAGTTCATCGAAAAATACGATAAAAATATTTAAAATGCAAGTAAAATACATATACGCAAGTTTTTTTTAAAATTTTTACTCTTGTCCAATAACAAAAACTTCGGTTCGTATTCAAAAATTCCGGTGGCCATCTAAACAGTCATGGCGGTTAAATGATTTGGTCTTTAATATTTTCTGTTCAAATAGGGCAAAATTTTTATTTGCTAAGATTTCAAATAGGCTGGTCTTTGTAATTGCTACGGATCCGACCATGCAATGAGGGGCAAAATTTAAAGACCATCACGCCGGAGAAGACGGTGGTCTAAAACAACATGAGGATGAATGATACATGGATCCCTCAAAACAAAAAATAAAAAACCTTTAAACTTCCACTGAATACAGGGAAGATGAAATCTGTGGCATAGTAAAGCCCAAAAAGAAACAAAGATGATGAGGGAGAACACAAAAATAACAGAGAATCTTACATATTTTAGGAAATAGAGTTGAATTTTGGCAAAAGGTCCAAATGGGCTCTATATCACATAAATTTGAGGACCAAAGCAATACTTTCAAAACAAGAGAGCAAAACTTCTTTTCTCTAAGGAATCTTTTCCAAATATAATATTATAGCTAAATCTTTCTTATTTCTACTTTTTCTCTGCCTTCCCGTATTCGCTTTCCTTTATTTTGCTTCACTTTCGACTTATTGGGCCCTTCACTTTTGCTTTTTCAATAATTTCACTTGTGTTCTGTTACTTCCAGGATAAGGATCAAGTGTTCAAGCTTGTTTGGATGGGCTTAAAAAAAGTAGCTTATAAGTTAGAAATAGCTTATAAATTAAAAAAATTAAGTTGAGGTAGTCCAACTTATTTTTTTTGGCAAAACAGCTTATAAGTTGCTTTAGATAAGCTAATCCAAACGGATTCAATTAATTTTTTGGACTTATTTTAAGCACAAAATGGTTTTAAGCTGGCCAGTCAAACACTCAAAAAAACTAAAAACAGCTTATAGGTAACTTATAAGCCAATCCAAATGGGCTCTTAATAGTATTATCGAGTTGGGTTGAATTTTTTTAATTAATTTTTTATTTATTATATTTTTTAATTTTAAAAAAAAAAAAAATTAAGCTATTCACCGGAAAGTGATTTGTGACTTTTGCGTCAGTATACTCAAAGTTAAATGAATTTTGTGATAGAAAAGATAGTTAAGTGACTTTCGTGAAAAAAGTGATAGTTACGTAATCATCTATGAAATTTACCCAAATAGGTTACCACTTAGATAATCACTCAACTAATAGTTATTATCTTAGAGATTCACATTTCTTCTTAATTCCAATTTTCTTCAACAAAGAAAATGACTTTCTACGAAAATAACTAGAATTAATTGAGTGACTATACAAGAAATCAACTACTTTCGGAATAAAGAACAAAAGTTCTTTTCTCTAAGGAATCTTTGCAAAAGGCTAGTGACTATAGAACTGAAATCTTTCTTTATTTCTACAGTTTTTCTCTATCTCCGGAGAAATTTTACTATGTTACTCACATGCCGTATCATACTTGTATGAGGCATTTATTAGCTTGACAAGTGGATTGATTTGGGTCCCATATTCCAAACCAGCAAAAGCTAAATTGAGAAACACTGTCTCTCCTCTGATAAACTCCTTCCCATGTTCAATTCCTTCGCCCTTAGGGCCTGTTTGGAAAGCCACCCAGGTAATTGGAATTGAGTGTAATAGGATGTAATTACACAGTTTAGCTTATTTGTTTGATCAAGTAATTACTTGGTTAGGTAGCAATTGAGTGTGTGATTGAGAGGGTGTAATTACACACTCCAATTCTCAAGGAGTGGGGGGGAGCTGAGAATTGGGTGTAATTACATGCTGTAATTACACCCCGTTACTTTTTAATTTATTTTTTTTGTTTTATTTTACTTTATTTTCTCTTTTAATTTATTTTTTTTTTGTTTTATTTTACTTTCTTTTCTTTTTTAATTTATTTTTATTTCTATTATTTAAATATTTTTATTTTAAATTTTAAATTATTTTTATTTTTATATTTTTCTTTTTATATTGTTTATCTTTCATTTTCTTTGTTCTCATTCTCAACCTTTACTACGTATGATTCCATGTAATTGCTCATATTTTTTTAGTTTATTCATTTAGCATGATTGTGTTATTATTCTAATTTTTGAAATTACACCTCGTAATAGTAGTAAGAATGGGTCATTAGATCAATTCCAATTACCAGGTGGCTTTCCAAACTGACCCTTAATGTTTTTTATTTCCCTTATACAAATATCTTCCTCTATTAATATTCAATGTTTTCTTTGGAGTTGCAGGGAAGACTTGAAACAGTAAGAAAGACAGCAGAAAAAAATGTTGGTATGAGGTGATATGGTTGTTGACATGTAAAAGATAAAATTAATGAAATTACATGACGAAACTATAACACCCCCGCCCCCCGCCCCCCAAAAACAATATTATGTACATTTGATCTTTTACTCATTTGTTTCAAGTTTCAACTCTTTAATGGGTGTACTTTATTGCTTTTAGTTTTTCTTTATGTATTTATTTGTTCATACCATTATATTTGTTCAAAATACCTAATTAATTTAGTTTTCTAATTTGATTTAATTTGTTTTTCAAATCTTTGATTAAAAATATGAAAATATAGGTTTTGTCGAAAGTTTCAGCATGTTTATGAGTTAATTTGAGCATGAATTTCAGTTATTTGTTGTCTTTTACTTGCTTTGACCTTTTTCTTATCCCAATTTGATTTAATTTGTTTTTCAAATCTTTGATTAACGAAGAGGAAGGTTGGAAGAGAACAGAGAAAGTGTTTCTCAATTTAGCTTTTGCTTTTTTTGGAATGTGGGACCCAAATCAATCCACTTGTCAAGCTAATAAATGCCTCATACAAGTATGATGTCGCATATTAGTCACATAATAAAATTTCTCTCCAGGACCGTATCCTCTTTGCTTTATTTATTATGATTTTCACTTTCCACTTTTCACTTCTGCTTTTTCAATAATTTCACTTATCTTCTGTTACTTCCAGGATTAGGATCAAGTCTTCATGCAGACTCAATAGTATTATCAGTTGATGTCGGACAACAAGAAGATGCTATGCTTGCGCTTTGACGATAACAACTTGGAATTCGGTTATATACTAGGCCTTTCTATATGGCTACCCGCTATTGTTCTTGTTTATTGTGTGCTGAAATTTCTTCTTCAGTTGCTAACTCATCATCCTCAAAATATATCCCAGCCCACCAAAGGAGAAACAGAAATAGCTGAGAACAAAAAATTAGATACTTCTCAAGGAGAAGATCTGTTGGATGAAGCAAAAAAATACTCGAGTGTCGAGGAGAGAAAAGCCCAGAAAGCTGTTGTGTGCAGATTTAGAAAGAGGCAGGAAAAGATACAAAGAGAAATAACACGAGAAGAGGAATCAGAATCTCGGGTTTTAGCTTCTAGTTGTGTGTCAAAAGTGCCTCCTCGTCTTCGTGATGGTGATCTAGTGCATTTCAGCCACAGGCATCCTTTGCTAAGATTCCACATCCGAGGAACAGAAGTTATAAGATGCAACATGTGTACTATTATAATATCTGGGGTCGCTTATGGTTGCGATTATTGTCATTACTTTCTCCACGAGGTATGCTTTAATATTCCTAGAAGAATTCGGCATGATTTTCACCCAATGCACTCACTCACTCTTCTTCCTATTCCCTCAATCGCTCATTGGCATTCGAAAGTTGAAAACAAATTCCGTTGTGTGGCATGTGGATATGACGACTCTTATCCTCACCACTCACTGTTTTCTTTTTACTATCATTGCGACTCGTGTAAATTTGACCTTCATCTTGAATGTGCTTCTGTGCAAACGACGTTGATCCACAAGGTAAAATATCCACTTGATCTCTTCACTTACTTTCCACTAGAAAGTGAAGGTGCAACCTTGTTATGTGGGATTTGTAACCAAGTTATGAATAGGCAATCCTCTTGGCTTTTCTACAATCGCGAGTTTGATTACATCTGCCATTTTGAGTGTGCTGCTGAAGAAGAGCTTGGAGTTACAGGGGATACTATTTTCCTATCTGAAGTCCAAAAATCGTTGGTCATCCAAAAATGTTGTCCTGTCCAACAACCAAAACTCGAACAGCTAGGAGAAGTTACACACTTCAGCCATCGGCATCCACTGAAAGCAATCAAACAAACGAATGAGGCATCGATCATGAGTAACTGCTGCATATGTTCAAACATGGCTTCGTCCGGTTACACTTGCCAGCTATGCAGTTACTTCATCAGCGAGATTTGTTTCTCTCTTCCGCTAAAGATACAACACTTTTTTCACCCCAATCACCCCCTTATACTCGCAAGCTATACCGATCATCCAAAGTTCAAATGCGCAGCTTGCACTGGAGAAGTTGGTGCAGCATACCATTGCTCTGCTTGTAAATTCAGTCTCCATCGTAGCTGTGCTGGTGCTCCCATGATATTAACCCTTGGCACAAACAAGAAAGTTTCTTATAAACTCCTCTATTCATATCCATATGAGGGTGAGATGGCAGATATCAAATGCAGTAAATGTTCCAGTGAGTTAAACTCAAAGCAGAGTTTCTTGTACTACAATTTCGACCTCGATGAAGCGCTTCATGTCCAATGTGCACTTGATAAAGAAGCTAATTCTAATCGTACTAAGCTTCTTTTAGCTAGTGAAAGACTGAAAAGTATTAGAATAGGGGAAGACCGCTCTTAGTAGCATGTCCTGTAACTGCAAAGTTTTTGGTATCTTGTATGTATTACTGGCTAGTAACTAATGGCAGTATAACACCTAGTAATCAACTTATTTCCTAGTTTATGGTTGTTATTTCCTTTTCCAAAAGAAGAATGATTTGTAAGAACATCTGTTGATTTTGTTATATTTTGAGGTTTTGTGCAATATTCACAAGGGTTGCTTCCACTTTCCACTAAAGATTCATTTACAGTCTCACTGGACACCAGGATCTTTTTACCTGTGATCTGATTGTGGCATTCTAAATTGCCCAATAAGGACCATTTGTACCTTTCAATGTGAAGACCCTCAACGATAAACTAAGACGACCCTAAATAATGAACCCTTTGGCACGCACACAAAAAATTGACACTAGGCCACACACTTGGTTACACATAAAAAAAATTCAGATAATTGATTACTAATACCTGATGGAAAAAAGCAACGGCCCCATGATTTCGGATCCACGGAGTGGGAGATATTCCAAATAAACTAAAGTAGATATTCCAAATAAACTGAAGTAGATATTATTATACAATAGCATTTTATTTATCAAATTTAACTTACTGTAAAGAAAATGGAGTTGTTGCCCGTTGCTGCCTTTTATATAGGCGCAAGTGTTTGAGTGAATTGTACCTCGTGTCTCAAGTTTTTCTCCGTTGGACACCTTTGAGTAAAACGTCCATAACTTTTCGTAGGAATGTCCAAATGACAAACGGTTTATGGCATTGAAATAGACTCGAAAGGCTTTGACTTGATATATATCTAGAGTGTGATTTGTTATAGACTGAGAGTAATGATCGTATTGAAGTTATGCCTTGTGCGTGATCATTTGAAACTTTAGTGCGACGTTTAGTTTACAACTTGGCTTGATCCTAGGGCTCTCCTTAGACCCTAAATCACTTCCAACAAAAGCAAATGGTACATCCCTGTTGCCATGATTACAAAAAGGAGAAGTCCTTAAGTTTCAAAACAGTCTGTTAAGTAATTATATTATCTTAAGGACTTGATCCGCTAATTAGTATTTTACTAAGCAGCAGATGGCGTCTAAAACTGGGTTCGGTTCCTGTTTAATCTAATATTAAAACAAATAACACACCAAGAATAGTTCATTTACATTTTGCATTTAGAAATTTGGAACTTAATAAACCAAATGGCTTAGTATTAATTGGACAACTCACAATTTGGAGCAATATCCAGAAATTAGTAAACTTTCTTCTCCAGCTACAACAATTGTTATCACTAATGTCTAGACTTTTTCGTCAATTTAATTTCTTATATTGATTCTTTTTACAAAAAATATGCCTCTAGAAGAATACATGAGACGTGTTATGAAATAATTAAGCGTGGATATCCATTTGTGTTCATAATTCATAGAAGAATGAATTTTGTTTTTAATTTATATTACTTTCACAACTTTTCATTGTCATAATTCCTACATAAGTTAAGAGTCATGTTTATGTCATCTTTTGGTATTCCACAATGTAATCCTATAAATAGAGACATTGTTATTAATTTTTGTTGGCGACACTTTTAGAAATAAGAAAATCTCTCTAGTCCTTTCTACATTTCTTATTTACATCTTGTTCAGTTGTTCCATATTAATTCTTATTTTACAACAAGACATAGTTAATGAGCTTAAGCCTTAATTTTTATGTCACTTAAGGATCATTTATGCAATTAAACTCATACTAGTGTCGTGCCATTTATGTTACTGCTCGGCTATTTTTTTGAGCTATTGGGGTGTTTGAGCCGTTCGATTGTTTTTTTCTCCCACCATTTCAACTAGCCGTTAATCATAAACTAAACGGCTAAATACATGATCATCACTTCTTTAAATACCCCTTATTTCCTTCCCCTTCTTCATCTTCTATTTTTCTTCTCAAAAATCACCAACAATTTCTATAATTAATTCAAGATTTCAATTTCTTCATCAAATTCAAACCAATGGGTCTTTCCGTCATAACTTCAAATGTGTCCAAGTTTCACTATCACCGTTCTCACCAAATATTTCGTTTAACAAATTACATTCTTTTAGGTGCATCGTCCAGTTGTATCCTCCTTATACTCTCTTTACGCTTAATCCCCTCGTTATACGGGGGCCTTTTCATCCTCCTCCACGCTCTCACAATCATGGGTCTGGTCCCCGGATGCACGGACACTATGACCCTAGCGGGGTCCCACATTTGGTATGCCATTCATAAGGAGGCTACGGTTATAACGGCAATATTTCAAGGCTCAGCATCTGTGCTTATTTTCACAAGGGCTTCTGAATTTTTAGGAGAATTGAACTCTTATGTTAGTGAAGAATATGGTGTTGCAATATTGAAATTGGTTGGTGGCTTGTCCATTTTGATAATTTGCTTGGAATGGGTGGTTTTGCTATTGGCTTTTGTTTTGAGGTACAATGTCTTCGTGGAAGGGAAGATGAATTCAAATTCTAAATACAACTACTCCCTCCGTCTTAAAAAGATTATCTTCCTTTCTTTTTTAGTTTGTCCAAAAAAGATTGACACATTTCTATATTTAAAAATAATTTAGCTCTATGAGATGATTTACAGCCACACAAATATCTAAGGCGACCATACATTTCAAAAGTCTTCCTTTATTTCTTAAAATTTGTGTCAAGTCAAAGTAAGACAATCTTTTTGGGACGGAGGGAGTATAAAGTTGATCAAGATGAGGATTTGAAAGATTGTCCTTGTCTAATCCAAGTACTCTCTCCGTCTCAAAAAGATTGTTTTCTTTTGACTTGACACAAAGTTTAAGAAATAAAGGAAGATTTTTGAAATGTGTAGTCCAAAACAAGCTTTAGATATTTGTGTGGCTGTAAATCATTTCAAAAATTAAATTGTTTCTAAATACAGAAAGGTGACAATTTTTTTGAGACAGACTAAAAAGGAAAAGAGGACAATTTTTTATACTCCCTCTGTCCCAATTTATATAATATAATTTGACTAGTCACGGAGTTTAAGAAAGAAATGAAAACTTTTGAAACTTGCGGTCTAAAACAATTCATTGATATTTGTGTGGTTATAAATTATTTCATTAAGTGTAAAAGGAAAAGTTTTAAGTTAAATTATTTCTAAATATAAAAATGTATCATTCTTTTTGAGACATGTAAAAGAGAAAGTGTATCAAGGGACAGAGGGAGTTGTATTTACTTTATTTGGGAAGATGTATTTACTTTATTTGGGAAGAATCACCGTGTTCCAAACAATTTTTGAGCTAAAATAATGGAGTACAAAAAATGAAGTGCTCTAATGTCTTATGTTAATTTTTTTAGGGAAAAGGATCACAAATATCTCTTTACTTTAGAAAAAAAGTTAAAAATATACTCCAAACTTATTTTGGGTCAAAAATATTTTTTCCATTATGAAACTTTTCAAATATACTCATCTCTTAATAGAAATATTCATTCCTCAAAAAAATCAGTTTTTGACCCGATCAAAACTTAACTCGATCCAAATAAAATAATAACTCTTTAGTTCACCAAACAAGACTCAAACGTTCAATTCCTTTTCACCAACATGAGAGAGAGGAAAGTGACGGTTCCCACTTTCTCATCAGATTCTTCACTTTTTCCAGCCAACTTTCTTTTCAATATGGCTTCAAATATTATCTCAACTTCGACAAAATTAAGACGCATAGAGTATGCTTAGCGAATACCATCTCTAGTATCAACAGCAACAGGCATACAAGAGCAAAAATACCCACTTATCCTAGGCAAACTTTGTACCTCTCTCTCGGTTAGCATCTCACACTACTTAAGTTCTTCCCCATCATTATTTCTCACTAACACTTAAACAGATTAGAACCCTCTCTTCATTGTTCCCGCCCGATTTTCCGGGCATCCAAATTGTTGCTCTGATTATTCAATGCTATTGATGCACAACAAAGTAGAGGTGTAGTAGTATTTGGTAACTTCCAAGAAAATGGGTTTATGTTTCTTGGTTTTGTTAGGAATTCAAGAATTGCATTTTGGGGTTTGAACTTTGGGTGTGGGAATTTGAATAAAGTTTGAATATTTTCAGCATTTTGATGAAATGGGTGTGGGAATTTTTTGGGAAAATTTTGTAGGATCAAGTGTAGGTTAGTGAAAAATTGATTACGGGTATTATGGTGGTGTAATGGAGGTGGAGAGAAGAGAGGGAGTTTGATGGAAGATGAGGTGAAGCGAACATCTTCGTCTTGAGGAATAGCTAAACCTTTGAGTCTTGTTTGGTGGACTATAGAGTTATTATTTTGTTTGGGCCGGGTTAAGTTTGGATCGGGTCAAAAAATAATTTTTGGGGGGAATGGATATTTCTGTTAACATAGGGGTATGTTTGAAAAGTTTCACAACGGGAAGGATATTTTTTATCCAAAATAAGTTCGGAGGACATTTTTAGCTCTTTTCTCAAAGTAGAGGGATATTTTTGACCCTTCTCCCAATTTTTAATGTG
This sequence comes from Lycium ferocissimum, assembly GCF_029784015.1. Lineage (NCBI taxonomy): Eukaryota > Viridiplantae > Streptophyta > Magnoliopsida > Solanales > Solanaceae > Lycium > Lycium ferocissimum. The sequence continues at coordinate 60,946,401 of NC_081342.1, forward strand.
ACTTTCTATTCCAGAGTAATATTATTTTAAAATTAGTCTGGTTAAAAAGCGAAGTTGAGTATAATTGTGCAATTACGCGCACACGGCATGAACCATAATTCACTACACCTACTGAGAGGATTATTTTTTAATTATTAACTTTGAGCTGATACTCAAGATTTTCTGAATTGGGTTTTACTGATTGCGATTGAGCTCTAATTACTTAATTTTATTTACTTAATCTTGTTTGATCCTGGAGATCTCATTTGTAGGGCTTACCAACTATAAGTTTTTAGCTTTAACTTGCTGAAAATTTTCGTTGAACGAGATATATATATCAACGACTGTGCTAATTTTGAAGTATAAATCAATGGCCAGCTTTATCTATGGGTTAATGAGAGGAAATAGTTACTCCCTCCGTCGCAATTTTAATGTCTTGCTTTTCTTTGTGGTTTGTCTCAACAAAAGTGTCTTTTTTTATATTTAGTAACTTGATAGTTACAAATTTATAACCACAAGATTCAAAGAAAGATTTTATCACATTATACACGCTTTTAATTTAGGAGCACAAGACTTAAGTCTTTTTATTTCTTAAACTTCGTGTTTAGTCAAACTAAGACACTTAAATTGAGACGGAAGGAGTATAATTTAAGAACGGAAAGGTTAAATATACCCATGTACTATCAGAAAAGGGCCAAATATACCCCTCGTTATACTTTGAGTCCAAATATATCCCTTTTCATGATACTTTCCGTTCAAATAAATCCCTCATCCGTTAAGTTGTCCAAAACGAACATCACATGTGGCATTGATATTTTAGCGAGGTGAATGCCATGTGACATGCCACCTCACTACCCAACCCTTTTACTATGGCAAATGAGACGTCTACTGAAAGGGATTATACTAGAGAGACTTACCCATCCATATCTTTAAACATTAATAGGAAAATAGAGATTTTTTAGTAGTGATGACCAAAGACCAACAGCTACAATTATCCAAATAAGAAAGCAAAATTTTTAGGATGAAGTGATATAGCTTTTTTGTGATTCAATTTGGGGGAACTGATCAGAAAGGAAACTGAGTTTATTTGGAAATTTGAGAATTTAGTAATTATAGTTTCAATTGTAATTCTGTTTATTCTGGGAAGTGGGGAATGTAGATATGTCTAATTGACCTTTTTTTTTTTTTTTTTTTTTAATGCTTTGAAGAGTAAAGTTTTAGCATTGTATTTTGTTATCTGTTGATTAACTAACTCGAGATTTTTTCAAGCAAATTGTGTATAACTTATTCTTAGTTTCAATCATTCAAGATATGTGGATTAATATAGTAATACTATAAAGTATTATTAGTGTATGAGATAAGCTATAAAGTAAAAAGAAAAAGTAATTTTTTTGCATGTATCAAAATCTGAGTTAATTCCCTAGATAATCACCGGAGTTTGGAGAATTGCCTCAAAATATTACTTTTGTTTCTTTTAGGACAATAAAGTCACTCAATTATCAATATTTTTCTCAAAATATACTAAACACCTCAAAAGCCTTCTTAGAGCCTAGTTAGCATGCCATGTCATTAAAGTCAATTTTTTGAATAATATACCTATTTAACTCATCAAACTCATTTAACCAAATTCATATTTTATACTTAGTCAAATATAACCCGGTTAAAAAGCGGCAAAGTGAATCATACTTTCTATTATGCCACTTTTTCAAATCTACGTTTCTTTTATCTCAATTTAAATATATTATCTTTCAATTTAAATTAAAATTTAAGTAGGTTTGTCTTTCTATTCAAATTCAAATATTTTTAAATATCATATTTTTTTCACATTAAATGATATATTCTTTCCACATTGAAATGGAACATAGATAACAAAAATATTACTTTAGTATAAGTTTAACATTTAAAAAATCTAATTTAATCTTATATTTTAAGAAATAAAGTTAGTGTAAAATTTTTCCTTTGTATTTTGAGTTATTTATCCTTAATTATGTAGTATGCACTTCTTCAACTAACTTAGTTGTTACAAATTTAATTATTAGTATGCATAAGCAGATAATTCAATTCTTACAGAGTATGCATAACCAAGAAAATTCAATTCGAGACTTATAAGAATCATTTATGATATTTGAGTTATATATGTCAAATCCTACTTATCATAATTTCTCCATTACCACATTATTAACTTCATAATCATCTATTGATATTTGAGTTATATATGTCAGATCCTACTTATCATAATTTCTCCATTACCACTTTATTAACTTCGTGGTTCCTTAGCATAAGTTCTTTTTTTTTTTTTTTTTTTTTTTGACAAACTACGACATAACTCAAAAAAGATTTATAGATGTCAATAAAAGAGGATCTGTAGCCATCAAGAGTGGATGATGGAAATACTTAATAATTATACACTACATATTTAAAGATAAATAACTCAAAATATAAAGGAAAAATTTACACTTATTTTATTTCTTAATATATAATATTCACTTAGGTTTTTTAAAAGTAAAACTTATACGGATGTAATCTTTGTATTATCTGTGTAAGCATTTTAAGGTGGAAAGAATATATCGTTTAATGTGGGGGAAAATATGATACTTAAAAATATTTGAATTTGAATAGAAAGATAAAACTATTTAAATTTAAAAGTGAAAAATAATATCTTTGAGTTGAGATAAAAGAACCTTAGATTTGAAAAAGTGGCTTAATAGAAAGTATGGTTTGATTCCTTTGCCGTTCTTTATCGGGTCATATTTGATTGGGTATAAATATAGGTTTGGTTAAATAGGTCTATTCTTAAAAAAAAAAAAAAGGTGGGGGGCCCGGGGGGTGGGGGGGCTTTAATGACATAGCATGTCAACTAGGAGAGAATGATGCTTTTGAAGTGTCTAGTATATTTTGAGGAAAATAGTGATAATTGAGTGACTTTGTTGTCTTAAAAGAAACAAATGTGATATTTAGAAGCAATTCCCCAAACTTGAGTGATCATCTAGGGAATTAACTCTCAAAATCTTAACGGACAGAGTTACTCGGTAAGAATCGTACTGATGAAAGGTGCCATGGAGTAGAATTAGTCAATGTGCAGACAAGTTGGCCCCTATACCATGATTATATATATATAAAAAAAAAGTAATCTTGTTATGGATATATAAAACCATGACATAAACAAGGGAAATGAATCAGCCTGAAACTTGAAAGGCTCATAACAGAGTTTTTCAACGGTGCAGTACTCGGTCTTTATTAAGTCATTACTAGGTCTTGACTGTTGATCTTTATTAAATACACTAGTTAATTGGCCCGCGCTTCGCGCGGTTAGACATTTTATTTTGTAATTTAATTGATGTAAAAAAAGATAAGAAAAAAGTTATAATGCAAAAGGAGAAATATTTAATCTTAGACAAACATTAATTAGATGAAAAATAAAAGGAAAAATTTCAGTAATGTACAATCCAAAGATATAAAATTACATTTGTGTAGCCATATTTTTAAATTACACCCATATTGACACTTTTTTACGGTATCAACATTATACAATAATATACAATTTTATACACCTACTGTAGACAGTGTATAAACCTTGTATAAAAGTGTATAATAATGTATAAAACTAGTATACAATATTATACAAACTTATACAAGAGGTGTTTATACATGAGAGGAGTTTAAACATAATGTATAAGGGGTGTTTATAGGTTGTACAGTGGTGGCACGTGGTGGAGGATCTGGTTGCTCGCCGGAGATGGAGGAGGAAGGCAAAAACAGAAGGGTAAAAAAGTGGCTATAGCATGTAATAAAAGAAAGATGGGCTAAAACGGGTAAATATTTCTTTATAATTGGCATACAGTGTTATTTTCCCAAAATAAAATGCATAAGGAAAAAATTCATATGCAAAAAATAGAAACAAATTCAAATAAAAAATTTCCTATTGAGAAGGGAAGCCGACTTTTCTTTCATGGAGAGAAAAGTTATGCAATATAAGTATTCTCGATCTTCCTTCCTATTTAAACACTATTCAGAATTATAGTTATCAATTTTGTAATAAGATTATGCAAACGAAGTAGTTAAACTCTTCTTACCTAATATCTTTAGAAGATAATGAGTTTATTAATGCATGAACGGATAATTAGTAAAAATGAACACACCATTTATACATTTTTCATACTAAAAGTCTACATTTAAACTCCAATTTCTATTTTATTTTCACTTTGTTAAATAGTAATAGAAGAGGTAAACCAAAATATTCTTGATGAATTTAGTTAGCCTTCTAAGGTCAAAGAGCGCTTCTTGTTCCTCATCAAGCTCTTGCCTATGTTCGTGCACGATCCGAGCGATTTCTCTTCTATTGTCATTAATCATTGAATCCTTCTCTTTTGAAGCATAGGTGTATGGAGAAAGAAAATCTGATATTGTAAAGCCTTGACTCGTCCTTGTCACTTGCACTATATTATTTGACGGGCTAGCGAGTATACATGTTGATTGCTAACCCAAAAAATGTTCTTTTAGCTAATTATAGGTGCAATAATAGCAAAGGTAAAGTTGTTATATTGTAAAATTTTAATGTTAGAAATAAATAAATTATTACGAAGAAATCAAAATAAGAGAGGTAGACATAATATTATGAACCACATGAAAGCTTAGTGCTATAAAATAAATCATGGAAGGATGTTTTTAGAATTATCCCTAACTAGTTAAGTGGCCCGCGCTTGGCGCGGTCAGATATGTGGCTTTATAAATGTAGATGATATAGAAAAGATAAAAATAAAAATACATATAAAAGTGTCACATATAGTTAGTTCCCAAGGAACAATCCCTACATGGGAAAGTGTAACGACCCGTTTGGTCGTTATAGTCTTTCCGGCATTTTTGCCCCTTTCCGAGCTTGGTTAGCTCACTTTTGACCCGAGGGGACCGTTGACACGCTTCCCGAGGTATCTAGACTTGATTCGGGCGACTTTTTGTGAAATATGGGCTTTAAGCGAAAAAGAGTTGACTCAAAGTTGACTTTTGGGTAAACGCACTTTTTTCATAAATCTGTCGATTTCGAGAGGTCCGGATGGTCATTTAGAACTTGTGTGTATATCTAGTTCGGTTCCCAATGCACTCGGATGCATTTTGGGACTTGGGTTGGGAAATTAGAATTGAGGTATCGGGGGTTGACTCGGTCAACGAGACCTCCGTTGGGAATTCCGAGGCCACGAGCGCGTTCGTAGCGTGTTTTTATGTGTGTTTGTGTATGTGAGCAGATGGCCTCGAGAATTAGTCAGGAATTTATGTTGAAGTGTGAAAACTTGGGAAGTTTCTGGTGTCTGGTGCCCGCTTTGGCGGCACAAACACCGCGGCAGCGGTACCGCTAAAGCGGTCACCCTGCTGCTGAAGCGGTCCTTGCCAATTGGGCATGACCGCTGTAGCGGTCATGGCACCGCTGGAGCGGCCTTGGCGTCACGGAAGCGGGTGACGGGCAGTGAGTTCATTAAATGAAGTGTTAAAAGCCCTTAGTCTATCATTTAATACCATTACGAAATTTGAGCTCTTGAAAACTATTCTTGGGGATTATCGGTGAAGATTCTTGGTGGTAAGTTCTCCTAACCCTCTTGCTATTTCATTGTTCCTGATCATCTTAGAATTACTCTTTCCTTGTTAGTCCCTTAGTAATGGAAGATTAAAAGTGGGTTTTAATGGGTTTTCTATCTAGGCTCATTAATGATGAAATTGATTGAGTTTATGCTAGATTATGATGTATCTAAGGTTGTTAATCATATATATCCCATTATTAGTGTTGAATTCTTGAATCTAAGAGTTAGGGTTTGTAACCAAAATTGAGGGTTTTACTTGAAATTCGAAATTAGGTGAATCCTTGAGTTAATTTAGCAATTAGTTGTTGGGTTTTGATCACCTAGTGCTTAATTTGATATTTTACTCACGAATTTCCCGTTTTGACCTTGTGGGACCGGTTTTCCCAAATTCTAGGGTTGGTTTTGACCTAAATTGAATGATAGCAATATAGGTATCGATCCTCATGATTTCTAATCTAGATTTTGCATATGCCTAGACTTTCTTGATCTTGAGGCTCAGTGGAAGGGGGAAAGCGCAGGAGTGATTGTTGGTGTTTTGCTGTTCGACCATCCAGGTAGATTATGGCTTACCCTTGGTGAGACTTCGTATAGCGAAGCATATACTTAGATGATATTGTCGGAGAAAGCATGTAAACCATCAGGTATGAAGTTGGGTTGGATATTGTATTAGGTTGGGCCCTATTGTGTGATTGGGGCTAGCTACCCCGTTATGTTGTGATTGAGTTGTCCTATTGTTGTGGGCTTGATGCCGCATAGTGATAGTGGATATTGGAGACTATTGAGATATCTTGTTCATGATATTGTGGTGCTCCACTTGTTGGCATTTGATTTCAGGGATAGTGTCTTTATATGATTTATGTAGTCTTTCATGATATTATTGGCGTACCCATGTTTGGTACTTGTGATATTAATCTGATTATTCATGTTTACTCATACATCGCACACATTCACATCTCTCATGATATATTGTTGATACTTGATGAAACACTGTGATGAGCTGAGCTCAGTTTGCATGGGAGTGATGTGAGTAGTCCGATATCCGATGGTTGTCCCGAAATCGTGGATTGTGTGCGAGTGATGTGGGTAGTCTGATGTCCGATGGTTGTCTCGGAATCGTGGATTGTGTGATGTGAGAGTCCTATGTCCGATGATTGTCCCGGAATCATGGATGAGTGAGTACATGGACTTCGCGGGTCCCATATGGGTTGTGCTACTGGGACGTCGATACTTCCGTCCGGAGTACACTGCATTGTATTGCATTGGCATTCTTACATCATTGCATTGCATTGCATCTTGTTTTATATTGTGATGATCCGGTGTTTACTTTCGTTGTTGATTTCAGATTGGACATATATCGAAACTTGGCATACTTGGATTTAGATGCTTCAACCTAGGTGATGACGGATACTTGTATCTGATTGTGTTTGACTTATACTTGTTGATTTATCTGCCTATCCTGCTTAATTGTCTGAATTATGTTAGCTATACTTAGTCGGCCGATGATACCTACCAGTACTGTGGTTTTGTACTGGCATGCACTTGCTGCATTTTTTTATGAATGCAGAGTTCCAGGTTGGGTCTGCTTCCATCTCCCGTGGCTGATAGTCGCCATCAGTACAACTTCGAGTTTCTAGGGCGAGCACGAGACGTCTGCTGCCTTGAAGACTCCTCTTATTATGTCTTACTTTTTCATTCTGAGACATAGACAGATTTGATGTATTATTATATTCTAGACTTGTATATTTTCATTTAGATGCTCTTGTATGGATTAGACCAGACCCTGGGTGTATTTTTTATTTTCGCATTTTCTTCTATATTATTATCGTAAGACTTACGTAAATTACTCTCTTTCATTAAATTGATTTATTTATTTATTTATGCCTTTACAATCGTTGGGCTGAGGGTTCGCTTACTGAGGTGGGAAAGGTAAGTACCCGCACGACTTAACCAAAATGGGTCGTGACAGAAAGGGAATTGAACCTTCATTTTATAGAGAAAAAGGACACGCACCAAGTCCTCTAGCTAGCCTGTCCTGGCTATTTATATTTTGTCCACAAATGAATTTTATTGTTATCAATCATAATATTTATTAGTAAATGTATTTAGAGGTAATTGTTATTCGTAATAAGAGATATTTGATCTCAAACGAAACAGATAATGTAGTCCAAGAGAAGAAAGGCAATCCTAAAATGAAAAGTAGCAATTAGGGGAAGATTAGAAATAAAAGGAAAGGAACTACATACCGTTGTTAAATAAATTTAAAAACAAAAAGATAATGCATTCATAAGAGAATCAGAATCCCAAATACACTAAGGAGATATTTGAAGTCCAGAAATTGATCTAACGATAACATGGAAATTATGTTCGGAGAAATAAGAAATCATAGATTTATCATCATATTCTTGTTATATTAGCTATGATAGGAACTACAGTATATAGTAACATATATAGATGAGATTTACTGATCATATTAATAGGCATTCTCTCAGTATGATCGTTCGTTATTCAGAACCCATTGATCGGGAAAATTTGGGCTCTCACTATTGCGCCATTTAAGGTTCCTTAAAGAAGAAAATGGGATCCTATTCATCCCTTGCACTTATTGATTGTAATAGAAAAAAGGAATATATAGCTCAAACTTTTCCAACTTTGCAAAAGAAAAAGAAAAGACCAAGCACAACACTTTCTAGTTCGACATTCTCTAACAAAGCTATGAGGCCCACATGTTGCAGTCTTAACACCTGCCCGTCAAAAGCATACAACACTATGTCGGATCACATTCATAAGGCTACGCGAGATATAGTGTGTCCATAACTCAAGTTATACTTGAAAAAAGAAGTTTACAAAGAGCATACCCCAAACCCGTGGCCAAGGCAGTCCGAACTGTCCCATTTCTGTTGAAACTACTGAAGCATGCTGATTGATATACTTATCTGCTCCTTGAAGAAACTGTGAACCTAAACATGTTATCCTCATCCATGAACCCAGTTCTGAATGGCCTTCTCAACTATCTCTTATATAGAGCACTGGCAGAGGGAACGAAGTCCCGACTTTTTGGCCATGGAAATGGGGTAACATATCCCATAGGTTCTGGAATAAGAAAATGTAACTTCTCTTCTTGAGGTGGACAATGCCTTTCTCGGTAGTTCAAACTTTCCCTCGGGAAGGTCATAGCACGCTTTTGATCTCCTCATATGTTTCTTCTTACTGAACTCTCATTTTGAATTGGTAATGACATTCATCTACATGCTTGGTCTCTTAATATGCTAAAACCTGATATCAAAAGATTAAAAAAAAAAAAAAAGATCAAGAAAGTCAATCACCTTCGTAATAATGCAAGACCCCAAAATAATATATAATGAAGGAACTTTAAATGCATGTGTAGAGAGTTCTTAAGTTATAATCCTGAAAATTGAGCAATGAAAAGCAAAAGCAAGTAGGGATGTTTGGAGAATCGATTGATGACAGAAAAATAGTGACTGAGTATTAATCACTCTCTTCTTCTTTGTAACTACCTCCAATCTCTCTTTGTTAACCTCCCCTTAAATCTCGAATTTGATTATATTTAATTGGTTACTTAATTACCTCCATAATTGTAGAGATGGCTTTTCGGACTAAATACGGTCGCGGTTGTTTTCCCCCTAAAAATAAGTTATTTTTTTCAAAAAAAATATAAAGTAGAAATTGTATTGTTCTTGATTAATTACAGATTTATTTATATTTATTTATTATTTTTAAATTATAATTCAAAAACAGTAACTAATTATTGTCTAACCTAACTAATTTGTCCTAAAACTACCACTTGTCTTTCTCCTACTCAGCAACTTGCTATAATCCTAGGCTACTATATATATATATATATATATATATATATATATATATATATATATATATATATATATATATATATATATTAGTTTTTAGTTTTCAAAGTCGTTTCTTTGAAGAAAGTAATGACCTCAACCTAGTTCTTCTTCTTTTTTCATATGATGTATACGCTGAAGATTCGTATTGTCCTAGTGGTTAGAATCTGAATATATAGTAATCCCCATAGATTCTTTTTTGAAAAGGCTCTTGCCCACAGTATTATTTTACCATATGTGTTGCTTATTTGTTAATCAATTATTCATTTTCATAGTCAAAATTAATATTTGTCTTCAAAATCTAAACAAAGTAAAAGAAATAAATGCAATAAATTAAATAATATGCAGATAATAATATTATTTTTTATATTTTAAAATTGAATTGTATATATTCTAATTTATTAGTAACACAATTGTAATATGCAGTGTTAAGCTATTTTAATTGTTATATGATAAATTTGGCAAGTTATGGGTGGAGAAAATTTATTTTACTGTGCTATGTTAAATTTAGAGCAATCATCACTATATTATTGGAAGTCTAGAACAACCAAATCTTTTTAAATTAGGTAATATTTTGAACTACAATTGATAACTTCTTTTATAATTAATGCGCGATGCGGTGCGAATTATTTGGATTAATTGGGCTCAAATGCGAATATCGAAGCACCAATCGAAAATCAAAGAACGTGAAAAAATGAGGTAGGAGGTTTTACGATAAAAAAAGTAGACTTTAAAAACAAAAATAAAAAAATTGACATAAATAAATAAGATTAGGACCTAAAAGTAATTAATTAAAAAGTTTTAAAAAAATTTGAAAATTATTGTAAGGACTACAAAAGTTATTATCTCGATAGCTTTTGAAAAGTAAACTTTAAAAACAAAAAACAAAAAAATTGATAAATAAAATTAGGACATAAAAGTAATTAATAAAAAAGTTTTTAAAAATTTGGAAAATTATTGTGAGGACTTCAAAAGTCCTCACATTCCCTCTTATATATAATAGTAATATATAATTGCATGGGTGGTTCCCAATGAAATTCGGAAGATTCAACTAATGACTTTAAGTTGATGTCCTTTTATACTTTTATAGGAAATTTGATATTGGATCAATATCTGAGATATTATATCATCTCCGGACTTTAGGGAGAAATTTTAGTATGTGACTCACATGCCACATCATACTTGTATGAGGCATTTATTAGCTTGACAAGTGGATTGATTGGGGTCCCACATTCCAAACCAGCAAAAGTTAAATTGAGAAACACTTTCTCTGATAAACTCCTTCCCTTCTAATCTCTTCGTCTACCTAGTTCAATTCCTTCGCCCTTAATGTTTTTTATTTCTCTTCTACAAATATCTTCCTCTATTAATATTCAATGTTTTCTTTGGAATTGCAGGGAAGACCTTGAACCGTAAGAAAGAAATCAGAAAAAAAATGTTGGTATGAGGTGATATGGTTGTTGACATGTAATAGATAAACTTAATGAAATTACAAGAAGGAATTCCACAATCCCCCAGGCCCCCCCCCCCCCCCTCCCACCCCCAAAAATAAAAATTACGTACATTTAGTCTTTTACTCATTTCTTTCAAGTTTCAACTCTTTAATGGGTGTACTGTATTACTTTTTGTTTTTCTTTATGTATTCAGTTGACTGGCATTATATTTGTTCATACCTAATTAATTCAATTGGTGCAGAGTGAAAATCTGAAGATATAGGTTTTGTCGAAAGTTTCAGCTTGTTTATGAGCTAATTTGAGCATAAATTTCAGTTATTTGTTTGTCTGACATTTTGCTTATCCCAATTAGATTTAATTTGTTTTTCAAATCTTTGATTAACGAAGAGGAAGGTTGGCAGAGAAGAGAGAGGGTGTGTTTCTCAATTTAGCTTTTGCTCTTTTGGAATGTGGGACCCAAATCAATCCACTTGTCAAGCTAATAAATGCCTCATACAAGTATGATGTGGCATGTTAGTCACATAATAAAATTTCTCTGCCTTCCCGTATTCTCTTTGCTTTATTTATTATGCTTCTCACTTTCCACTTTTCACTTTTGCTTTTTCAATAATTTCACTTGTCTTCTGTTACTTTCAGGATCAGGATCAAGTCATCAAGCAGACTCAATAGTAATATCAGTTGATGCCGGTCAACAAGAAGATGCTATGCTTGTGGTTTGATGATAACAACTTGGAATTCGGTTATTTACTAGGCCTTTCTATATGGCTACCCGCTATTGTTGTTGTTTATTGTGTGCTGAAATTTCTTCTTCAGTTGCTAACTCATCATCCTCAAAATATATCCCAGCCCATCAAAGGTGAAACAGAAATAGCTAAGAACAAAAAAACAGATACTTCTCAAGCAGAAGATCTGTTAGATGAAGCAAAAAAATACTCGAGTGTCGAGGATAGAAAAGCCGAGCAAGCTGTTGTGTGCAGATTTAGAAAGAGGCAGGAAAAGATACAAAGAGAAATAACAAGAGAAGAGGAATCAGAATCGCGGGTTTTAGCTTCTAGTTGTGTGTCAAAAGTGCCTCCTCGTCTTCGTGATGGTGATCTAGTGCATTTCAGCCATAGGCATACTTTGCCAAGATTCCACTTCCGAGGAACAGAAGTTATAAGATGCAACATATGTACTCTTGTAATATCTGGGGTCGCTTATGGTTGCGATTATTGTCATTACTTTCTCCACGAGGTATGCTCTAATATTCCTAGAAGAATTCGGCATGATTTTCACCCAATGCACTCACTCACTCTTCTTCCTATTCCCTCAATCGCTCATTGGCATTCGAAAGTTGAAAACAAACTCCGTTGTGTGGCATGTGGATATGACGACTCTTATCCTCACCACTCACTGTTTTCTTTTTACTATCATTGCGACTTGTGTAAATTTGACCTTCATCTTGAATGTGCTTCTGTGCAAACGACGTTGATCCACAAGGTAAAATATCCACTTGATCTCTTCACTTACTTTCCACTAGAAAGTGAAGGTGCAACCTTGTTATGTGGGATTTGTAACCAAGTTATGAACAGGCAATCCTCTTGGCTTTTCTACAATCGTGAGTTTGATTACATCTGCCATTTTGAGTGTGCTGCTGAAGAAGAGCTTGGAGTTATAGGGGATAATAGTTTCCTATCTGAAGTCCAAAAATCGTTGGTCATCCAAAAATGTTGTCCTGGCCAGCAACCAAAACTCGAACAGCTAGGAGAAGTTACACACTTCAGCCACCGGCATCCACTGAAAGCAATCAAACACACGAATGAGGCATCAATCATGAGTACTTGCTGCATATGTTCATTCAAGGCTTCGTCCGGTTACACTTGCCAGCTATGCAATTACTTCATCGACGAGATTTGTTTCCCTTTTCCAAGAAAGATACAACACCATTTTCACCCCAATCACCCCCTCATACTTGCTAGCTATGCCGATCATCCAAAGTTCAAATGTGCAGCTTGCCCTGAAGAAGTTGGTGCAGCATACCATTGCTCTGCTTGTAAATTCAGTCTCCATCGTAGCTGTGCTGGTGCTCCCATGACATTAACCCTTGGCACAAACAAGAAAGTCTCTTATAAACTCCTCTATTCATACCCATATGAGGGTGAGATGGCAGATATCAAATGCAATGACTGTTCCACTGCGTTAAACTCAAAGCAGAGCTTCTTGTACTATAATTTCGACCTCCATGAAGTGCTTCATGTTCAATGTGCACTTGATAGAGAAGCTAGTAATTCTTATGGTACTAAGTTTCTTTTAGTTAGTAAAAGACTGAATAGTATTAGAATTGAGGAAGACCACTCTTGGTAGCATGTCCTGTAACTGCAAAGTTTTTGGTATCTTGTGTGTATTGCTAGCTAGTAACTAATGGCAGTATAACACCTAGTAATCAACTTATTGCCTAGTTTATGGTTGTTATTTCCTAAAGAAGAATGATTTGTAAGAACATCTGTTGATTTTGTTATATTTTGAGGTTTTGTGCAATATTCACAAGGGTTGCTTCCACTTTCCACTAAAGATTCATTTACAGTCTCACTGGACGCTAGGATCTTTTTACCTGTGATCTGATTGTGGCATTCTAAATTGCCCAATAAGGACCATTTGTACCTTTCAATGCGAAGACCCTTAATAATAAACTAAGATGACCCTAAACAATGTGCTCACAAAAGCTTCTTCTGGTGAATGTGTTATTATTGAGAATTGCAGAATGGATTAATTGAAAGACCTTAGAAAGCTCACTTCAAACACTAGGCCACACTCTTGGGCACGCGCACAAAAATTGACACTAGGCCACACCCTTGGTTACACACAAAAAAATTTCAGATAATTGATGACTAACACCCGATGGAAATTTAGTCACGCCCATGATTTCAGATCCAGTATGGCGTTGAACGCAAACAAGAACGTGTATCAACATGTAAGAATCACAAACTACTGTAAAAATGTAATCTTTTCATGATGACCATATTCTCTTTTATCCTTTCTTCTACAAGAGATATTCCAAATAAACTGAAGTAGATATTATTATACAATAGCATTTTATTTATCAAATTGAACTAACAGTAAAGAAAATGGGGCAGTTGCTCGTTGCTGTAATTTATATAGGGGCAAGTGTTTGAGTGACTTGTACTTCGTGTCTCAAGTTTTTCTCCGTTGGACACCTTTCAGTAAAACGTCCATAACTTTTTGTAGGAATGTCCAAATGACAAACGGTTTATGGCATTGAAACAGACTCGAAAGGCTTTGACTTGATATATAGCTAGAGCGTGATTCGTTATAGACTTAAAGTAATGATGGTATTGAAGTTTTGCCTTGTGCGCGATCATTTGAAACTTTAGTGCGCCGTTTAGTTTACAACTTGGCTTGATCCTAGGCTCTCCTTAGACCCTAAATCACTTCCAACAAAAAGAGCAAATGGTACATCCCTGTTGCCATGCTTACAAAAAGGAGAAGCCCTTAAGTTTCAAAACAGTCTGTTAAGTAATTATATTATCTTAAGGACTTGATCCGCTAATCAATATTTTACCAAGTAGCAGATGGCGTTTAAAACTGGGTTCGGTTCCTGTTTAATCTAATATTAAAACAAAGAAGACACCAAGAATAGTTCATTTACATTTTGCATTTAGAAATTTGGAACTTAATAAACCAAATGGCTTAGTATTAATTGGTCAACTCACAATTTGGAGCAATATCCAGAAATTAGTAAACTTTCTTCGCCAGCTACAACAATTCGTTATCACTACTGTTTAGACTTTTTTGTCAATTTAATTTCTTATATTGATTCTTTTTACAAAAAATATGCCTCTAGAGAATACATGAGACGTGTTATGAAATAATTAAGCGTGGATATCCATTTGCGTTCATAATTCATAGAAGAATGAATTTTTTTTAATTTCTATTACACAACTTTTCATTGTCATAATACTTTCACAACTTTTCATTGTCATAACTCCTAAATAAGTTAAAGAGTCGTGTTTATGCCATCTTTTGGTATTCCACAATGTAATCCTATAAATAGAGACGTTGTTATTAAATTTTTGTTGGCGACACTTTTAGAAATAAGAAAATTTGTCCTTTCTACATTTCTTATTTACATCCTGTTCAGTTGTTCCATATTATTCTTATTTTACATATCAAGATACATAGTTAATGATCTTAAGCCTTAACTAGTCAACTTATCCGCACATTGCATTTGCACGGTCGAGATTAAAAAAATCATGAAACAGTTTTCTTTTAAATTGATCTAGATATAAAAGAAATTTTTTTAATACTCTCAAAAACTCACACACACACACACACACATATATGAAAAAGCTCCACAAATAAATATATAAAAACCAGAAAAATATATCTAAATAAAAGCCTCCCACTTTTGATAGTTTTAATTTGATTGTGACATCAATTTATGTGTAGCTTATATTAGAAATTCGAAAAGTCTTACTTAACTTTTCGTCTTGCACTATAGTTATTCTAATACACCTACTTACTTTTCCTATTCCACCATAAAAGTTACGGTATTTATTATTATATCGGATTATTATTTACCGTTATTAATTATAAATATCATTTACTATAAGTAATTAATAATCCGATTTTTTATGAACATTACTTTTTGTATGTGCCTTATTTTAAAGAACTCAAAAGTCTTTAAACATAGCTATCCAGATTCTTCTTTTCTGCTATAATATTATTTATTAGATGCTAAAAAATCATTTTTGATCTTTTATGGCATCAAACGTTTTTCATTCTCCCATAATTTCTTATTGATTACGTATTTTAAACTTTCTAAGCGCAAACAAAAATGTTTCTTACTTCTTTGCAACGAAGGAGAACAATTCTGTTTCACTTTTTTTAAAAAAAAAAAAAATTAAATAAATGCAACATGTAGAGAAGCACCTCTAATTCTTAATATTCAATTAGGAAGCAACTTTTAAGTCTGAACCAATATATGGTTTAGCTACTTCAAAACATATTCATATCTCTAAATGGTGAATTGGTATTTATCTAATAATTATTTTTACTATAAAATCTCCATTGCATTCGATAGCTGAGAAACTAAATAAGTGCATGAACTTATAGCTTCAAATCGAACAATCTTGATTAATGAAATGGAATATAGTTTAAATAGCATATATCTTGTTTCCGTTTGACTTATATCTTGGATAATTTTTTGTCTTCCATCAGATATGCTTCTTCAACATTTACCCAAAAAAATTCACAAAGATAATCAGAAATTTAAAAAAAAAAAAAAAAAAAAAACCATTAAAATCAGCAACTTCGCGTAAGATTTGACATTTGTTAGGTCGAAGTTCATGTGAGAAAAAAGTGTCTTTTGGTAATTCCGAATTGAAACAGCAAAACGCCGAAAACGTTTCACATAGTTATTACGAATTGAAATCGCAAGTTCAAAAGCAATTCAGTGATCCCGTTAACACAATAATACATACATCATCATATAAGTTTAATTTTCTTACACGAAGATTATCGGTTCAAATATTCAGGCTCTTGATACCACATGTAAGATTAATTTAATGCACATAGGATCTTTAACACAATAATCTTATATGGAGACAATACGGAAAACATACCTGATGCGGAAGACATTATAATGAAAGTGGAAGCGTTACTTGTAGAAATTGGTTTCTACCTCCTTACCCTAGCCTTACATTAAAAATCCTAATGGGCGGAGGGAGGACCATTTATAGGGGTTGAGACTTAATAACACCTAGTAATCAACTTATTGCCTAGTTTATGGTTGTTATTTCCTTTTCCAAAAGAAGAATGATTTGTAAGAACATCTGTTGATTTTGTTATATTTTGAGGTTTTGTGCAATATTCACAAGGGTTGCTTCCACTTTCCACTAAAGATTCATTTTCGGTCTCACCGAACACCGGATCTTTTTACCTGTGATCTGATTGTGGCATTCTAAATTGCCCAATAAGGACCATTTGTACCTTTCAATATGAAGACCCTTAATAATAAACTAAGATGACCCTAAACAATGTGCTCACAAAGGCTTCTTCTGGTGACTTTGTTATTATTGAGAATTGCAGAATGGATTAATTGAAAGACCTTAGAAAACTCACTTCAAACACTAGGCCACACCCTTGGGCACGCGCACAAAAAATTGACACTAGGCCACACCCTTGGTTACACACAAAAAAATTTCAAATAATTGAAGACTAACAGCCGATGGAAATTTAGTCACGCCCCATGATTTCAGATCCACTATGGCATTGAACGCAAACAAGAACGCGTATCAACATGTAAGAATCACAAACAACTGTAAAAATGTAATCTTTTCATGATGACCATATTCTCTTTTACCCTTTCTTCTATAAGAGATATTCCAAATAAACTAAAGTAGATATTATTATACAATAGCATTTTATTTATCAAATTGAACTAACAGTAAAGAAAATGGGGCCGTTGCACGTTGCTACCATTTATATTGGCGCAAGTGTTTGAGTGACTTGTACCTCGTGTCTCAAGTTTTTCTCCGTTGGACACCTTTCAAGAAACGTCCATAATTTTTTGTAGGAATGTCCAAATGACAAACGGTTTATGGCATTGAAATAGGCTGAAAGGCTTTGACTTGATATATATCTAGAGTGTGATTCGTAATAGACTGAGAGTAATGATCGTATTGAAGTTATGCCTTGTGCGCAATCATTTGAAACTTTAGTGCGCCGTTTAGTTTACAACTTGGCTTGATCCTAGGGCTCTCCTTAGACCCTAAATTACTTCCAACAAAAAGAGCAAATGGTACATCCCTGTTGCCATGCTTACAAAAAGGAGAAGCCCTTAAGTTTCAAAACAGTTTATTCAGTAATTATATTATCGTAAGGACTTGATCCGCTAATTAATATTTTACTAAGTAGCAAATGGCGTCTAAAACTGGGTTCGGTTCCTGTTTAATCTAATAGTAAAACAAAGAAGACACCAAGAATAGTTCATTTACATTTTGCATTTAGAAATTTGGAACTTAATAAACCAAATGGCTTAGTATTAATTGGTCAACTCACAATTTGGAGCCATATCCAGAAATTAGTAAACTTTCTTCTCCAGCTACAACAATTCGTTATCACTACTGTTTAGACTTTTTCGTCAATTTAATTTCTTATATTGATTCTTTTTACAAAAAAATATGCCTCTAGAGAATACATGAGACGTATTATGAAATAATTAAGCGTGGATATACATTTGCATTCATAATTCATAGAAGAATGATTTTTTTTTTAATTTCTATTACTTTCACAACTTTTCATTGTCATAACTCCTAAATAAGTTAAAGAGTCGTGTTTATGCCATCTTTTGGTATTCCACGATGTAATCCTATAAATAGAGATGTTGTTATTAAATTTTACAACAAGATATACATAGTTAATGATCTTAAGCCTTAATTTTTATGTTACATAAGGATCATTTATGCAATTAAACTCATACTAGTGTCGTACCATTTATGTTACTGCACTGCTATTTTTTTATTATTAGATCTATATCTATTGGGGTGTTTGTGCCGTTGGATTGTTTTTTTCTCCCACCATTTCAACTAGCCGTTAATCATAAACTAAACGGCCAAATACATGATCATATCACTTCTTTAAATACCCGTTACTTCCTTACCCCTACTTCATCTTCTATATTTTTCTTCTAAAAAACCACCAACAATTTCTAAAATCAATTCAAAATTCCAATTTCTTCATCAAATACAATTCAATGGGTCTTTCCGACATCACTTCATCTGAGTCCAAGTCTCACTGTCACCGTTCTCACCAAATATTTCGTTTAACAAATTACATTCTCTTAGGTGCATCGACCAGTTGTATCTTCCTTACACTCTCTTTACGCTTAATCCCCTCATTATACGGTGGCCTTTTCATCCTCCTCCATGCTCTCACAATCGCGGGTGTGGTCCCCGGATGCACGGACACTATGACCCTAGCGGGGTCCCACCTTTGGTATGCCATTCACATGGTGTCTACGGTTATAACGGCAATATTTCAAGGTTCAGCTGCTGTTCTTATTTTCACTAAGACAACTGATTTTTTAGGAGAATTGAAGTCTTATGTTAGTGAAGAATATGGTGTTGCAATATTGAAATTGGTTGGTGGATTGTCCATTTTGATATTTTGCTTGGAAAGGGTGGTTTTGCTATTGGCTTTTGTTTTGAGGTACAACGCCTTCGTGGAAGGAAAGATGAATTCAAATTCTAAAAACAACTATAAAGTTGATCAAGATGAGAATTTGAAAATCCAAGTATAAAATTTATTTATTTATTTATTTGGGAAGAATCACCGTGTTCCAAACAACCTTGATTATTTTATTCATACTAAAATAAGGAATACGAAAAATGAAGGCTGAAAGCAATTTTCTTAATATTTTGAGTTGATGCTCAAAATTTTCTGTATTGAGTTTTACTGATTGCTATTGATGGCTTAATTTTATTTACTTAATTTGGCTTGATCCTGGAGATCTCATTTGTAAGTTTTACCAGCTTTAATTTGAGCTATAACTTGCTGAAAAAAATTCGTTAACTGAGATATATATGTCAACGAGTGTGCTAATTTTGAATTATAAATCGAAATGTCAGCTTTATTTATGTGTTAATGAGAAGAAATTTGATAGTAATAATTTAAGAGTCGATAAAAAAAAAATGCATACATAATCATAGGACGACATGTCCTTGATGACTGGACATGACTTGTGGTCCAATTCTTTTTGTGTCACGTTCTATTTTCCTTGTTCCCTTCTGAGGTATGAGAGGTCATTTATGACCAAAGACAAAATACATGTAGATTTATTCATTTGATTCGTTTTTAATTTCATAAAGACTTTTTTATGTCCAAAGTGAAGAATATGGTGTTGCAATATTGAAATTGGTTGGTGGATTGTCCATTTTGATATTTTGCTTGGAAAGGGTGGTTTTGCTTTTGTATTTTGCTTTGAGGTAGCCTTCGTGGGAGGGAATGGAGGAGTTTTTTCGTTTTTCTTTTTTGGGCTGATGAAAGGAAATTTTATAACTGAAATGTAAATGCAGAAAGTAGGGGTGTACATGGACCGGGTTGGTTTGGGTTTTTTGACCTAAGGTTTTTTGGTTTTCTCGGATTTTTCGGGTTTTTTTTTTTCGAAAAAATCTTCATACAAATTATAATTTTTACTCCAAATATTTTTTTAGACCTAGTAAGATACAATTATATAATTAAGGTGTTTTTTTAAGAAAATAACAAAAATGTGAAATGAGTGATGACATTGTAATAAAATATTCAATAAAAAAGATAATGAAATAGCATAAAATAAATATTGTTAATTAATAAGCCATAGCGAAAATGATCATTATCTAAGAATACTAAATCATGCTAAAATAAGTACGATTAATAAGTATTAATTACATGATAAAGAAAAAAAAGTTTATATATTGTCATTGTTTACATTAACAATGCAAAATTAAATAATAGATATTCAACATTATTATCAATCTTAGTGTTAGGTAAGCCTAGCAACCGGTTTGGACCTGTCAAAACCGGTAACCGGTTATTAAACCGGCCGGTTTCCGGTCTAAAACTAGGAACCGGTGGCCTGTTCCGGTTAACCAGTTCCAAACATGAAAACCGGAACCGGCCGGTCCAAACATTTAAAAAAAACTTTTTTTTTTTGTATAGTATATATATATTATAGTATTTATTAGTATATTGTAGGTATATTTATATATGTTATATAAGTTTATAAGTAAAGTTTATATATTTACTAACTAACAACATATATGTATATATATATATTAAGTTATATGCTTAAGTTATACTACATATACCTAAAATATATTAAAAATATACTTATAATATCAATATACTTAAGTTATAAAATAGAAATTTACAAACTTAGAAAAAACTTAACTAACAGAAAAAACTTAACTTATATGTATTATAACTTAAATAAATATATATGTTTAAGTTATATGTATACGATATACTTAAATAACTTATATATATACTTATAACTTATATATATATATAGTAATATATATGTTTAAGTTATATGTATACTATATATACTTATATATGTTTAAGTTATATGTATTATATGTTTAAAAAAAAATTTTGACCAGTTAACCGGTTTTAACCGGTTCCGATTTACCGGTCCCAAAAATGCAAAATCGGACCGGTAATAAATCACCGGTTAACCGTGACCGGTAAATAAGTTCGGTTCCGATTTAACCGGTCCGGTTACTGGTTTGAACCGGTTAAACCAAACCGGTTGCCAGGCTTAGTGTTAGGCTTGAATTACTTTTATTAGCACTAATATGGATTTGGTTTGACTTTATTTGAGTTACTAAAATTTATGGGCTATAAATCCTATTGGAACATTCAAAATTCTAAATCCAAACTTGAAGTAATATGTTAAAAGACAAAAACTATGAAAAAACTTAAGAAATATTACTAAGTTACATTATAAGCAAATCTTTTATGTATAAAATATTTAAATATTTATATACATGTAATGTCGGGTTGGTTTGGTTCGGTTTGATTGTTTTTAGTTAAAACCAAACCAAACCAATTATGATCGGGTTTTTTTTTCAACACTAAACCAAGTCAAACCAAACCACTCATCAGGTTTTTTTTTGTCAGTTTGATTCGGATTATCGATTTGGTGCGATTTGTCGATTTTTTCATTGTAAACCCCTAGTAGAAAGTAACAAAGTCTTTGCGCTAATTACTTCACAATTGTAAAACTGCTAAAATCCAAAATTGAGAAACCGGCGAACAACGTCAGTAAAAAAAAAAAAAAAACGATTTAGTCTGTCGATTTTTTCAATTTTTAATTATCTTTCCACTTTTTTTCTTGTGCAATCTGTTTTCTCTTATGTTATAGAGGCTTAATAGATACATTTGGTTATGATTCCCTTTTTGCACAGTATTTATATGAAATGTAAGAACAACATATATTATTTCATTACGAGGTTCACAATTATAAAAGTTACAATTAGTTAAGTTCACAAAGTTTATGATTTACTCATTTTTAAGGATTGAATAAAGTTGCATAAAATATAAAGCATGTCAAGGGTAGAATATTCAAAGTGGTATGCTCGATCAAGTTAAGACATCGATGCCGATCACAACTAGATCAGAAGTCGGGTAGTGACAAACTTCTTTCCTAATTTTACTTTTTTTTGGGTTGTATCCTCGAAAGAAATGAGATCGCTTGCCCTCTTATAATTTTAATAGAAGACATTGACATTTTCAAATTTCTTATGTGTTATTTTTCAGATCCCTTATGTGTAAAAATAAAGATCTCTTGTAAAAAGGTTATAAAATTAAAAACATTTTGTAAGTGGCCTACAAACCCACTTCTCCCGTATCCTCGAGGTCTCACGTGCATGGTTTTATACCAACTACAAATTGAGCTAACTTGCTGATATATCTAGTAACATGAGTTGTCAATGGTTGTGCTAATCTTGAGCTATAAATCAATGACTTGGTGGTTAGTTTTATTTAAGTACATGTTTTAGGGAAGAAAATTGATGGATAAGTATTTTACTAAAAAACAAACAACCATTCAAACAAGGGAAAAGGTGCAAATATAACCCTCAACATTGTTATTTAGAGCACATATACCCCTCGTTAAAAAAGTGGTGCATATATACCCTTGCCGTTACACAAATGGTGCAAATATACTTTTTTCGCCGACATAATTTTTTTTAAAAATCATTTAGCTTATTTTTTAATTAAAAAAAGATATCACGTGGCTTTAAAAAAATAAGTTAGCCTATTTTTTTTGGTAGACTTAATTTTTTAAAGCCACGTGGTAATTTTTTTCTGGCGGATCGGGTCTGGTTCATTTTAAAAAATGGCCAAACTTATTTTTTTTTAAAGCCAAGGAGATATTTTTTAAAAACGAACGAGACAACCCACTAGAAAGATAGATTGCCTCGTGGCTTTAAAAAAATAAGTCTACTAAAAAGAAAATGGGAGACTTATTTTTTTATAGCTACGTGACATTTTCTTCATTAAGAGATATAAGCTAAATGATTTTTTTTTAAATTCTGGCAGCGAAAAGGGTATATTTACACCATTTCTGCAAAGGCAGAGGTATATTTGTCCATTTATGTAATGGGAGGGGTATATATGCACCAATTTTTTAACGAGAGGCATATCTGCTCTAAATCGCAAAGTTGAAGGTTATATTTACGCCTTTGCCCTTCAAACAGTAGGATATTTCTTCAATGATTTGTGGACCAACTTTAAATGTTAACCTTCAATTTGTTTTATGCCCTTTTAGGGAGTGATAGGTCAGTGATGGCCACAGGCTGGCATCTGATTCGTTTTCATTTTTGGTACAACATTATTCTCGATGTTATATCACAAAAAAAAAAAACCAGTTGTATGATTCACTATAAAAATTATTTTAGATTTATATGTCTTTTTTTAAAAATCAAATGATATCAGTAAAAAAATTTAAAGGATTTACATGTCATTTTTTTTTCTAATTTAAATTGTAATTGGTCGTAGGAAATCACTGGAAAAAGATGTCTTGCAATAGTAATTTGTACTGACTTTCATTGTTTGAAATTCTATATGGTCCTACCGAGCACCAAAAGCTTAGAATTGTCTTGATTGAAATGAAATAATTTGTTCAAACAACAAAAAGATAGTATAATAATATTAACACGAAACAAAAAAGTAACCACATCATACAACTCAGAACTCCTGTAATTTAGGTAAGTGTTTGGAAATGATTTGGTCGATTTTTTTTTAAAATTTTAAAATTAAAATATAAAATAATATTGTAAGTTCTAGTATGGGTGTTCATGGGTCGGTTTTGATATGTTTTTAGTCAAAACCAAAATCAAACCACCAAATATAATGCATATTCATCGGTTTGGTTGTTGTCGGTTTGGTTCGGTTTTTAAGAAATCTAACAGTATTTCTCTCTTTCATTTTTTTTCTGTATGATTAGGAAAGACTTTTCTACTATTTTCTAACTTATAATCGCATATTAGCCTTTATTGTGATAGCTATAATTTTCTTGGATTATAGAAAAAATGTCTTAAGATCTATAAGCTTTAATCAAATGAATATAGTTTGTAAGAAATACAGTTTTTTTAAGGTAAATCTCATAGTTGTTTTTTCGATTAAATGAGTTTGGATTCATGAATTTCTTTAAGAAATAGGCTTAAAGTGAAGTTTTTTTTTTTTTTTTTTTTTTGGTAACTAACATGATTTTATTAATCACGAAAGTAAGCATTTACATAGCGACAGCCCAGGAAACACACCCGGCTATCTCAAAAAAGAAACACTAAAGACTCCTATAAGGTGCAGATTTTATTAGCCTAATAGAGACAAAGAAAATTTTGGTGAAAAAGTAAACAAAATATTTAAAAGTATTTATAAAAACTAATATATTGTATATATATATTTATAAATATTGTGTATTATTTTGTTAGTTCGGTTCGATTTTTTATTCGGTTTGTTTTTAATAAAACAAAGCCAAACCAAACATTATTGATTTTTTAAATTTAAAATCAAAACCCAAACAATTATTGGTTTATTTAATTATTTTGTTTGGTTTGTGGTTTGAATTGATTTTTAACCAAACCATGAACACTTCTAGTACTACAGTAATTTTTGTCCAAGAACCTTTATAAGAAACCAATCATCTACACAATTTTTAAAAAAAAAAAAAAAAAATTGTCTTCTCTTCAATTATAAGAAAAAGAAGAAGGAAAGAATTAGTCTTTATTTCAAATTCTCAAAATAAAAACGTAAATTCCATAGATAGACCAAATTAAAGTTTTACAACAAATTGTTTTGAACACTTTTATAATATGATTAATTGAAATACAATTACTTCAAAATAAAATCTAATATTATAAAAAACCAATACAAAACAGTTAACCTTATATTTGAGTATCAATCAATTAGAGCCTTACATAGCGAGGGGTTAGGTACTAGATTTTGAAATACTATAAGTACTCCATTCATCTCAGGGTAGTTGTCATATTTCGCTTTATGAGAATCAATTTGATTAATTTTTAAAATAAATTAGATTAGATTAATTTAATATTTTAAAATTACAATTTAAATATTAAAAAAGCTACAGGAAAAGTAATTTAACAACATACCCAGTATTATGCAGATCTTACGCCTATCTTGGGAGGTAGAGAGGTTGTTTCTGATAGGCCCTCGGCTCAAGGAAAATCATGTCAAAGCATATCAAAAAAATAACGGTAAATATATTTGGCACAACCACAAATGACACAACTTGGCACAATTCCACCTTTTTAGGGGTATTAATGTAATTCCACATGGCCTTTGAGGGTGTACCAGTAAATTCCTCTTTTTTCTATTCGATTGATACCCTTTCTGAAAAGTTAGAGGGAAAAGTCAAAATAATTTAAATTTTATTCTCTCTTTCTTTAAGACCATAATTACTTTTTCTTCCCATTAACATTCAATAAGAAAAAACGTGCAATACACCTATTCCAAGTACATCCATTTACCTATTATTGTTTCATTGTGAAGCAAATTAAAATAATAAACTGTTGAAGCCCGCAATAGTGGAGTAGTTTTTTATTTTTCATATTTCTTATGGATGGTATAATTATAGTAAAAAAAGTAAGAGGAATAAAAAAAAAAAGTACATATTTACATGCCTATTTTTTTGTAAATACGACTCCAAAAATATCTTCACTGGATAAATCAGATAATTATCATATGCAATATATTGTTGACATGTTGAAAAAATTCAAGCTCAATCCAATGGCTAAGGAATTTTTTCTTCCTTCTTATAATAATCGTGGTGGTGATCAGATGTTTCTCACTAACTTTGTACCAGCTAATAAGACTGATGGTTTTCAATATAATAGAAGGGTATAGATTTCATTTTTTTTTTTAATTCTGATTAAAATTCTTCGTTATTTTTTTTTTTTGGAAATTGATGTTTTTGCCTGTTTTGTTTTATGGTTCGATTCAAAATTGAATTAGTGCAAATTAACTAAGATTAGATTAGGATTGAGTAAAAAAAATTTGCTAAGTGTTGATTTAATTTTGTCAATTTAAAAAAAATGTATGTAACAAGTAATCAACACTATGGTTGGGATAAAAAAATGAATCAACTAGAACATAATCTAATCTAAACCTAACGTTCTCTTCTCTCTCTACACGGAGGCCTGGGGGCGTAGCCATTGCTGCCACAGCTAGTTGACTTTAACTGAAACATTAAATTATCGCAATTTAGCTAAGATTAGCTATAATTGAGTAATAATTAGCAAGTTTTGATGTAATTCACTAACTTTTTTTAAAAAAATGATGTAACAAGTGTTCAACACTATAGTTGACTTTAATTGAAATATAGGATTGATTCAATTTAGCTAAGTATTATATAAGATTACGTAAAACAAGTTGATAACTATTGATTCAATTTCATCAATTTAAAAAACAAAATGTATGTAAGAGTTTGTCAAAATTATGGTTGACTTTAATTGAAACATTAAATTATCTCAACTTAGCTAAGTATTAGATAGAATTAAGTAGCAATTAATAAATTTAGATCTAATTCAATCAATAAAACAGCGGATGTAACAAGTTCTCAATACTATGATTGACTTTGATTGGAACATTGAATTGCTTCAATTCACCTAAGTATTATATAAGATTGAGTAACAATTAGCAGCATTTGATTTAATTCTATCAATTGTAAAAGAAAAAAGAAAATGCAATTAGTAGTCAGTACTATGGTTCACTTTAACTGAAACATTGAATTATCTCGATTAGTTAAGTATTAAATGGAAAAAAGTAACAATGAGCAACTTTAGATCTAATTCAATCATTTTTTTTTAAAGAGTGGATGTAAAAAGTAGTCAATACTACGATTGACTTTAATTGAAACAATGAATTATCTTAATTTAGGCAGGTATTAGATAGAATTGAGTAGCAATTAGTAAGTTTATATCTAATTCAATCAATAAAATAGTGGATGTAACAAGTAGTCAATATTATGATTAACTTTAATTGAAATATTGAATTGCTTCAATTTAGCTAAGCATTATATAAGATTGAATAACAATTAGCAACTTTTGATTTAATTCAATCATTTTTTAAAAGTAGATGTAGCAAGTAGTCAATACTATGGCTGACTTTAATTGAAACATAGAATTATCTCAATTAGTTAAGTATTAAATAGAACCCCATAGCAATTAACAAGTTTAGATCTAAATCAATCAATTTAAACAAAAATAAAGGATGTAACAAGTAGTCAACCCTATGGTCCACTTTCATTGAAACATTGAATTCCTTCAATTCAGTTAAGTATCATATAGGATTGAATAACAATTTGCAACTTCTAATTTAATTCAATCAATTTTTTTAAAAAGTTGATGTAATAAATAGTCAATACTATAGTTGACTTTAATTGGAACATTAAATTATCTCAATTAGATAAGTATAAAATAGAATTGAGTAACAATGACCAAGTTTAGATCTAATTCAATCAATTTAAACAAAAAATATAGATGTAGCAAGTAGTCAACACTATGGTTGATTTTAATTGAAATATTGAATTGCTTCAATTTAGCTAAGCATTATATAGGATTGAGTAACAATTAGCAACTCTTGGTTTAATTCAATCAATTTTTTTTAATAAAAAAAGTAGACGCAACAAGTAGTCAATATATGGTTGACTTTAATTGAAAAATGGAATTATCTCAATAAGTCAAGTATTAAATAAAATTGAGTAACAGTTGGCAAGTTTTGATCTAATTTAATCACTCTAAAAAAAATAATGAATGTAACAAGTCGTCAACACTATGATTAACTTTAATTAAAAGATAAAAATTATCTCAATTTAATTAAGTTCGATAGAATTGAGTAGTTATTAGTAAGTTTAGATCTAATTCAATCAATAAAATAGTGAATGTAACAAGTAGTCAACACTATGGTTGATTTTAATTGAAACATTGAATTGCTTTAATTTAGCTAAGTATATGATTGAGTAACAATTAGCAACTTTTGAGTTAATTCAATCAATTAAAAAAAAAGTAGATGTAACAAGTAGTAAATCCTATCGTTGACTTTAATTAAAATATGAATTATCTCAATTAGTTAATTATTAAATAGAATTGAGTGACAATTAGCAAGTTCATATCTAATTCATTCAATTTAAACAAAAATAGTGGATGTTACGAGAGTTAACACTATGATAATGGTTGACTTTGATTGGGATATTTAATTATCTCAATGTAGGAAAGTATTAGATATGATTGAGTAACAATGAAAAAGTTTTGATTTAAGTCAATTATTTTTTTAAAATATGGATGTAGCAAGTAGTCAACATTATGGTTGACTTTAATTACAATGTTAAATTATCTCAGTTTAGTTAAGCATTGAATAGGATTGAATAACAATTAAGTTTTGATTTTTTTTTTTTTTGAATAGACGATGCAACAAGTGGTGTCTCTTCGTAGACATTCAATAAAATTGGAACGATACAAAAAGACTTAACAAGCAGTCAACACTATAATTGACTTTGATTGAAGTTGAATTTTCTCAATTTAGCTAAGCATCAACCATTATTAAGTAAAAATTTTACCAAGTGTTGATTCAATTCAATCATTTTTTTTTATATAAAATAAGTGGATATAACAAGTAGTCAAACACTATGATTGACTTTAATTGAAATGTTGAATTATCTTAGTTTTTCTAAGAGTTAGATAAATTTGAGTACCAATTAGCAAGTTTTGATTTAATTCTATCAGTATTTTTTTTTAAAAGGATATAACAAGCAGTCAACACTATGGTTGACTCTAATTGAAATATTAAATTATCTCAAATTAGCTAAGTATTAGACATGATTGAGTAATAGTTATCGGCTTTTAATTTAATTCAATCAACTTTAAAAAAAATAATGAATGTAACAAGTAGTTGACATTGTGATTGGCTTTAATTAAAACATTGAATTATCTCAATTTGTTGAGCATTAGATAGGATTGGATCGAATAAATATTTTGTAAGTGCTGATTTAATTAAATTAATTTAAGAAAGTAAAATAATAGTGAATGTAACAATTAGTCAACACTGAGTTGACTTTAATGGAAACACTGAATTATCTCAATTTAGCTAAGTATTAGATAGAATTGAATAACAATTAGCAAATTTCGATTTACTTCAATCATTTTTAAAAAAAATAAATAGCGGGTTTAACAAGTAGTCACACTATTGTTGACTTTGAATTAAAGATTTATTCTAGCAAGAATTTAGATAAGTATTAGATATAATTGAGGAACAATTAGCAAGTTTTAATTCAATTCAATCAATTTAAAAAAAAAAATGACAAAAACTGGATGAAACAAGCAATCAACACTATGATTGATTGTAACTAAAATGTTGAATTACTTCAATTTAGCTAAATATTATATAGGATTGAGTAAATATTTTTACTAAATTTTGATTCAATTCAATCATTTTTTATATAAAATAAATGCAATTTCGTCAAAAAATTAGACAATTTTTGGATGTAATATAGGACTTTTTTTTATACTGTTTAAAAATATTTATAGGGTACATTAACTTGTAGTTTGTATTGATAGACCGTATATATAGGTTGACCAAATAACTAAATTAGGTGTATGTATAATTTTTTTTTTTAAAACAAACCACTAAGTAGACTTAGTGGATATTTTATTAGGAAATCAAACAAAAAGATACGTAAAACAAAAGAGTCTTAAAACAATAAACAAAAACAAATGTCAACTAAGAAGCCTACCAAAAAAGCTTTCTAGGTCCATGCTATGTATGTATAAATTATATAAAAATATTAGAGGGAGATAAATTTATGGGTTCTAGGTATTGGAAGAATGAAAAGCTTAAGCATGTTATGTGTAATAATTGCTTTGTCTTGAAGGAAAAAAATTTGGAGGGAAATACCACTTTTTGGAGCCAAATCTTCATTAAGGGTAATTAAGACTTTTTAATAGGGTTGTGCTAAGTTGTGTCATTTTGAGTTGTGCCAAATAGCAACACCCAAAAAATAAATAATGTCACTGCAACAATCATTGCAAAGAACTGTAGAAAACAAGTCAAATCAGTCAGGAAAAGAAACAGTACTACAACAAATAATACGATCATCAAAAAACAAACAAGAAACAACATATAGTAACTGAAATCAAATGATAATAAGCTACAGGGAAGTACTACGACCCCTAGTATAACTGAACACACTAAACAACTCTCTAATGTCCACTAACCTTCGATTTTAATATGTATCCTCAACTACTTGCTATCTAAAGTGCTTTTGCGCCACTACATGAAAAGTATAATAAGCAATTCTTCTTATAGTAATATATGGTGAAAACAATATCTTAAAATGTTGATCAAAATTAATGTAATTTAACTTTTGAAAAATGAAACATGACAAATATGAGAGCATTTAGTAAATCTATTCTAATAATAACAATAATAATAAGAGGAAAATATTTATTTGCACATGTAATATATTGAGGAAAATTCCAAAAATGATATATAGATATAAATATAGTAACAACGTTAGACAATTTGTGCTACATATCCCCTTCGTATCTAGCCTGAGAAAGAGGGGAAGATAGAGATAATCTTTTTAGCAAAAACAGCAATAATGGCATCTATCATCAACAATCCCTTGACTTCACTCTGCAACACCAAGTCTGAAACTAATAATCTCTTCCGAATTTGCCCTTTAAGGTCTCATACACTAAATTTTTCCAAGTTCAACGCCGCCAACAGAAAGGTTAATTTCCATTTTGATATTTTGCTTGGAATGGGTGGTTTTGCTATTGGCTTTTGTTTTGAGGTACAACGCCTTCGTGGAAGGGAAGATGAATTCAAATTCTAAAAACAACTATAAAGTTGATCAAGATGAGAATTTGAAAATCCAAGTATAAAATTTATTTATTTATTTATTTGGGAAGAATCACCGTGTTCCAAACAACCTTGGAGCTCTACGGGATTATTTTATTCATACTAAAATAATGGAATACAAAAAATGAAGTCTGAAAGCAATTTTCTTAATATTTTGAGTTGATGCTCAAGATTTTCTGTATTGAGTTTTACTGATTGCTATTGAGCACTTGCTTAATTTTATTTACTTAATTTGGCTTGATCCTGGAGATCGCATTTGTAAGTTTTACCAACTTTAATTTGAGCTATAACTGGTCGAAAAAAATTCGTTAAGTGAAATATATATCAACGAGTGTGCTAATTTTGAATTATAAATCGAAATGTCAGCTTTATTTATGTGTTAATGAGAAGACATTTGATAGTTATAATTTAAGAGTGGATAAAAAAAAATGCATACATAATCATAGGACGACCTGTCTTTGATGACTTGTGGTCCAATTCTTTTTGTGTCACGTTCTATTTTCCTTCTGCCCTTCTGGGGTATGAGAGGTCATTTATGACCAAAGACAAAATACATGTAGATTTATTCATTTGATTCGTTTTTAATTTCTTTAGTACGATTTCATAAAGACTTCAGATTTTTAGGGCAATTGTAGGTCCAAAGCAAGAAGAATGGAGCCATTATCTTGAAAATGGCTGGTCGATTGTGTAATTTTGATATTTTGCTTAGAACGGGTGGTTTTGCTTTTGTATTTTGCTTTGAGGTAGCCTTCGTGGGAGGGAATGGAGGAGTTTTTTCGTTTTTCTTTTTTGGGCTGATGAAAGGAAATTTTATAACTGAAATGTAAATGCAGAAAGTAGGGGTGTACATGGACCGGGTTGATTTGGGTTTTTTGACCTCGGGTTTTTTGGTTTTCTCGAATTTTTCGGGTTTTTTTTTCCGAAAAAATCTTCATACAAATTATAATTTTTACTCCAAATATTTCTTTAGACCTAGTAAGATACAATTATATAATTAAGGTGTTTTTTTTTAAGAAAATAACAAAAATGTGAAATGAGTGATGACATTGTAATAAAACATTCAATAAAAAAGATAATGAAATAGCATAAAATAAATATTGCTAATTAATAAGCCATAGCGAAAATGATCATTATCTAAGAATACTAAATCATGCTAAAATAAGTACGACTAATAAGTATTAATTACATGATAAAGAAAAAAATAAAATTAAGTTATGTATTGTCATTGTTTAAATTAACAATGCAAAACTAAATAATTGATATCCAACATTATTATCATTCTTAGTGTTAGGCTTGAATTATTTTTATTAGCATCAATATTGATTTGGTTTTTGACTTTATTTGAGTTACTAAAATTTATGGGCTATAAATCCTATTGAAACATTCAAAATTCTAAGTCCAAACTTGAAAGAATGCGTTAAAAGACAAAGACTATGAAAAAACTTAAGAAATATTAATAAGTTACATTATAAGTAAATCTTTTATTTATAAAATATTTAAATATTTATACACATGTAATGTTGTGTTGGTTTAGTTCGGTTTGACTGTTTTTAGTTAAAACCAAACCAAACCAATTATGATCGGGTTTTTTTTCTAACACCAAACAAAGTCAAACCAAACCACTAATCGGGTTTTTTTCTCGGTTTGGTGCTATTTGTCGGTTTTTTCTTTGTACACCCCTAGCAGAAAATAACAGAGTCTTTGCACTAATTACTTCAGAATTATAAAACTGCTAAAATCCGAAACTAAGAAACCGTCGAACAACGTCCGGAAAAAAAGAAGACAGAAAACCGATGTAGTCCGTGGATTTTTTCAATTTTTAATTATCTTTCCACTTTTTTTTCTTGTGCAATCTGTTTTCTCTTATGTTATAGAGGCT
The DNA here is from genome assembly GCF_029784015.1 of Lycium ferocissimum. NCBI lineage: Eukaryota > Viridiplantae > Streptophyta > Magnoliopsida > Solanales > Solanaceae > Lycium > Lycium ferocissimum. Next base: position 60,979,066 of record NC_081342.1, read on the forward strand.
TAATAGATACATTTGGTTATGATTCCCCTTTTGCACGAGTATTTATATGAAATGTAAGAACAACATATATTATTTCATTACGAGGTTCACAACTATGAAAGTTACAATTAGTTAAGTTCACAAAGTTTATGATTTGCTTATTTTTAAGGATTGAATAAAGTTGCATAAAATATAAAGCATGTCAAGGGTATATTCAAAGTGCTATGCTCGATCAAGTTAAGAAATCGATGCCGATCACAGCTAGATCAGAAGTCGGGTAGTTACAAACTTCTTTCTTAATTTTACTTTTTTTTTGGGGTTGTATCCTCGAAAGAAATGAGATCGTTTGCCCTCTTACAATTTTAATAGAAGAAATTGACATTTTCAAATTTCTTATGTGTTATTTTTCAGATCCCTTATATGTAAAAATAAAGATTTCTTATAAAAAGATCATAAAATTAAATACATTTTGTAAGTGCCTACAAACCCAGTTCTCCCGTATCCTCGAGGTCTCATGTGCATGGTTTTATACCAACTACAAATTGAGCTAACCTGCTGATATATCTAGTAACATGAGTTGTCAATGGTTGTGCTAATCTTGAGCTATAAATCAATGACTTGGTGGTTAGTTTTATTTAAGTACATGTTTTGGGGAAGAAAATTGATGGTTAAGTATTTTACTAAAAAACAAACAACCATTCAAACAAGGGAAAATGTGCAAATATGCCCCTCAATATTGTTATTTAGAGTATACCTCTCATTACAAAAGTGGTGCATATATACCCCTGCCATTACACAAGTGGTGCAAATATGTCATTTTTGCTGACATCATTTTTTTTTTTTAAATCATTTAGCTTGTTCTTTAATTAAAAATAAAAAATATGTCAACCTATTTTTTTGGTTGACTTATTTTTTTAAAGAAACGTGGTAATTTTTTTCCTGGTGGGTATGGTCTGGTTCATTTTAAAAAATGGACAAACTTATTTTTTTTTTTTTTAAGCCAAGGAGATATTTTTTTAAAACGAATGAGACAACCCACTAGAAAAATAAATTACCTCGTGGCTTTAAAAAAATAAGTCTGCTAAAAAAAATGGGAGACATATTTTTTTTATAGCCACGTGACATTTTCTTCATTAAGAGATATAAGCTAAATGATTTTCAAAAAGCGAAAAGGGTATATTTACACCATTTCTGTAACGGCAGGGGTATATTTGCCCATGTGTGTAACGGGAGGGTATATATGCACCACTTTTTTAACGAGGGCATATCTGCTCTAAATCGCAAAATTGAGGGGTATATTTACACCTTTGCCCTTCAAATAATAGGATATTTCTTCAATGATTTGTGGACCAACTTTAAATAATTACCTTCAATTTGTTTTATGCCCTTTTAGGGAGTGATAGGTCAGTTATGGCCACAGGCTGGCATCTTCATTTTTGGTACAACATTATTCTCGATGTTATATCACCCAAAAAAAAAAAAAATCAATTGTATGATTCACTATAAAAATTATTTTAGTTATATGTCTTTTTTGAAAAAAATCAAATGATATCAGTAAAAAAATTTAAAAGATTTACATGTCATATTTTTTTTTCTAATTTAAATTGTAATTGGTCGTGGGAAATCACTGGAAAAAGATGTCTTGCAATAGTAATTTGTACTGACTTTCATTGTTTGAAATTCTATATGGTCCTACCGAGCACCAAAAGCTTAGAATTGTATTGATTGAAAAGAAATAATTTGTTCAAACAACAAAAAGATAGTAGTATAATAATAATAAAACGAAACAAAAAAGTAACCACATCATACAATTCAGAACTCCTGTAATTTAGGTAAGTGTTTGGAAATGATTTTGTCGAGTTTTTAAAAAAAATATTAAAATTAAAATATAAAATAATATTGTAAGTTCTACTTAGGGGTGTTCATGCGTCGGTTTTGATATGTTTTTAGTCAAAACCAAAACCAAACCACCAAATATAATACATATCCATCGGTTTGGTTGTTGTCGGTTTGGTTCGGTTTTTAAGAAATCTAATGATATTTCTCTCTTTCATTTTTTTCTCTACGATTAGGAAAGACTTTTCCACCATTTTCTAACTTATAATCGCATATTACCCTTTATTGTGGCAGCTATAATTTTCTTGGATTATGGAGAAAATGTCTTAAAATCTATAAGCTTTAATCAAGTGAATACAGTTTATAAGAAATACAGCTTTTTTTTAGGTAAATCTCATAATTATTTTTTTGATTAAATGAGTTTGGATTCATGGATTTCTTTAAGAAATGGGCTTAAAGTGTAGATTTTATTAGCCTAATAGTGACAAAGAAAATTTTGGTGAAAAAGTAAACAAAATATTTAAAAGTATTTATAAAAACTAATATATTGTATATATATTTCTATAAATATTGTGTATTATTTTTTCAGTTCGGTTTGTTTTTAATAAAACCAAACCAAACATTATCGGTTTTTTAAATTTAAAATCAAACCAAACCCAAACAATTATCGGTTTATTTAATTAGTTTGTTTGATTTGTGGTTTGAATTGATTTTTAACCAAACCATAAACACTTCTAGTACTACTGTAATTTTTGTCCAAGAACCTTTATAAGAAACCAATCATCTACTCAATTTTTAAAAAATAAAAAAAATTATCTTCTCTTCAATTATAAGAAAAAAAGAAGGAAAGAATTAGTATTTATTTCAAATTCTCAAAAGAAAAACGTAAATTCCATAGATAGACCAAATTAAAGTTTTACAACAAATTGTTTTGAACACTTTTATAATATGATTAATTGAAACACAATTACTTCAAAATAAAATCTAATATTATAAAAATCCAATACAAAACAGTTAAACTTATATTTGAGTATCAATCAATTAGAGCCTTACAAAGTGAGGGGTTAAGTACTAGATTTTGAAATACCATGAGTACTCCATTCATCCCACGGTACTTGTCATGTTTCGCTTTACGAGAATCAATTTGATTAATTTTCAGAATTAAATTAGATTAGATTAATTTAATATTTTAAAATTACAATTTAAATATTTAAAAAGCTACACGAAAAATAATTTAACAACATACCCAGTGTTACGCAGACTTTACGCCTACCTTGGAGGTAGAGAGGTTGTTTCTGATAGACCCTCGGCTCAAGGAAAATCATATCAAAGCAGATCGAAAAAAGAAATAATGTCACTGCAGCAATCATGGCAAAGAACTGTAGAAAACAAGTCAAATCAATCAGGAAAAGAAACAGTACTACAACAAATAATACGGTCATCAAAAAACAAACAAGAAACAACATATAGTAACTAAAATCAAATGACAACAAGCTACAGGGAAGTACTACGATCCCTAGTATAACTGAACACACTAAACAACTCTCTAATACCTACTAACCTTCTATCTTAATCCGTATATCCTTGATCAACTGCTTTTGCGCCACTACATGAAAAGTATAATAAGCAATTCTTCTTATAGTAATATATGGTGAAAACTATATCTTAAAATATTGGTCAAAATTAATGTAATTCAACTCTCTATAAATGAAACATGACAAATATGAGAGTATTTAGTAAATCTATTCTAATAATAACAATAATAATAAGAGGAAAATATTTATTTGCACATGTAATATATCGAGGAAAATTCCAAAAATGATATAGAGATAAATATAGTAACAACGTTAGACAATTTGTGCTATATATCCCCCTTTTTGTATCTACCCTGAGAAAGAGGGGAAGATAGAGATAATCTTTTTAGCAAAAACAGCAAGAATGGCATCTATCATCAACAATCCCTTGACTTCACTCTGCAACACCAAGACTGAAACTAATAATCTCTTCCGAATTTGCCCTTTAAGGTCTCATACACTAATTTTTTCCAAGTTCAACAGAAAGGTTAATTTCCCTTGTGTTGTTTGCAAAGCGGTGTCTGTGCAAACTAAATCACCCACTGAAATTGAAGGCCTTAACATCGCTGAAGATGTTACACAGGTGAATTTTATATTTCTTTTTGTCTGACAAGTGTTTGATGAATTGACTCTGTTAGGGATATGAGTTAATTTCTCATTCAGGGTTACTTAGATGTGCTGAATGTACAAATAAGACTTGAAATATTTGTTAAAGGAAAAATTATATCTGCCGGAAAACATATCTACAATTCAATTTTTTTTTTTGTCTTTTCTTTCGATAAAAACTTACCCGCCCTGGGTGTTTACACCAAGCAAGTAAATACATGTCTTGTATATAGTACATTTTTTAAACACTTAACCATGGTTAAGTGATATGCATTTTAACTTTGATTTGTTGATTCTTAAGGTTAATTGTTTAGTTAAGTGTAAATACCTGGTGCGGGTAAATATTTACCTTTCCACATTTCGATTCAAACGTTGAAAAATGATTTCAGCAAGGAGAACATTTTTCCGGGGTCATATGGAACACTCCCAAGTGTAAATTCTTAATTTTCTTGTCAAATTCTGTTTAGTTATGATATGGCTATACAATTTTCCAGTATTCAGCCTTTTGTCTCATTTCCGGAGTGTCAGTGAAACTTACGATATTAATGTCTGGCTTTTCAATTGGCATTTATTTTAGCTTATTTCAGTTATATTGGTCTCCAGACTGGTTTACTTATAAAATTTGCCTGCTGGTGGATAGTTTGCTTCCTGTATTTCTCATGTAATCACAAGCTTGTTGATGTTGCATTATCCTATGTTCCATTGTTAATTTCCAGCTCTGTGACATGGATATTTAAGAAAAGTTAGGCTTCTTTGATTATTAATGTACAAACTGTTCTGAACGAAGTCTCAATATTTCTTTGATGACAACATATGGCTATACTTAACTTTAGTCCGTTACAATATTTCCAAATCTGATTTGTATGAAAGACGATTAGCAGGAAACATTCATATAGTTCTTGTTGATATTGGTTGCCCCTCTCTATTCTATTTGTTTCTTCATATTGTAATGCTTATTTTTGTGATATTATTTGACAGCTTATTGGGAACACACCAATGGTTTACCTCAACACCATCGCTAAGGGTTGTGTTGCAAACATTGCTGCTAAACTTGAGATTATGGAGCCATGTTGCAGTGTTAAGGACAGGTGAGGGAGTTTTTTGTTTGTATTGCAATATATGAATTTCCTTTAACCTAGAATTTTGAACTGAAAAATTCTTTTAATTGGTTCAGTATACATATCTTTTCTTTCATGAATGTATTAATGAACGTTGTGTTAGGTTCTTGCCAATGTAAAAACAGTCTAATTACGATTAGAGGAGTCATATAGCCTACGCAACTAATATTGCATTGAGACATAGTTTTTGATTGATTGGCATTTCTGTTGCATTTCAGGATAGGATTGAGTATGATAACTGATGCCGAGGAGAAGGGACTTATATCTCCGGGGAAGGTAAGTTGGTCGATAAGCTAATTGTCTCTCTTGGTATAGACATATATCATTCTGAATCAATGGATCAAATGCTTAAGAATTTCTTTATTTAACATACTGTGAATGTTCTGTTGGATTAAAGTCTATTATGCATTTTAATAATCTCAGTCTCTTGTGTAATTATGACCTGTAGCCATAAGAATATCACCTATGTCATTTTGTACTTGATATTAGTATCACTGAATGTCGTTTATCTGATTGACCAGAGTTGGTTCTTCCCTTCTTTTTGAGGACCAAAAGTTTTTCTTGTAAGAGGACAGATAGAACCTAGTTATTTTTTGTTCTGGTTTTGTCATCTTAGTTTTCCTTAGTATAGTCAAATTGCTTTCATCATTTTGGGTCTTCCAAGATGGCTGTTTATGGGTCTAACAAGTCTGGTAGGCCATTAGGTTTGGTTTCGAAAATGATGACTTTACTGGGGCCACTTAAGTACAGGTTTTGAGCATGATGGCGTTGATTCCCATCTAAAGGTCTGTGGCTTTAATGATGAACTTGGAAGTCCTTTGCACATTCTTGAGGCTCTGTGTGTTTGCTTGTCTACTAAATTGACATTTTTCCTTCTTCCTGGTATATTTTACTTTTCAGTACATAGTCCATGTCTTACTTAGAAAAAAAAGTACAAAGCTCATAACTCCATACTAACTACTAAGATAACGCATGTAATTAACTGTAGGCTTTCATAGCTCATATGCTCCTTGTGCAAATTAATAATTTGTTTGAATTTACTTTTTGATTGTTTTTCTTATTTCTTAATTCTTGTTGTACTTATCTTAGACTGTCCTAGTGGAGCCTACTAGTGGAAACACAGGCATTGGGCTTGCCTTTATTGCTGCTTCCAGAGGATACAAGCTCATCTTAACGATGCCTGCGTCAATGAGTCTTGAAAGAAGGGTTATTCTGAAAGCTTTTGGAGCCGAACTTGTTTTAACTGATCCAGCTAAAGGGATGAAAGGAGCTGTTTCAAAGGCTGAAGAAATATTGAGTAACACACCAGATGCCTATATCCTTCAACAGTTCGACAATCCCGCCAACCCTAAGGTTCTTCTCCTAACACCTCACTCTTTATTTTTATTAATGGCTTCTTCTCTTGATCAATTTAAACTCCTGATGGTGATTGTGGTGACTAATTCTTCATGTTGCCAATCCAATCATTATATATTTAATGTAATTGTTAGAGAGAGTAGCGACTAAAAGAACTCTATATGAGTGTCAGAGTGGATTTCTAACTATGCTCTGAACTTAAAGCTTTTACTTTTCTAACTATGCTCTGCTTCATGGTTCTGCTAACCTACTACATGAAGCAGTTGATTAGAACCATATACAATTTTGATTTATCCAAAGTACCCTTGTCACTTCTTTAAAGTGCCTTGATGTCGTAGGTAATTATGTTATTTTAATGTAAAACAGGAAAGAAAAAGAGGAAATTGTAAGCAACTCGTCATTATTCAAAATCTCTTTATTCTCCCGATCCAGTAGCAACACAGCTTCAGCACACAAGCTCCTTTGTTTTCCATAATGAACTTGCATATAATCTTGTCTGTGTAATTACATGAAAAACAGAATGTGAGCAAGAATTAGCTCTTTTAAAGGAAAAGGTTAACTGAAGCAATTGAAGTAATTAAAGTTCATGTCCTTTCGGTTCTCGTCACCCCTAATACTTTTTCTTAGACATTCAACCTTAGTGACCGCCATGTTCAGTGGGAAATTCAACTTCCAATTTCCATTCCCTCGACCCACAATTTCCTCTTCATCTTCACAAGAACGGTGTTGCACATTTATCTCATCACCTTTGACAGTGGCTCCAGGAATTTTTTGACAATAATTAGTACTCCGTGTCTCCTTAGTTCTTCATTCTTCTTTCTTCCTTCTTATCTTGTACTCTTGTTCATGTTTTTAGGGTTTTGTCTGTGTTAAAATTCCAATTGGGTTTATTAGAGAGAAGGGAAGAGGCTCCTGATGGTGGGTTTAGATTTTAAGTGAAAAGACAAAAGAAATTTTCTTTTCTTTGGTACTTCCTTTTATTAACAACTACTCTAGTTTATCGAACACTAACTTTCAACAAGAAGGAAAAAAAAAAAAAAAAGAACTGAACTGGAGTAAGCTGCCACAAATAATGAAATAATCAGTAAGTAATTGGCATATGCTGGATTATAAATCCAACTGTAACGTGATTAACAGTCAAATATTAGTTTCTGGCAGTTACTGATTTCGTCTTTACTCTGAATTGTAAGCTGAACTTTCATATGTTTAGCATGTAAGTTGAATGTAAAAGCATCTATTTTAGCCATTGTGATGGTTTCCTATTAGTGCAACCAAAAAGATTCAAAATCAAACCAATGCTTCCTTCTTTTCTATTATCCTTTTGACATGAAAGAGGAGGAGGAAAAAATTATAAAGAGGAAGGAAAGAAGTTACATGGAGGAAGAAAATGGGGAGGAGGAGTTTGATGGGGAAAGAAATAGACCGGACCAGTAGCTGGAGAAATATAGAGAGGGGCTATTCGCTGGAGAATAGGAAAGATAATTGGGACTGCTAATTCGGAAGAGGGGTGTTGAACTTTTTTTGTTGAAAAGACAAAAAAGTCTCTAATATTAAAAAGATGGGAGGGGAACGTGTTTAATCCTACCAACCCCCCCCCCCCCACACGCCCCCCCACCCCGTTTTTTTTTTTTTTTTTTTTTTTTTTAAGACATTATTCTTGAGTTTACACATTAGGACTTGTATTTGCTTGTATGGTGCAGATACACTATGAAACAACGGGTCCAGAAATCTGGGAAGACACAAAAGGCAAGGTAGACATACTTGTTGCAGGCATTGGAACTGGCGGAACCATTTCAGGAACAGGCCGATTCCTTAAAGAGCAAAATCCAAACATTAAGGTATTAATGTTGCTTGGATAAAAAAAGTACATTCTATAAGTGTAGCTCTAAAGTTCATGCGTATGTCAGTTCATTGCCTTCTAAGATGTGAAAAATACATGGGATGGTGCTGAGAAAGTATCTTCATGCAGTTGATATTAAGTATTCATTACTCCTTTTTATTGCTTTTTGTTGCCTTTATCAGATTATTGGTGTGGAGCCCACCGAAAGTAACGTACTATCAGGGGGCAAGCCTGGTAAGACGATATTCAGATATTAATCTGACTTTTCGCTTTTGAAGTTAAATCCTGTCTTGTTCTACTTTCTGCAATGTGAAATTGCAGGCCCTCACAAAATTCAAGGGATTGGAGCAGGTTTTATTCCAGGAAACTTGGATCAAGATGTCATGGATGAAGTGATAGAGGTCACATTCTAATCTATCCCATTAAAAACATGTCATTTCATCTTCTTTAAACTTGTGAAAATTATAAACTACGAAAGATTTCATGTGTCATACATAGTCATTTCAATTATAAACATGACTAAGAACTTTGCCATCTGAAAGTTGGTGTACTTGTAGTTGAACAGGAACCCATATTCCTGTTGTGGTGCACCAATTTACCATCTCAAAGTAGTCTTACCTTCTTTTCTGGCTTCTAAGGGCAAGTTTTTTTTTTTTTTTTTTTTGACACTCGTTCAATTTGTTAAGCCTGCCTTCCCTTGCAACACTATTTCCCATTTCCCTTAGGTTATGCTAAAACTTTCCTTAGAATCAAAGTTAAATGAAATTTATCGTCAAATTTCGTATTTCACTCACTAACATTTTATAAGTAGGAAGAAACATTCCGCTGCTGCACCTGTAAGCAAAACATTGGAAGGTTATTTTGCTTTGCAGAAATGACATTTCTTATTTGGTTTTCATCTGGTAAAAGCAGGATGCAAAATCTATTACTTTGCCAATATATCAACTAATTGAGCGCATTTAGCTTGTCGAACAGTTCATTCAGCTTTATTAGCCATTTAGCCTGGCAATTGTCTCCACAATTTATGTAGCTATAGTTCATTTATTTGCATGGTTCCACTCTGTGCTACTCTGCTAGAACAAGTTCTTATCCTTAGTTTAATCTCCTATCAAAATTCTAGAGGTTATCATATACTCTACCTTTCTTTTTAAATAATGTATCTGCATTATTTTTCTTGTTAAATTCCGTCTTGGAACAAGTTATCCCGATTGTCAGCTATATAATATTGTATAAGCCTATGCAATTCTGATATTGAATAGAGAATTGTTCCTTGTAAGTTCTCTCCCATAGTTATGGGTGATTTACTTGTGTATCCAATGTAGGTGTAGAGTTCAAATCTGGATGGCCTTCTGTGAAAAAGTATACCAGAAAACATTCTGTATTATGCTTATCCCCAGGCCACAAAAAAAAAAAATAAAGAAGAAGAAGAATGAAAAAGGACTGGCTTTTCCTTGGCCTTGTTTGAATATTTGATCCAGATGCATGTTTTACTCCTTTGGATTTTCACAAGGTTGTGATGTCTGTATTAATCTTCCAGTACTCATTAGGAAAAAAAATACAAATCTGTCATCTTCCCGTGTATTTACTCATTTGCTTGAATTTTCAGATATCGAGTGACGATGCTGTTGAAACTGCAAAGCAACTTGCGCTACAAGAAGGGTTGTTGGTTAGTGCTTCTTACCAATCTTTGTATCAGCTGATTTTTGAGAGAGCTTTAAATGAACATAAGCTTCAAATGTCCATTAATTCATCCTTGTAACAGATTGTGGATGCATTATAGAAACCTTATTAGTGGTTGAGCTGCAACTTGTCATGCTCCAATTTTAATGTATATATACATCTTTCTATGAACCATGCTGAATGATTTGTTAATCGAGATATTTTAGGATTCAAATGTGTGTGAGTCATTCCAAATTGCGTTTGCTATCAAATTCACTATATATTGTCATCTTGAAATACTTGAATGATCGTTTTCTACTTTTTTTGAATAAGTGACTGATCTTTTTCTGCTTGTGATAATCAGGTTGGGATTTCTTCCGGAGCAGCTGCACTTGCTGCCATTCAGGTTGCGAAGAGACCTGAGAATGCAGGGAAGCTTATTGCGGTAGGTTCAATCGTAATTTCTGCATTTTTCCGACACGTGTGCATCTCCATGCTGCTTCATTTCCTTTTTCGTCAACCTCATCAAACTTTAGTATTTGTTTTTCCCTTCACTTCTTACAAAGTAAATCATCGTTCCATGCATTTTCCCTGAAGTTGGTAGGATTAGGGTATTTTTCATTTTTGGCCCGTCAGCCAAAATTAATTACGGATTCTAACCAAAATATACAAAACTTATACACTTATTATGTATATTGTATGCTATTTTGTAAATTAGTTCAGCTGAAGGTATTGGAGTGAAATTACTCTAGATTTTAATAGCTCTGCATTGTTAAAAAGTTCCTTTGAGTTTCATTTTTTTTTTTTTTTTTTTTTTTTTTTTTTTTTTTTTTTAAAGTTCCTTTGAGTTAGTTGCATGACGCAGTCACATAAATATCATGGGCAGTCACTTGTTTAGATGCATTAAACTTCTTCAACAATTCTTGTAGGTTGTATTTCCAAGCTATGGGGAAAGATACCTCTCCTCAATACTTTTCCAGTCAATACGAGAGGAATGCGAGAACATGAAGCCAGAATTGTAGAGATCTTCCTTTTTTCCAGTATCTTCTGATTCCTAATAAAGTAACGATGATATCTGGTGATCATTCAGATTATCTTTGCCCCATTTTCCCTGCCTTTTCTAGCTGCCACACTTTTGTTTGTTATTTAGCTGGCTGCTGGTGTATACAATAGATCAGGTACTAAGATGGTTTTGATGAACAAGCTTAGACTGTCTCATTGGTTTTTTTTGAGGATTTTTTATTTGAATTAATCAAGAAACTTTAGTGAATTTTCAGTGCTGTTTGCGTCTTTCAATCCCATTTTTTGTTTTTTTGCGTCTGTTTGCAAGTTTCTCTTCATCTTTTTTGTTACTTGTAGAAGTTTTCTGCCCTGTGCTACCTGGAAGCTGGAGTCCTGTAAGACACGCTCTTTAGATCCTGCAATGTCAAGTGCAACATCAGATTCACAAAAACTGTTCCTTGTAGAGACGTAAAAATAATAATGTAGTAGTTCATAGTAGTTTTTACGTATTTTCAAAACTGTGTTTTTCTAAAGACAATCACGCACTCGATATATTTATTACTAGTCGTTTAAGTGATTCTTAGGAATCTTCCACCTCAAACACAATTTAGCCCATTATAAATGCTCTTTTAGTTATTAGGAAATTACACCAAGCGACCTTGAAAAAGGACGGTCGGTTAAAAGCAACTAATCACATTTCTGGCATAAAATTATCATTCTATGAATGAAGATGACAGTCCCCTGCTTAATCAAATCCCAAATAGTCAAGCATGAATCAAAAGCTTGATTATCTTGTATTCTCCTCTCATTCCACCCAAATCCATTTCCAAACATTTCCTTGGAGTTCAAAGATTGTGTTGTTCAAGCTTTGATGTTACAGTAAATTAATTCACCTTTCACAAATCAACAAATCATATTATTACAAATATTTTTTACAATACTTTCTTTAATTTTATGTCCAACAATTTGTTCATATCTTAATATACATACAAATTTTCCTACAAAATGTACTTGAAGTACTTCAAGTGGTCCACATATAATGAACTTGCTCCTACCAAATTTTTTCTTACCATAAGAACACAAGAGGAGGAGGTGTAATCATGCAAAAATATTGTTATCTTCCTTAGCATAGGCCATGATCTTCTGACAATATTTTTATGGAAATGGGCCAAGATTACTTCCTATTGATATCATATGTATGTTGTCGTTGTCTCGTATTAAATTTGTAGAACGTTTTTGGCAAATGTATGATTTCCATGGAAGTGAGCATAGCATATGGTCGAGTAACAAATCTGATGATATAAAGATATTATTACTAATCTATCTATACTATATTAAAAGCATGGGCCTTAGAAATGTTGATTGAGTTTTTTGTCTTCCATTAAAAGACTTCACAATAGACAAAATTGTAATTTTCTATTTTCCTCAAATTAATTATCTTTATAATAGTTCACCTATTTTATTTTTGAAAAAGTAAAATATATACCGTTATTTTTGGAGTCCTTTTTCATTAGTATTACTTACGTTTGTCTTTTCTTTGTTTAGGTATAGAATTCATTTAAGTTTAGGACTTACCAAAATTGCCATAGGCGTAGGAAAAGAAACAGGTTAAAGGTTTCAGTAATCAATATACTACTTTAGATTTACAATTCTTTTATTAATTAAACCATGAGAGTCGGTTGTTGAAGAAAATAAAAATATTTGTTCTTTGTTCCTAATAGAACTCTTCTATATTCTATACAAAAACAAGAGAACGTATAGATTGAATTTTTCTGTCTTAGATAGATGTGGTTTTCTTGATGTTTAATTTACACAACTTTTGTTTTTTGTGTCAAAAAAATATGCTGATAATATTTTATTTTCTTTCTGTGTTGTTTGTACAGGGATTTTGAAGATCAATGAGAATGACAACGAAAATTCAATATGACGGAACAAATTCTTGTGGCCAAGCAGTGAACTAGCTTTTGACCTCATTGATACGCTGAATTGATGGGATAATCACTTTTTTTTTTATTACTTTGCGTCTACCTATTTGATATGTGAAAGTTGTACAAATTTATTTGAATATAGGTCATGTTATATTAATTAATTTGATCGAGTTTTGATTATGCATTTGGATTTTTTTCTTACCTAATGCAGGTTCCTCAAAATAATTTACCTTGGTGTGCCATCTTTTGATTCAAGGTAATTTTAGTTTCATTGGACATTTATTTCAAGGTACTGTTCAATATTTTATCTTCTTGAGAAATTCTTATACAGTTTTTCAATAAATTCTTTTGACGTTACAAGTTATTGTTGCCTCTAGAGATGGTGCAACATTGTCTTTTCTCAAATAATGAAGCATTGCTTTGACGTTATGTTAAAAGAGCGTACCATAGTAAAATAATAAATAGTGTGACTGTTGTTAGTCTTTTTCTCCTAAATTTATAAGCAATCAAGTTTTGTATCCTTGGTGTTATGTAATCTTTTTTTTTTTTACTTAATTCTACTCCATGTGAAAATTATCATAAGTTTATGTGATGATTCTCTCTCTCTCTCTCTCTCTCTATTTTTTCAGTAATTAATTATATGATTTTTTATGTTGGAAAAATCTAAATAGCATATAAAAGTTGACACTGTAACTTACAATTTCTCTTCTTATTAGCGGAACACCTTCAGTTCATGCTCTGTATATTTATGTGTACTTATTCAATTGAACTCAAAATTAATTTGGAACATAAAAGTTGGAACAAAATTAATTTGGAAAAATCTAAATAGCATATAAAAGTTGGCACTGAGATATGTAACTTACAATTTCTCTTCTTAAGATATGTAACTTACAATTTCTCTTCTTATTAGTAGAACACCTTCAGTTCATGCTCTGTATATTTATGTGTACTTATTCAGTTGAACTCAAAATTAATTTGGAACATAACACCTCCAAGAGCGTTTGTCCTATCCTCTACGTGATCTAAGTTAGAAATACTCTATTAAATATATACATATATAAGATTACAGAAGTCACATGTTTGAAGAAAAGTCACGGTAAAGGTATAAAGAATCAAAATTGCTAGGTACATATGTTTGTTTATTTGTATCTTTATAGGGTCTTAACTTTGTTGTCTAATTTTAGTACTTTTTTGTATAAGTATGGCCTGCGTTGTTATTATAATTTATATATCTTTTATGAATGTTTTTATGAAAAAACTTATAATCTACTCTATTTTGCGTTTATATATTTCTTCTAATATAGAATGCTTGGGTAGTAGGATTGATTTTATTTTTTCAAAATAAAGTTTTACGTGTTTAAGAAAACTTTGATTTTCTTTGCATAAATCATATGCATATATTATTCACGACTATTGTATGAAAAGTTGCATGTTAGATCAAGGACGGAGCCAAATAGCTACGAGTTTGACATGATCTTGTGAAGAAGATGACAAAGCTCTTTTCGATGTTAGACGAGGTAAAGCTGGATTTTCTTAAGGGATACTTTTTTTGCTTGTAATATCTTTAGATACATGTTGTATCACCGATCTGTTAGCCAGGTTTGGTCCTTCCAAGTATCGGCATGAGCATATAAGGAAACACACGAAGCATTGGGAAGGTTCCAATACATAGAAGTCAGGCACCGGCCACCACAGATCCTTATTTTACAAATATTATCTTGAATATATTGTGTGAGTATATGTTTGTTGTGTTTTGACAACGATCTATGATTGTAGCAGTGATTTTATTTAATTAAATTTTAGCCCTTGTGTTGATCTGTATATATTTAACTTTCTCTTGGTCGAAAATCATGGCACGTATGTCAAAATGAGCGAGGAATTAAACAAATCTGAAATATTAATCAAAGTTTTGCCTTTTAAAAATGTTTCCTTGTAAAATAATTTAACGTAATATATAGATGTAATTTTGGATAGAAAATAAATAAATTGAGGGTCAATTCCTTCCATTAAGCTGATTAAAACTTCCTTAAGTAACGAATGCATAAAATTATAAAATATTAAAGACAAGACTAAAAGGAAAACTCCAATTAAATTGTCTACTCCTACTTTCTCTCCTTAAATCCATCCACATTCTGCTAGGAAAAATTCAACACAAATTGAAATTCTTTTATATATGTGTTTCAGGAATATTTTCTGATAATTAATTTTGAAAATATCATTATTTTATGTTATTCACAGTTTGATCTTTTAAATTAATTAAGAAAGTGGTCGGGAAACAATGTAAGGACTGCATGTCAAACTTGTCTTTTAAGTTTATTTTTCATTCAGTATATTGTGCACTAGCGCGGGCTAAGTCTAAATAGTGATATTTTAATAATTAGCTATTTATTTATTTTTTATTATTGTTTTTATTCCAACAAATGAGAACTCTATATATACTTCTATATATTAAGTTATGTGTTGTAAAATATTAAGGTAATATTAGTTATAAGGGAGGATATAAAAAATAAATTATTCCCTTGATGTTGCGAACAAATAATTAAAATTTTGAATTAACTATTTAGCAAAATAATTCTATTTTATTCTTTTTCAAATTCCTCATGTTAGTAAATTTATTTTTCAAATTGACAAAACTCTTAAGTATATAAATTTGTTAAATAAAATAAAAATTAGTGGTGAATGAAATTAGAAATAAAGCAACGATTATAGTATAGTGTTAAATGTCAAATTGGTAAAATGTAAATATAAAGTACAAGGATAAAATAGTAGAAAATGAAATATATTCTAAATGAATTGTCATTTTTTTTTGTTACACTTCTAACAAATGAAACTCTCATTATATGTTAAGTTATAACTATCAACTGAAAATTATATAGTAAAATTCGTCTTATAATCCTATTTAACGATGGATTAATAATAAAAAATCAAAAAAGAAATTAGCTGCGAGCAATTTACCGACAGGTTAACGACAAGGGTCGTAGCTGAATTTAATTTGTTCTGTAGTGTTTGGTGTCAAATGATGTACGCACTTTGGTCATGCGAAAAGCGTGTATAATAAAATATATTCTAAATGAATTGTCATTTTTAAATATGAATATGAAGCGACGGAAAGTTAAACAGTAGAATTTAATGCTAATCCTATATACCGACAGATTAGTAATGAATTATAGAAAAATTGTTAGCTACGAGTAATATCGACGAAGCTCTTAGCTAATTCTAATTTATTTTTCATGTTTTTGTCTAATAACGTAACGCGTACACTAAACTAGTAAGAAAGAAAAGGTAGCTGGCATAGATATATTCTTGTTTCGTTTGTTAGCTTCCTTAAGTGTGGGCTGTCTTCTCATTATTGTTCTCAAGATTTCAAATGCGCCAATTATACACACATATACTTTATTATTAAGCGGTTAGAATGATATGCTATATAATTAGTTATTAGTACTTATATTGCTAGCTCATACTAGTGCCACGACCTAAATTTGGTAAGCTGGGACCGACACATTAGCGTCTATTTGTATCAAATTCTCTTAATTATATTTCAAATCATGCAACCAACACTAAAGAAATTCACA
This sequence comes from Lycium ferocissimum, assembly GCF_029784015.1. Classification (NCBI taxonomy): domain Eukaryota; kingdom Viridiplantae; phylum Streptophyta; class Magnoliopsida; order Solanales; family Solanaceae; genus Lycium; species Lycium ferocissimum. The sequence continues at coordinate 60,995,536 of NC_081342.1, forward strand.
AGTAACCATAATATATATTGAACAAAACATATTAGTAAGGACAACTGAAAATAGAACAAAACGTCTGTAAAGATCTAACGTGACCATATAGTCAACTGCCGAATCTAAGAGTACTATTGGGACGTAGCATGACATATAAAGGAGAGCAATAAAAGCAATCTAACAAGCCTAGCTTCTTGATACAACAGTTGTTAGCTCATGCCTGATGGTATATCTAGATGTCCTCAAGTATTTGAAGCATAAGATACTAGTTTGGAGACTTACAGGTTTCTCTATAGCGGAAGCGGATCTACAGCAACCACGACTCGTATCACCGGTCGTCGAGAATCCTCACAAAGTGGATGAATCCCCATGTTTCCACAGCCTAGATATTCCTCTAACTGGTCCAAGAAATTAACTCTAACCCTAGCTATTTCTAGGTTTTTAGTACACATCTTCCAACACCCATAGTGGTATATTTATAGATAGCGTTAGGGTTAAGAGTTGGACTAACTAATGGGCCGTCTAATTAGCTAGCACCCCTTATGGGTGTCCTAGTCCCAAAAGCTAATTTTTCCAACATCTCCCACTCACACATCAGGGAGTGCTCAAGCTTCATCAAGTTAATGAAAACATATTCTCCTTTAAATTTTTTACATCATTTCATACAGGTTAATAGGCCGTGCGACCGCATACTATGAGAGCACTTTGCTATATATCTGTTAGGAATATATAACCTCTCGTCGTCGTCATGAAAATCATCAAGTAGATCATAAGAAGTATGCTCAGTGCCCTAGATCATTTGAATCACATTGATACATCAAACTTTGATCTCATGTATCATAGTTTCTTGTGTTCATAATTATGACCCATAAGTCATAACCGGTACCAGCCAACACAAATCAAATGAGATTCTGCTAATGATCTTCCTCTTCTCACAGGTCTCTCGGCTTGTATCCAACTTGCTTTTCTAGTCATGCTCCACCAAACTGAATCTGTCATGGTCATTTAGTAGCATGCTAAGATAGCGAACATCAAACGAAGCTTCGAGTCACTGATCGGAGTCGTGAGGGTACTCAATAAAGTCTCACATAACAATAAGTCGAGAGAAAACTTATGTTAACCCTTTTTGGTCGACATTGCACAAAAATTGCATAAAACAAAGTTTATTAATTTTTTGGGGTTAAATTCGTAATAATTAAACCCTAAAACTTTAAAAATTGATATCTCACAAACTACAAGGCCAAAAAAATATGATCCACATATCGACAGAAAGCTCTCGATGAGACCTATAAAAGCCCTAAGATTTCATGCAAAACTAGGCATTTACAGATATGAAATAATGCAATTAAGATTCGGGATTATTCATAAAAACCCTATTTCATGTATTGCATACGATCATGTCTCCACCGGAACACGAGCCTATAGCTCTGATACCTATGTAGTATTTTGAAGTGTAAAATACTAGTTAGGAGAGTTACAGGTTTCTCCATAGCGGAAGCGGATCTGCAGCAACCACGACTCGTGTGTCACCGGTTGTCGGGAATCCTCACAAAGCGGATGAATCCCTCATGTTTCCACAACCTAGATTTTCCTCTAAGTGATGCAAGGAGTTAATCCTAACCCTAGCCGTTTCTAGTTTTTTAGTACACGTCTTTCAACACCCATAGTGGTATATTTAAATACAGCGTTAGGGTTAAGAGTTGGACTAACTAATGGACCGTCTAATTAGCTAGCACGCTTTATGGGTGTACTAGGCCCAAAAGCTAATTTTTCCAACATGACCAATTACAACTCTTGCAGTCTAAGACTTAACTCTAAGTCTTTGTATACGGTAAAAATCGGGTCAATGTATGATCGGTGAGTCCGGAGGGCGAGGGTGAGTCCGGAAGTGTGTCCGTTGGTCCGGATACGCCGATCTAAACTCAACGTGTCCGTTGGTCCGGGTACGCCGATCTAAACTCAACGTGTCCGTTGGTCCGGTTACCCGGTTACGATGCTGTCACGCGTTAAGAAACCATTCTGCCATTTTGTATTGGCGACCGTACGGTCCTACCTTATCTTTTTAGGGTTTCTTTATTCATAAGGGCTTTGGTGTTGCATTGCATTAAAGGCCCATAAGGCAAACCTATAACTAGAGGACATTCTCCCCCTTTTTGGGGTTAGCTTTTGATATCTAGAATATTGTAATAGCCAAATATATAAAAGCTCCCTATCTCTCTCTCTCCGATATTGATCCGGATTTGTGTGTTCTTCTTTAGCTTTATATTTACATATTACTTATATATTTAGTGTAAATCACCAATTTCGATACACTTGCTCACGGCACTCATACCTATAGATATATATGTATTTGCAACAGATCCATATACATTTCATACCAACCAAAGTAGATTAAAATTCATCCACATATCCTATACCTCACTTACAAATTTAATTGTTGCCGACTTTCGGGGTAAACAGTTTGGCGCCCACCGTGGGGCTAGGATAATAGTGATTTTTTAATATTTGCTTCTACCTTCTTTCACCGGTTGATTAAGGAATCTGCTAATTTCTGCAAAAAACGGACAAAATGGCAAGCAGCGGACAGTCCGGTCATGTCAACAACAACGAAATTGTGGCTGAAAACAAGAACAGTGGGTTGTGAAACCTACCTACTGATCCAGTGGATCCAAACTCTGTTAATTCGAGAGAAGGCCTCAACCAGCAGAACACCGTGAATCAGGAGAATGCCGCCTTACTGGTCACTGATCCCTTGAATACTCATAACTCGATTACTTTATCTCGGGCTCAAGGCCGGAAAACACCCGATACTCCGGATGAGATTAACTTATGTTTCATTTTTGAAATGTTACAGCAACAGGGGACCGCCATAGCTGAACAGGGGATTGCAATAGCTCAGTACAACGCAGAGCAAAAATGATAAGGCAGCTCCGGAAAAGTCAAAAGGGGTCACCGAACCAAGGAGGGATGAAACACGGATAGTCAAGAGTAATGGATCTGGAGCTGGATCATCCACCAAAGTCCTGAAGATGCTCGAGACCTTGGCAAAGTGGGTAGATTCAACAGAGAAGAGGGTGGAAACGTATAACTCTCGGGTGGATCAGATCCCGGGAGCTCCGCCAATTCTGAAAGGGCCGGACTCAAAGAGGTACATTCAAAGGCCTTTCCCTCCTAGTGCGGCTCCGAAGTTAATCCCGAAGAGGTTCAAGATGCCGGATATACCGAAATATGATGGTACAACGGAGCCGCAGAAGCACGTGACTTCGTACACCTGTGCCATGAAAGGCAATGATGTCGAAGAGGATGAAATTGAGTCCGTGTTGTTGAAAAAATTTGGGGAAACGTTATCGAAAGGGGAGTTGACCTGGTATGACCATCTGCCCGAGCATTCCATCACTTCCTTCGAAATGCTCGCAGATGCGTTCATCAAAGCCCGTGCTAGAGCTAAAAAGGTGCAAGCCCGGAAGGCGGATATCTTCCGAATAGCCCAAAGGGACGATGAGTTGTTACAAGAATTTGTGAATCGCTTCCAAAGGGAACGGATGGAGCTTCCTCTGGTTCCGGAAGAATGGGCCACACAAGCTTTTACCAAAGGGCTTAATCCTCGGAGCTTGATTGCTTCATTCAAACTGAAGGAAAACTTGTTAGAATATGAGGCTGTAACTTGGGCAGATGTACATAACAGATACGAATCAAAGATTTGGGTAGAGGATGACCAACTCGAACTTCCCCCGGGACCCATAAATATGAGCAAAAGCTCTGAAAGGTCGAGGAAAAATTATGAGCCGAAGACGCGACTATCGAGGGAAAGGTACCGCCCATACTTTCAGTAAAAAAAATTGAGCTTCAGGTAGAAAAAATTGAGGGTCGGCCCCAGTCACTTCTCGGGTAGGGGTGATAAACGGGCCGAACGCCCATCAAACAGTTGAGGCCTATCATTTAGAAGTGATACAGGGAGTTCGGCTACCAACAAAGACGTACCGAGGATATCGGAGTACAACTTCAACGTTAACACCTCGGACCTCATCTCAGCTATCAACCGTATCACGAAGGCTAGATGGCCAAGGCCATTGAGGTCAGACCCGGGTCAACGGGATCCAAGCATGGTGTGTGAATATCATGAGACACATAGGCACAGAACTGAAGACTGTCGTCAGTTAAGGGATGAGGTGGTTCGTTTATTGAAGAATGGCCACCTTCGGGAATTCCTGAGTGAACGAGCCAAAAACCACTACAAAGAAAGGGAGAATCACAAACGAGCTAAGCCGGTGGAACCTCAACATGTGATCAATATGATAATTGGGGGAACGGATGCTCCATGAGGGTCGGTGATGAAACGAACAAAGGTTTTCATTGTACGAGAGAAGCGCAGCTTAGGGGTGGGCGTTCGTTTTTTCGGTTCGGTTTTATCAAACTTTGGTTTGGCTATTTCGGGTTCGATTTTTTGAAGGTGGACACCAAACACCAAACCAAACTAGTTCGTTTCGGTTCTTTCGGTTTCGGTTTTTTAAAGTTCGGTTCGGTTCGGTTTTGATTTTTCAATTCGATTTTTTTAATATAATATTAGAAGCGATTCCATTGACACTAATTCATATTCTCAAAAGCAATAAAACATAAAGGCGATAAATTGAAATCAAAATCAAACAAACGGGATACACGAAACGAGAAAACTATAATCGACATAGGATTACTAGGTGTTATATACATACTTAGTAAGAATAATTAAGAAAACACATAAAGGACATACATTAATCCTAAAGAGACATCTTAGTTACCTTTCTTTGTTAAGGATATTTGATTTTTTTCAATTGAAGTGGAAAATTAGGGATACAAATGCAAAAGAGGACTTATTACAATTGGGTTTTTTTTGCTTTAAACTTAATGGGTCTGGACTATTTTAATTTTTTTGGGTAATGTATTAAATTTCGGTGCGCGTTCGGTTTTTCGGTTCGATTTTATCAAACTTCGGTTCGGCTATTTCGGTTTCGGTTTTTTGACGAGGGACACCAAACATTGAACCACACTAGTTCGGTTCAGTTCGGTTTGTTGAAGTTTCGATTCGGTTCGGTTCGAGTTTTTGGTTTTCGGTATTTATGCCCAGCCCTAGCGCAGCTGGGACTATGTACCCGAGGGTTCCATCTCCTTCAGTAATGAGGATGCAAAAGGCATCATTCAACCGCACAATGATGCATTGGAAATTTCTATCCTTATTTTCAAATCACAACTTAAACGTATTTTGATTGACCCAGGTAGTTCGGCCAATATCATCCGGTGGAGAGTGGTAGAACAGCTAAGGCTACTCGATCAGATTGTGCCGGTAGCCTGAGTACTCAGCGGGTTCAACATGGCAAGCGAAACCACTAAGGGTGAAATTTCTTTGCGGGTCAACATTGACGGCACCCTATAGAAGACGGTATTCTACGTCATCGAGGGCGATATGAAGTATAATGCTTTGCTCGGCAGACCGTGGATTCATAGCATGAGAGCAGTACCATCGACACTACATCAGTTGCTGAAGTTCCTGTTGACACCCATTTTTGTCCCTCCTTTATTTCAATTTACTCCCTGGAGCTTTTTTTTAAATTTATTAACAATCTAAATATTCTATTACTACGCTATCACTATTATCACTATTGTCCCTTTATTATAATTTTCACCATTTTCAGGATTACTAGCTCGAAAATATATTTTCTATCGTCTTAAACCTCTTTCTAATAACTGATTGTCAGCGCATTATTTTCGTACTTATTAAATTAACCATGAGTCGATATATCATACCCTAAATAATTTTGAAACATTAATACTTTATTTTCCATATGTGAATTACTTTTATAGTGTATCAATTACTAATGGTCATCTCTTAATACATATGGTACAAGTTAATTCCTTCAAAGCAAATATGGCCCAATTTTCGGCCAATTCACCAGCCCATTATCAATAATACCCGATCCAGCCCATGTCGTTTCATTCATCACTACCCAACCGAACCCTAATCAAAACAAACACAACTTTCAGCCGCCTCTCTCTCTACTCTCTCTCCTATCCTTGTCATCTTCCTCATCCCTTCCATTTTCAACAAAAATCCGAACCTCCTTTAGCAATGGGAGATTTTTGCCTATCCTTTTTCGTGCAATACTCCGCACTCTCACCTTCCCCATTTTGTCGTCATCTTCTCATGCTCCATCTCCATTTCCAGAAAACCCCAAACCCTCTATCACCGTGGCAGATCCTTGCCCCTCCATCTTCGTGCAAAACACTTCTTTCTCTCCTCCTTAACGGGCTAGTCAACGTATATGGCCAAAACTCTTCTGAAATTTTTGAAAAAAAAAAGAAGCAGCTTTACAGATCCGACTTCTACTTTCAAACGGCTTTAGGTTTTGGAGCCAAAATCGTGAATTCGAAAACCTTGAAACCCTAGACTTTAGTTTTTACACCTATATATGCGTCGCTAAACATTCAGTCGAGGCAGTTTTTGAGGAGACGACATTCAAATTTTTATTTTTCACTCCTACTCTAAATTTTGGGTTTGTCCGAATCCTGTTCTGTTTCGGGTTTAGCTACTACTTGTGTTTGAAATTATTCGAAATAAAATCAAGCCAAACTTTGCTATTTAAGAGGATACACAATTGCGCTCGATACCGACATTTTCGATTCGAAAGATTTTTTTGAGTTCGAGTTCGTTCGTGTTCGAGCGTAGATTCGAGACTCGAAACCTCAGTTCGCTGCGCTCGAAAGAGGTACACCATCCTTCTTTTCAGTTCTAAATGTAGCGTGTTTACGCGCTCAGTCTATTGTTGGCTTAATTGTCGCTAGGAAGTGCTTAAGTGCTTATACGATGTAGTTGCTGTTTCATTTGATTGTTTGTGGCTGGTTTGCTCTCATTATGCCCTAGTCTAATTCAAGACATGCTTGAATGCACTTGGTTAATGTTAATTTGTCCTATACTTATGGCTTGCATTATTTTAGTTCAAGTCTATGATATAGTCTCAACACGATTTAGTCCCTGTCTGCTGTCCTGTTATGGAGAAATAAGTGATGAAGTTCGTCAGGCATTCATGATGAGAAGTGTAGTCTCATGATCTAAAAGAAGACATTGTTTGAACATTGTAGTACTAGCTGTCTAGTTCACTTTTGGGACCTGGTTGTTGGAGTTGTCGGGTCTCAAACAAGTCTTGATCTGTTTAGTATATGCCTTATGGCCACTAGTATTCCTTTGTTCCAATATTGTGCGCTGTTAAATCCTTACCATATCATCTAAATGCAAAATGCAAACATCATCTGATCAATCCCCTGTCAGGATCTGACCTAGAATACCTTAAAGCATGAGATATTAGTTTAAGTAGTTCATAAGCTGGTTTTGATGAGTTTTGGGATGTTGGCATGAGTTTAAGTTTAGTTCATGTAGTTTCAGCATGATCAGTAAGCTTAACCCCCCTGTCTGTTTGAATATTTTTTGAAATAGAACTAGTTGAGGTGTACCTATACTTGTTGATCGTAATCAGAATCAGTTTCCTTCATTTTGAAAATAACCATTGCTTTGATATCAACATGGTTAATCTAGTTGTGTATTTGAGTTCCCGATAGCTCTGGTTTATATGTGTTGGTATAAATGTTGCCTTTCGCTGTCCCTTCGGGTCTGTTAAATTTAAATATGGAGTATGAATGCTCAGTCTAGTTTTCCCACTTTCAGTTCTTGAAAGCCTATTTGTTTAAGACTTTAGTTTATGAGCACGAAATTAAACTCAACATGTTATTCCGAATTTGTGTGATGTTGTGTGTGGCATGGCTGTCTACACAATGAACTTGTCAAACTGCTGCTGCCAAACAATTATTGTGCATCCCAAGTGTGGAAAGAATCTGGTCTGTTGTCCCTATATTCGCGATACGAAATGATTTGTGGTGCTGAATTATGTAGGCTATGAAAACTGGTAGTCGCTTACTACATGAATAAGAAACATCATGCATACATTATGATGTATATATGAGAGTATACCCGATATATATACGAGTTGTTTATTCTGGAAATTAAAGCTGTTTCACTATACTTGTTTCTTTTGTTGCTTGGACATGTTCTCGGGCCTGCACTTGTTTTCCTTTAACTGCTCTGCTGTATGCCGCCTGCTGCCCCATTGTGTTAATGCTTTCTTGCTGCTGCATTTTTGAACTCAAAGTACTACACACTTTAGTGAAATAATTGTTGGTTTAAAACCAACAAATACCGCACTTGATGTTGCCATTGTCATGAGAAGTTTGTTGCTGCTTCATTAATGTTATTGTTGCATATGGTTGCAAGTTGCTACTGTATTGGTTCCCATTCTTAAGGCTAAGTGTCGCTGTATTTTTAGCCTAACTGTTGCTGGTTTGTTAGCTAAAAAATCATGCTGCTACCTTTGCCTTCATGTTGTATTAGGTATACTTCAAATATACATAGAGTATACATGACCTACAGATTTATTTGAGTTTATATGTTTAACATCATCCATCGATGTATACTAATCCTTTTCTTTCTATTCTTTGCATGACCATCGCATACGAGTCCGAGGGATCCGTTCTTCTTCCGCATTCGGAGTTGGGCTAAAGCCCAACAAAACTCTTCCATCGAGTCAGCCCACTCGCAAAAGAAAAAAAAAAGAACAAATTCTGGGCCAAGCCCAATAACAGCAAACAGCCTCAGTAGCGATATAAATTTAGTGGGCTTAGGCCCGACGACGTGAACAGTTCGCATAAGTTGGGCCTGGAATAATGGGCCAGATCCATTTAAATTTTCTTCCCCTCTCTTTTATTTTATTGTTGTGTATCTTGATTTGTTTTTTGTATGGCTAATACTTTGTCTTATTTCATTTTCTTAACTTAGACGAATTCTAGTGAAATTAGTGGTTTAGTTCTATTATAAAGGGTAGTTAATTTAAGGAAACAAATAATTAATCCCATAAGTTTCATTTTTTTTTATATATTTAAATTGTTTATAGTATCCATAATATTCACTTCTAGAATAATTGATAGCATAAATTCATATTTTTCGAATTAAAGGAGTCATATTCTTATTATCGTAATTTCAAAATATCACTAATACGCAAACATAGAATCAAATATATTTTATAAATAACTCTCTAAGTTTTGAGTCAATATGCATATCTTTAAACCAATATAATGAAAGAGAAAGAAAATTCATCACCTTTTGCATTCTATTTTAAGTCTAGATTTTTACACATAATGTAATTTTATTCCAAGTTAAATCGGTTAGATTCTTCTTTTGAAAACTTCTACGCAAATCATTTATTTTGCAAGTCTCAGTTTCAGACCAACATTATTCAAAGTTTAGCAATATTATTTAAACCTTAGCACATTTTTTCAATCTTATTTTAAAATGGCATTCTATTTGAATCTTATCTAAACCCTTTTTGTGTAAGTCTTGTTTTAATTGGCATTTTTATTTAAAGTCTTAGTACATTTTAAATCTTATTTTAAACAACGCTATTATATTTTTTCTTTAAGACCTTAATAATGTTATAAGCTATTTTCTTTTCGATAACGCTATATTTACACTTAGCCTAATTAGATTTAAGTCTGGTCGGATTAACCATTATTAATGGAACTTAGAGGATGCCTAATACCTTCCCTTTAAGTTAGTTGAACCCTTACCCGGAATTTTGGTTTCGCAGACTTTTTAAGATTAACTTTAGATAATTACTTTAATTAACTTAGGTGTCCTAATTCACCATAATTAATTAGGTGGCGACTCTTAGCTTTAAATAACCCCGAAATTACCCGAATGTTGTAAACTATTTTGACCCCGGTTAAAATACGGTATAACAGTTCCTAACCCCGGAAGAGATAAAAACTGTCCGAGGCGAACAACCCGCAGCAAGGGAAATGTTCGCGGTCGAGGAAGCACCTCTCTTTCCAAAGAAACCGGATCAAAGAGATGATGAATCAACCGAAGGCAAGGACACCAAATAGCAATTAAAGTACGGGGTTAAAAGGGAGGGGAAACGGACCCCGGGGAAAAGGACGTTTTGGCGTTCCAGGTCGTTTGTATTGGGGTGATTCGGATTCAACCAAATCTAGTGGAGGGTGGAGCAAATCATTTGTTCGTACCTTCCGGGTGAAAGGTATCCGGGCCCGGGGGGGACCCCGGGCTCGGCAAAAAACTAAAATTTTTTCCGCAAACCGGATTGTTTTGCGTGGTCCATATAGACTACGGATGTACTACCAAGTCACACTCAAAGCGCGCCTTAATTTAAATTACCTCCGTTTAAACGGAAAAAAAAGGGCCAAAGGGGGAGTAAAAATCCCGTAAAAAATGAGGTAACAAAACTTTTAAAAAAAGGCTTCGGGGGGTAAAAATTTGGGTTGGCTCGCAAAGTAGTGGGGTGCCAAGAAAGGTAATAAATTTAGAATGTGTTTGACTATAAGGTTTGAACGAAGCATGCCCGA
>NC_081342.1:61006054-61045633 GCF_029784015.1 Lycium ferocissimum
AACACTAAACAAAATAATTGAAATATGATTCCTACACATACATATACATACACGGCCACATGCCATATTCTCTCTTTCATGAATTTCATCCATATTAGCATACTATAACACATATAAACCATGTATAACCACATAGAACAAGATTAGAATTTACCTTTCTTCTTCAACTTCACTTGCCTAACTCTTTGGCAACTTGTATGATTTTGAACCTTTCTTGTTCCAACAACAACTTCACCTCACCTTGTGCACCCTCTACTTGGTAGAAATTAATTTTTGAAAGAATTTTATCAATTTTCCTTGGAATTTCTTGCTATGGCCGAATGGCCCCTTGAATTTTCTCCTTCTTTTCTTTCTTTTGTTTTCTTGAAATTTCTAGAGAATTATGGATCAAAGATGACTTAGTCATCTTATTTATTGACCAAGCTTAATTCATGGTGGCTTGGACCCCCCATGGCCGGTTGGGCCTTCAAATTTTCTTAAAAAAAATTCCAAGCAATTATTAGGCTAGTTCTTGTAATTCATGAAAACAAAAATTTTTTCCAACTTCCAAATTTGCCCTTCACCTTTCTCCGTATTTCCACGAGTCATATTGCGAATTTCCTTTTATGCCCTTGACCTTCCCTCATTAATTCCGCTTCTAAATTTTTCATAAGCAACTCATATGCCAAACAAAATAAAATATGGCTCGCTTGTTGTCTTCCCGATTGTTTAATTATCCGATTATACTAAAATGCGGGTTATAACAAAAACCTAACTTGAAATATTTCAAAGTGTGGGGTGCTTAGCTAAAGTTCAAGTTCCTATACCCAAAGGGTCAAAATAGGACCAAAAAATTGTGGATTGTATTTTCATTGGATATGCTACCAACACCAAAGCATGTGCGTCGATTTTTGGTTCACAAATCCAAAAATCCCGACATCCACGCAATACGGTAATTGAATCAAACAATGCTGAATTCTTTGAAAACATTTACCGTATAAACGGAATGTGAGTCGTCCAGCGAAAGATCAAACGACCACGGGAAGAACCAAAGGAAAATACACCAAGTAAAGAGATCCAAGCGTAGCAAACACCAAAGGACATCTACTTCCTTTGGACCGGATTTTGTGACGTTTCGCTTAGAAAATGAGCCTCAAACATTTAAAGAAGCCATGTCTTCTTCAAATTCACCATTTTGGAAAGAGGCAGTCAATAGTGAGATTGAATCAATCTTGAGCAATCATACATGGGAATTGGTTGATCTTCCTCCCGGAAAAAAAAACCCTTAGGTTCGAAATGGATATTTAAAAGGAAAATGAAAGCTGATGGCACTATTGACAAATATAAGGCAAGACTTATTGTTAAAGGCTATAGACAAAAAGAAGGTCTTGATTATTTTGACAGATACTCGCCGGTGACAAGGATAACATCCATTCGGGTGTTAATAGCACTAGCGCGATATGGTCTTCAAATCCATCAAATGGATGCTAAGACAGCTTTCTTAAATGGAGACTTGGAGGAAGAAATTTACAAGGAACAACCTAAAGGTTTCGTAGTTCCTGGTAAAGAGAAGAAAGTGTGCAAACTTGTTAAGTCGCTTTATGGACTAAAATAAGCACCCAAACAATGGCATGAAAAATTTGACCAAACAATGTTGGCAAATGGATTTAAGATCAATGAGTGCGACAAATGTGTTTACATTAAAAACACTCCAAATCATGAAGTCATTGTTTGTTTATATGTCGATGACATGTTGATGATGAGTAGAGATATTGCCGATGTAAATGCTACTAAGCATATACTTGCTAGAAAATTTGACATGAAAGACTTAAGAGTTGCTGATTTGATCTTACGAATTAGGATTCATAAAACTCCACAAAGTCTAGCATTATCACAGTCTCATTATATTAAAAGGGTACTTGACAAGTTCAAGTATTTGAATTTCAATGTTGCAAAGACTCCAATTGATGCAAGCTTTGCACTTCAAAAGAATGAAGGTGAAAGTGATTCGCAATTGGACTATGCACGAGTTTTGGGAATTTTCATGTATATCATGAATTGTACACGACCAGATATAGCATGTGCTATTAGTAAGCTAAGTCGGTTCACAAGCAATCCCAATCAAACTCATTGGATGGCAATGAAACGAGTTTTGGGATATTTAAAACATACCCAAAACTATGCCTTGCACTATAATAAATATCCCGCTGTAATTGAGGGATATAGTGGTGCAAATTGGATCACCAAATCATTTGAAGTTAAATCCACAAGTGTATATGTTTTCACCATTGGTGGAGGAGCAGTGTCTTGGAAATCATCCAAACAGACATGCATCGCCCGTTCTACAATGGAATATGCATTTATAGCTTTAGACAAGGCCAGTGAAGAAGCTGAATGGCTCCAGAATTTTTTGAAAGATATTCCATTTTGGCCCAAACCTTTGGCACCAATATGTATACATTGTGATAGCCAAACGGCAATAGGTAGGGCAGGGAGTGTTATGTATAACGAAAAATCTTGTCACATACGACGGAGACACAATACCGTTAGGCAACTACTCTCTAGTCACTATTGACTACGTAAAGTCGAGAGATAACGCGTTGGATCCACTTACAAAAGGCCTATATAGAGCGGCAGTTGAAAGATCATCAAAGGGCTAAGTTCGATGATATCAAACAAAGTTATGAATGACGGTTCAACATTGTCAAATAACTCAACCCATACTCGTGATGAAGACAATGTTCCGAAATAAGGATAAAATGTTAAGGCTTTTTAATAAGTTAATAAAGCATTAAAGTTTTTTAATGGTTTCTAAGTTTGGCAAGATATGACCGGATAGTGTATCTATAGGATTACACATTTAGAAATCACTTATGTGAGTTTGAAGTGTAAGCCGCTTCAAGGAGAATGAGAGTAAAGGCCCATTCTCTATGCACTCATGAAACCAGGCAGTGTTTATGGCTGAAACGAATACAACCGTGAGAACCATATACGGCTGGGGGTTAATTGTGTGACTTATGTTGTCTAGGTATACAACAAAGTTCGACGGTTCAAGGATATCACATCTACCGATTGATCGAGTATATCTGATATAAGTTCACTACAGAAAGTTCAAAGGGAAACCTATTTATCCAGATGCAATTAATCTTTACTTGTATATCACACACTTGTCCATGCATTCCTTATCTTATAGACATTCCCCATTCATGTGCGGGATTGTTGGGTTTTAAGTGTAGATGAATGGGAAATGGAGGGAAGAAAATATGGAGGGAAAATGAAAATTTTGAATTGTTCCTTTATTGCTTTTTGGATGAAGCATTTCTACCACATTGGTAGTGGAAAGGAAAGTTCTTGTGCTTATATAGAGAAGCACATCTTCTAGCTCATAAAGAGTTGAGAAGAGGACCTCCCCTCGCGCCGTCGTCGTCGCTTGGCTCGGCTTCGGGTTCGGTCAAATGATCTGATTGATTGATAATCTTTTTGGACCAAAATTATTTAATGTTTAATTATAATCATTAATAAGTTTCCAAAATCTGACCGTTTTTCCTTTTAATTTTTGCGGAATTATTAAAATGTTTAATTTTTCGTGGAATTACATTTCTGAAAGTTTGCAACTTTTGAGTTGCACCTTTTCACTAAACCTGATCAATGGCTATATAAATGCGCTAGTCCTCAGTTTTTTCCTTACAAAAATTCTGATCTTCTCTCTTCTTTCTTGCACTGAAATAAATATTCTCGTGTGATATATTGTCGTCGAGTGGTTCGCCGTCACCGAAGCTTGCTGTACCACTACAACGGTGAGTAAATCGTTCTATCCTGGGAGGATATATTCCACAACCTCGGGTACATTGAGGGGAATAATTTCCTTAAGGACACACTGTGCATTCAGTGGGCTCGATTTAATTCCTACAGATTTTTCCAGATACTGTTCTACTGTTTTTTTCGTTTCTGAAAAATTGTTTTACTTTAAGTATATTTTTGAATACAGGTTGATAACAAGCCCTTGGTGATTTTGTTCTTGTACAGTTGTGATGAAGTGCATCTCCCTACATCTACACGTTTGATGCAATGCCTCACCAACAATATTTTTCTCTCTTTTTTGAATACACAGTAGACGACTATTGAAATACAATACTTGTTAAAAATAGAGCAAAGAACTTGGGAAGGTTGAGACGATAGTATATTTGCCTTTTTCGCAAAGCCACTTCATAGTCTTCAAAACTAGTCGTTTGGCTCGTGGAGATGACAACCCACAAGAATTGATCCTTGAAAAAAAGAATTGATTTATTCTATTTCCAAGAATAAAGTTAGAGCTTCAAGATGCCATTGAGAGTTCTTCAATTGTAGATTTTATGGCAGTCTTCAAAACATCGTTTCCTTCTAGTGTTTGACAGATTGATAATCCTTGGTACATGTTTTCTTTTGAGGAGTCTTCAAATCTTCTTTACTTGTGCGCTCAAATCTTCGCTGGTCCCAAAGAGATTACTCTCAGTAAAGGCTGAGAATTCTTCCGTTAATTACTTTTCGCAAAAATCCTTGATGGGACTTGAAATATTTCTTCTGCAGTTTATTGATATTCTTTCCATCTTGTATGCTTATTCCTTTGTTGATTGTTTGCTACCATTTTGTGTTATTTAATGTCTTCCCATAAATGAGTATTTGAATATACTCATTTATTTCTTTTCGTCCAACTAGCAAGTTTCCTTATGGAGTCTTCCTGTTTTTCCTGCACGTGTAACACAAATATATTAAGTTAATTCAGTCATCGTTAAAACTTAACCCTACCAAATTGGATAGAAGTTTTCGCTGGATTAAAAGTATTGTATTGGTCTTAAATTCAAATTGCTAGATTTATTTTTGACTTCAGAGTCATCCACACTATGTTTCTACCAGGAAATTAAAAAAAAAAAATGAGAGGGTAAAAGCTCTTGGGAAACTGAAAGTGTAAATCCACGTTTGATTTTGAATCCTAAATATTAGTTTATTAACGTTAAAAATCCAACGTGAAATATAGTTTGAATTAGCTTTTCAGATGGTATAATAGTCATCAATATTCTAGGGAAGTCAGTGGCATATTCATATTTGACCTAAAATCCAAGTAGTTTATTAAGAATGATGAAACTTTAATTTATTCAACTCATAATGTAGTTAAATTTAAGTTTGGGAAGGGTACAAAAGTATTTAAAGGCTCGTATGTTGTTACGTAATCCAAAACTAATTACAAACTTTGTATGTAAACTAATTTATTCCTAATCACAGATATATATTAAAGTAATTGTGAGCTATTAACTGAAAAATAAAAGTGTGCAGACGGTATACAATAATAGTATGAACCTTTTTTTGGTTTTAAATTTGTAGTTTACAACAGCGATACTGTTTACAGTTCGCACAGAACTTAGCTTAACGATATTAAAACTGTTCAATTCATATCAATACTTTTATCTTAATTTTCATCATCAGAAACTCCATCAGCAGATATGAAACTCCATCAGCAGTTGCTTAGTGTTTTAGGTACAAAACCAACTAATACTAAAAACACTAGTCATATAAAGAAGTCCTTGTTGAATACGACGACATGCAAAAGAAGTACAGCTAGACGATTTCAACTACAACATCACTAAGACCCTAGGAAGCACTAAAATGCACGAGCAGTTGATGAAAGATAATCAACGACGAGCTATATGACACCATCAAGACTCGAGCGTACACATAAGTCTTCATTGCCCGCAGTTTTCAATCCCTTCTGATCTCAGAAGAATGGTCATCTTTAGCAGATGAACCTGAACTTGTCAATTTCACATCTCCAGCTTGCTGCCGCTGATGCTTGTAAGAATGTATCTGGAGCTGTTGAAGCTGCTGTGCAGTCGATAACGCATGCATTGCATGGTTGTTAGAGTAAACTTGCTGATTGCTTCCAATGGATGCTGGAAAGTTCATCGTTGGTCCAGCATTTGCTATGTCTTGGCCAGTTAGCACTCTGAGATGTTGCATCTCCTCTGCTAGCGCATCATACAATGCTACATAGACCGGAAAAAAAAAAGAGAGAGAGAACTTTAGAACAATGTCAAATTTATGTCATACATTTAAGAACCCAAAAAAAAAAGGACGACTGCAAAGTCAAAGAGCAGGGAACAGCATAGGACCCCTAAGTGCTTAGGGGTTGTATAGTTGCTGGTTAGGAGGTGATTATTCATGTATTCAATCTTGCATAACTTGTATCATGTTTGGAGCATTCTTTTGCTATTTATAAAATGCAACACCCCCAATATTGTGTTTGATTAGCAAATTAGAATCCCGATAACTAATACATGTATAAGTTATGAGGAATTATGTTGGATAGAAGATGGAGTTACTAATAAATGTATATTGTTTTTCTGAGCTTTACATTTCTCACTTGGTAAATACACTGTTAGTTACCGAAAAAAAAAAAAAAAAAAAACTTATACATGAATAACTAAACCCTGCATAATTAATCCTTACATTACAAATACCTACATAACTCTAACCAGTAACCAAATGACCCCTAATCACTAATATAGTCAAGTCGAGCCTCCTAATCATTTGTATTAACGAGGTGCTCAACACATCCACATATATTCCTTCAGGGTTCCCCTATGTGTGAATTTTTACAAGACTAAGATGCAGTTTGAGAAGAAAAAATAGAAGGTAAAAGTAATTCAAACACAAGACAGCTAAAGAAACATGTTGAGCAATCAATGCACAATAGAAATATTCATATATTTGCTCCCTCGGTGGAGGTCAGCCCGTTTTTTTTTTTTTGGTGCACTACTTAGGCTAATTTGGCATTTATTCAGTGACACCTGACATTGTTAAAGCTCAGTCAAACTGCTGGACTTGAATTGACGGAGAAGAGATTGCAAAATCACACAAACAGCCTTATCTTCAGGCTTACTTTCCTTACCGCTGATCTTTAAAACTTTCTCTTAAGTAATGTGCTGAATCCAATGGAAAATATTGATTTCACCAAGAAATGAGGTTAATTTTCTTACGTTTATTACACTGCCATAAGATACCCAAAATTATTCATTTAAATTTAAATGCAGACGAAAGGCAAGAATCAAGCCAACTAGCTATGAATATTTCAAGGGAAAAGGGTCAAATATACCCCTGTACTTTGTTTTATTAGTTAAATATACTCTCCGTTAGTGAAAGTTAATAAAAATACCCCTAGCGTCTTCAAACTTCACACTTATGCTCCTATTTGGATGGAAATCCCCAAATCCTCTCAAATTACCCAATTTAAAAAAAATTACCCATTTTTTTTGTTGACCCGCCCCGCCCGACCCGCCTATCATCATCATCAAGCTCTAGCTTCATCTTCTTCCATGGAGAAAAAAAAAAAAAAAGGAAAAACACACCCAAATGATAAAATCCCAAAACTCACCTCAAATTTCATCTTTAAATCAAGGACTAGTTGATACTACTACTAAAGGACATTTTGGTTCTGGTTGGTTTAATGACCAAAATTTTGATAAAGTTGTTGATATAGGTGCTCTGTCTCAGAGATTTTATGGTATGAATATTGATGATAGATTTAAAGATCAGTTTTTCAATGGAACAAGAAATTCTCATCACGGTTTTTGTGATTTTCAAGGGTCAGGAGATAATTTTCGTGATTCAATGGAGCGTTTTTGTACTAAAAAAAATCCTAGTTCTCTGTCGAGACCTGTTTTATCAGAAGGAACAAATTAATTATGAATGTTTGAGTAACATGAATAGGCCTTGTAGTAACAATGAGGGTCTTCCATATGATGATGTTGTTGCTAGGAGTTTCTTTAGCTCCTTACATGGTTCTCAGTTGATGGGATTAAATTCTGAATGTGACTGTTCCATTGCTAAGCAAAGGGCTAAATCAGTAAATACCCTTTTTCTGCTTTGCCAAATTCAAGAATCCAAGACACTTACCGTTATGAAGACCACAACTTTATTCTTCAAGGGGAATGTTTAAAATATGGTTCTGAACAGAGAGGTTTATTAAAGGGTCACAAGAAAAAAAAAAAGAAATGAGGCTAAAATAGAAAGGTTGCAAGAAAAGAAACCAGCAAGGGAAGGAAATGTAGAGAAAAATGTGTATTTGGCAGCAAAAGATCAGATGGGGTGTAGGTATTTACAGAGGATATTTGATGAAGGGACAGCTGAAGATGTTCAGATAATATTTAATGGAATTATTCATCATATACTTGAGTTAATGAAGGATCCATTTGGTAACTATCTTGTTCAGAAATTATTGACTGTTTGTAGTGATGAACAAAGAATGCAGCTTGTGCTCCTGGTGACTAAAGATCCAGGAGAACTTGTGAAAACATCTAGAACAACACATGGGTAAGCAAAATTTTGTTGATTAAAAAAAAAAAAAAAAAAAAAAAAGGCTGCACCAAAATTTGGAGTTGGATTTAAAGATGAAATTTGAGGTGAGTTTTGGGATTTTATCATTTGGGTGTGTTCTTGCTTTTTTTCTTTTTTTCTCCATGGAAGAAGATGAAGCTAGAGCTTGATGATGATAGGCGGATCGGGCGGGGCGGGTCAACAAAAAAAGTGGATAATTTTTCGAAATTGGGTAATTTGAGAGGATTTGGGGATTTCCATCTAAATAGGGGCATAAGTGTGAAGTTTGAAGACGCTAGGGGTATTTTTATTAATTTTCATTAACGGAGGGTATGTTTAACTAATAAAATAAAGTATATTTGACCCTTTTCCCATATTTCAAACTAAATGAAGTCATTCGACTCTAGTCGCATCCACTCCAAAATAGAGAACAATTTACATTAACTTCCAGGATGTAGTGCGGGAATACTTACTCTCCTAATGGTTAAATGGATAAAAAGAGGCTGATGGCACCTATTCTTCACATTTCTCGGGCTAGTAGTTAGTTAACTTGATCTTAGAACTGAGGTAGTAGATATAAGAAGAAACTTAAGTATCCATGACAATGGAAAGGAATTATATTGCCATAGATTTGTCGAAGCCACTGCCAATGTTGCTAGGCAGAAGGAAAGGCAGCAGACAAAAGCTGATGTATTCGTGTTCAAATAGAGAAAGGAAAAACTTCCATATTCACAACCCAATTCCCATATAATAAGATTTTCCTTTCCCGCTAAAAAGAGTGATGAATAAGTTACTCAAGAGTTCATATAAAAGGAAATTTTGCGACACTATGAAGTATTTTATCAGATACACAAGTAGTTCAGATTGAGAACAAGAAATTAAGCTCCTAGTTGAACTAGCATTTTGAAAAGTACTTTTAGTTCTTTTAATTTAGCAATCAGCTTTGCCCAAAAGCACAGGTCTTGGGTAATTCTACCTGATAAGGCTGGAGCAAATGGGCTCACACTTAGTGTTGTTAGCTGAAAGTCAAACTTGGAACGTTAACCACTCAACTATCCTTTGAAACAAAAGTTCTTCAGGAAATTTTAACATACTTTCTTTTATCATTAGCAACAAACCAAGGTGCCGGTTGAGTCAGGATTGCTACGTGTTTTGGAATGGCATTGTCTCTATCTTTAATTTTGACAACAGTACCTTAATGGAAAGATAAGACGGCCTTACACAGTGGGATTGTTGGGTTGAATAAGAATTCATGCAGTGTTGTCAAAGACGCGCTTAAGCCCTGAAACAAGGCGCAAACATGTTCAGCACTTCACCTCGCTTTATGGGCGCTTCAATGTTGTCATCAAGGCTCTAAGGCATATTTTTCCTTGCCAATGAGCGTAATCCTGAAGATGCGATACTAATCAATTGATTTTCACTTTATCGTAATTTTTTTTTCAATTTCTTTGTCCATATATATGTTATTTATGCTTATTATTATTAATCTGGGACTACACATACATATTTGTATCTTTTTCTCCATTTGTGCCTTTTTTAATAAAGCTCGCGTTTTATTTGCGCTTTGCGCTTAAAGCCCAAAGGACCTTTGAGCATTTTGCGCTTTTGTCTCTTGATAACACTGAGTTCACGTTGGTTTTCCTGAGTTAACTTGTCGGAATATTAACAACGTTTTCAGTTTTGTTAGTTTCACTCAACAATATCATTACTTTGTTGAATCATCTCTTTCTTAATATTGGAATTCTAATCTATCGCAAACCCCAGATTACTTTCTAATGTGATAAACTCTTCTTCCTGAGGTGATTTTGGCCAGGGGCGGACCTATGTGCATTTTGGAGGTGCTCCAGCACCCATTAAACCCGACGTAGATTAGGTATAGTTATATAAGAAATATATGAAATTTGGTTATAAATATTAAAAAAGCACCCTGGAAATCAATAACATAGTTGGGTGCTTTAGTTTCCAGGCCGGAAGCACCCACGACCCTTAAATCCTGGGTCCGCCACTGGATTATGGGAATGGTTTCTTAGAACAGGAAAGGGTTACCCCACCTTAAAATTACTTCTCGAGGATATTATGCTTGTTAGAAATACATGCCTATTCAAACTTTTAAGGAAACTAATACCACTTAAGCAAAATAGCACCTAATATACTGGTGCCTATCAAGACAATATGATATGAATTTTCTGAATGATCAATCCTAGAATGGAATCGCTTGGTTACACAAACAAAAGCTTTTAAAGTTCAAACATTTGAAGTTTTGAACAAACCCAAACATTAGAACCAAAAGAATTCACGTTAAATTATTGGCGTGCATCCAGACCTCCACAACCTAAATATTTCAATTCGCTGACTTCACTTCGAATTATTGCAATGCCTGTAATACTTTAATTGCAAAAGATTGTTTAATTCTTGAGTCAACCAATTCTAATATAAGTTTGGCTTTCTAAGGTTAACCGATTTTGGATTTGCCTTAATTTATGTGCTTATGAGCATAAGATGAAGAGAACTATGGAATACTGCATTAGTCTATGAGAAGTCAATCTGACATTCAATGTGAAGCTGAAGAGGTATTTCAACTTTGATTTCGCTCAACTTTCTCCATAAATAAATAGTATGTTTGGCCAAGCTTCTAAAATCAGCTTTATCTTGTAAAATATTTTTTTTCAAAAGTATTTTGGTGGGAAACAGTTTGTGTTTGGCTAATCAATTTGAAAAGCACTTCTGAGCAACAATTAGCGTTTGACTAACTTTTTTAGCTGCTCAAAACAGCTTCTGCTTCTACTTAAAAGTACCTTTTCTTCTCCTAAAAGCTTAGCCAAACACCTCAACTTTCAACAAAAAAAAAAAGCACTAGTTTTGGCTGTAGAGAAGCTTGGCCAAAGTCCAAACATGCTATATATAGACTTGATAACCACCACCACAAATTTGCACGCAATCTAAATAGTAACCCTATTTGAATTAGAATGAATTATTTGAACTCAGAGATTTGAAGAGGATGTTGATAGAACAGAAACATTTTCCAGCAAAATCAGGAGTTGGAGAGAGAGGGGGGAAGAACTATATAACATCCAAAGTAAGAGCAAGAGATGAAGAAAACTAGTCAGCTAAGGGGAGAGAAGATGAAGGCATGTTTAATTTTTTACCTTCTTGCAAGTGCTCCTGTTGTTCCATTGTTTGCAACTGCAGTTTAAGTTCACTGTTTTCTGCAGCCAGACCATTTGTATCACTCTGTTCCATATGAAAAAACAAATGCAGATATCTCAAAATCCAGCTTTTTTGATATGCATGTATTAGACATAAGAGAAACAGAACAAGTTGAATGCATATTTATAGATGTACATTCATATGCTGATGTTGCATATACAAGACCAAGCAAACAAAGAACAAAGATTTACTTATCTCCATCTCTTCAATCACCCTTAGGAGTGGCCAATGGGTTAACAGACAGATAATATGGATATCCATATTATCCATCGCTTCAGGAATAGTTAGGTGATAACACAAGCTAAAAGCCAAAACAAGCATAGACTACCAGAAAGCAAGAACTCATTAAAAATAACGAGCAGACAAATGACATTTGATAATATGGATATCCATTTTTTAGTGGATAATATGGATAATATCCATATTTGATCTACTTTTAAAAAGTCGGTTATCCAACCCATATCCAATGGGTCAGATTGAATAGTTACTTGTTTTTTTAACCATTTTGCCAGCCTAATCACACTCAACCCTTTTCCTTACAAACCCCGTTCCTTAACAATTAAAAGAATACAATACAAATAGAGGAGAAAAGGGAACTGCATAGCTGTGAAAGCTCTGATATATACCCGCAACGATGTCAATTGAGCAAACATAGGAGTCGCTACAGTTTGCAGAGCTTGCACTTTCCTCTCGAGCTCTGTTATGTATCTCTTTTTCTTTTCCATTGATCTCAAAGCTGCCTGCCTGTTTGCCATAATCCTGCAGCATAGCAAATTTTAAAACATTGAGCTTGTTATCGAGGCAAAAGGGGTCTCTATAGCTAGGTTCAAGCATAAGAAGATACTTCAGCAAGCAAACAGAAAATTCTCCGGTTGAACTAAAGAGAATTAAGACGCTGAATACAGATGTTTTGAGTTAATAGTCTGCTTTAAGAGCACCAGTCAGATGGCAGAGAAAGTTAAGAAAACCAGAATAAATAGCAATATATACAACTTGCAGTAAACAGATACGAGATATATCGTTTACCACACAAGAACTGTTCAGAATTCTAAGCTATCCTAGAACAATTAGCTTCAGACTAACAACCCAATTTGCAACTTACAAACCGAGCACCAGAGCGTACCCGGCCTACAGAACTAATATTAAGAAAATAGGATGTCATATGAAAAAGGGTTTCAGAAATCCTAATAGAACTTTCTGCTGAACCATAGTTGCCCAATATAATTTGCTAGTGATTAGTTGTGGCAATATCATATTATGTCACTTATACGCAATAGCCAGATTGTGCCAGCACCCCTAGCTGATGGAAATGGTGTCAGACACTCGTGATGTGCAGACGAGGCTCATGGATACCCACCCAATTGGGTTGAGATCAGACTGCCAGAAAAACTCTCTTTCGGTGCGCATTGTCTCAGACTCTTTAGAGATAATCATCCCTATATATTGATACAGAAGATTTCAGATACAGACAGGAACACTGATATATGCATCAATAAATGCATGGCATAGCATGTTGTTATCTAACTCTTGCCCCAACAGTTATGGTCTTATGGATCGCTATCATTCACCGGAACAGTACTCTTATGTTTTATAGATTCGAAGTTCGTTCCAGAGATACTCAATAGTTACCCCTACTTGTAGAGTTGATGAGTCCCATTTCTCCTTGGAATGCCTTTTTCGGTTATCCAGACTTTCCAGATTAACCAGTTGTCTGAGATCTAGAGTCATGTTCCATGAACTTGCTTGTCTCTCAATTTTCTGATGTCAGAATTCACATCAGATGAAAATACGCCACATCAATTTATGTACATAAAACAAAAAAATAACTCTTGTTACTTTGATTTTTATTTTCTTTCTTCTCCCCCTTCAGTACTGTCCCTAAGAAATCTTCTTCCACCAATCCACTGTTGGCCATCTTATATTTCCCCTTTTTTCTAATTAATTTGGTTCGTAACAATCCAAAGGGAATGACTATAAATACTTCTTCAGCATAGAACTAAGAACAACATCATTATTACCTCATGTAACCATTGAAATTCTTGAAATAAGTATTAACGAAGAACCTATGTTTTATCCACCAGTGAGTGAGCTCAGTTCATTTTGACAACTCAGTTCAGCAAAATATTTTGACAACTCAATCCAGCAATTGAACCGCACGAAATCAGATCTACCTCTTTAGTATAAACTCATTTCCAACGAATTGATTAAACAGAACTAACTCAGCCTTCCCTTTCTTCAGTAAATTAGACGTCATACATGAACAATGGAAAACATAGATTTCCAATCAACCAATTTAAACAATTTTGAACTAAGATGAAAAGAACCAAACAGGGGCTGAAAACGGATGAGTAATCCGATTATGTAAAGGAAAATCAGAACTATCTCATCTGAATATGATTTTACTCATTCAATTGAGAGACACACACAAAAGATACCAAATTTATTCTACTAGATTCTGCAAAGAGAAAGGAAGAAACTGAGGCAGAGAGACATGCGACACAATTGAGTATAAAAATTCTTATGCCTATATCATCTATAAGGTGGAATTGACAGTTGAATTAATGCAAACGATTATCGATGGAACACAAACCTAATTATGATCTAAATAACAAGAAAGGGAAAGAATTGATGCAGCTACATTTTACCAAATGCAGCCACATAAATTAATAGATTTACCGTATAATCAATCAGATCAGTCTCAATCGATCAAATGTTGTGAACCTACAAAACAAGTTCTTGCTTACCGATAAGGAAGAGGCTTATAAATTGAGTGAGTGTTCTAAGGGCGCATCGTGAAACTCATTGCTTTCATCGCCCAAGAAAGAAGAGAGCACATTGTTTTTATTGCCTAAGGGTGGTATGCACACACGTGTCGTCGCTTTTGACATATGGATGATGGCAGCAAAAACAGGTGGTATTTGTATATGGATGATGTCACATGGAAAGTGAGGTGTTCTGGGAAATTTTCTTAAGTGAGGTGTTCTGGGAAATTTTCTTACAACTAATTAAGGACAATATTTTAGCATTAATTCCTTTCCTGCCTCCAGTTTTTCTTCCAAGGAAAAAGAGGGCTTCCGATTACTTTTGATTAAGTTTTTTAACATAATTCACAAACCAGTGAATAATAGTTGCATTTGATTAGTTCATCCATCAGACATAAATGCTGCCGGTAATCTTTTTTATAACCGAGAAATCTTCGAGGCCGTTTGGCTCATGCTACTAAACTTGGTGAATAATGGGCCCACCCCTCTACCCTTCTCCATAAAAAAAGTTGTGGTAATTCAGCACATACAATATGATTCTTAATACTGATTATATGAAAGAATTGGCATATGGGCTTGGTAAGAATAAGAGAGAAAATACGTACGAAATATTTGTCCTAACACAAAACAATCAGCTTTTGCCAAGCTTCAGAATGTAGCTTCACCCTTTGCGAAAACAACAAGTAAACAACTAGAAATAACTGCCACGTTTCATATGTATGTAACCTAGTTATAGCCTTTATTTCTTATTCTCTTTCCTTTTATTTCTCCTATTTATTTTGTTAGTCTATATTCACGGCACATTGCTTACCTTTCGCCTTTCATTTCCTCTTCTCACCTTTCTTGATTAATTGAAATTTGTGTGAACAGGGTGAAGAAGTCCTAAAACATAGACGAACGAATAAAGTTTTGGAGAAATGGAAGCTAGATAGTGAAGCAAAAGGAAGAAACTCTCTGAAACTTTTCATTTTTCTTGTTAATTATCGCCTGCTATTATCATTCTAGAGATGACTATATTGCAATTAAGCTCGTTAATTGTAGATTATTAGAAATATCCACCATGGGGTTGTGCTTCCATATTAATTATACCACCATGAAGTTCATTATCAGTTTATTGAATTAGTTTATTGTTGGTATTCTCCCTGTTTTCTTCATGTTGAGGAGTGTTCCTGACAGATTAATTGAAGAGCATAAGGTCAAATAGAATGAACACAAATTTTAATTTGTTGGTCTTTTGTTTTCTTCTTATTTTAATTATTCCTAGTCTATAATTTTATACTCAGCAAGTTATATGGGATACATAATTCATCTATTGAATTAGCCCACTAGGTACTGTGTTTCGGCACTACAAAATTGGGCCGTGCAAAGAACAACATAATGAAATATATATATATCCCTCCATTTCAGTTGGTTTGTCTGATTGTAACTTGGCACGGAGTTTAAGAAAATAAAGAATTTTTTTAATCTTGTGGTCTTAAATTAAAGATATGTAAAATGTACCAAAATGTCTTTTAATCTCGTGGTCTTAAACATGCCATATGGAAAGTTGGAACTAAAAAGTTATCAAAAAAGGAAGATATTCTTTTTTAAACGAACTTTGGATTTTGTTTTACTACCGCGCGAAGCGCAGGTATATATACTAGTTGCCTTATAAAGACAGGTAATATTCACCTATCTCACTTAGTGTGCCACTATGTATTCACCTCTCTCCGCAGAATAACACTAGTGTTTCTCATCTGCAACCCCCACCCCCAAAACCGGTTTTGTTTTTGTATCTTCTCTCTTTATATTTAGCAGCTACAGGCCTCCTTTCCCTCCCTGCACCCAGCTTCCATCTCATACAAAATTTACCATTCTTACCTAGAGAGGACTGACATTGGTAGTTAGACGTCCTTCCATCAATCAAGGCCAAGATAAGCTAATATCAAGGGCCCCAAACAGCTGTTTTTCTGCTTTTTAGTTCTTAAAGGTAAACTTGTACACGCGTAACTATATTCAACTTCTTAAGGAGAAGGGACAGCAGAGAACTAGAAGAAGAAAGAGGCTTGAGGTGGCACTATGATGAGAGCTGACAGCGCGTTTATTTATTTTTTATTTTTTTAAATCCCCAATTTGATGCTCCTTCAGCCATTAAAGTGGAAAGTTGACAGAAGAGGTCTGGGGCAAAGACTTTACAAGTGTGATGGGCAGACGCTTCAAGAAACTAAAATCAGAAAAGTTCAGGGAGCAAATTATTGGAGGTAATAGCCAAATGGAAAGGAAACATCATTAAAATGAACTCACCACCAATCAAATACAATTAATTCCAACAAACACAGAAAGTTTTCATTTAGCAAACAACATTGCAGCATAATATCTAGATCATATTAGGATGTTCACAGTTTTAGCCACCCTCCTCTTCCGTTTTCAGTTCCCAAAACTCATTTTATCTCATGCAGGATAATTATTATAGAAGCAAAACCAATGGTCGGTCAAGCTATGATACTGGTTAAATAGAGAATAATATCGAAGGCAGCAAATGATGAGGAGCCACAAAAGTTTCATTTAGAGACTTACTTCTTAGCACATCTCGGATCTTTAAGAGCGAGCTCAGCTAGCTTTGCTGCTGACTTGGCTTTCTTAATCTCAGCTGCAGAAGGCTCTTCTCCGCCCGATGTAAGCATCTCACTGGCATTGTCAGTCCTCGAAGGTGTTAAAGCTGCCCCTAGAGATGACTCACCGACTTGGAATGAAGAGTTAAACTTATCCAAGTCAAGATACATAGAGACGAAATCCTCCTCAGTCTCATCCGAAAGAGATTGTCCATCCAGTCCACTGACTACACCACAATCGCTATCAAAACTTATATCATCAGGAAGCATAAATATCTCTGAAGGAGCATGTCGATGACCCAAATTCTTAGGTGGGTTGTCGAGCATTTGACTAATATCCAAGTTTCAAGTTTTCCACCAGCTTAATTGTCTTCAAACACTAGAAATCTGAATATAAAAAGCTTAACAGAACCAAAACTGGAAAGTGATGACTTGTTTCCTTCTAAAGGCAAGAACTCTCAAGTTGAAAATAACAACTCACAACACAAAATTTGCTTTCTTCAAAATATATGAAATGCACCCTGGAAATGAAAAATTGGGAAATAAAGATTGGATCTTTAATAAGCAGAAATGTTATTCATCAAGAATCCAAAAATACAACAGCAAGAATTCACCCGAGAATGCAATATATCCAATGTTTTTCTTTAGAGGTAATGATCAACAACACGTAAACTATCATTTTTCACGAGTTTCCACGCCCGAGTTGTTCTCTTTTCCAACTTTGAATTATCACCATCAATGTATTAAAACACACCTAGTCGATAAGAATCAACTTAAAGGTGTGTTTTAATACTTAGATGTTAGACTCGTGAAAAAGTGATCATTCAGGTGTGGTTTTGACCATTTAACTCCTTTCTTTATGAAATTTTAGCAAGCCAAAGAGGAAAAATAACAAAGCGAAGATGACCATTTTCTAAACGGGAAAAAGAAGAAGAGAAAAACAGCTTAAACAAGGTAAATTCTTACAGCTTCAACAAGAGCGAATAAAAAAAGGGAATCAAGCAGCTTTTCAGATGGCCAGAGAGAAATGGAGACGATACATGTTTTGAGAGAGAGACCGTGCGTTTATAGTGACGAGGAGGGAAGTGTGAGAAGTTATTAAACAAAAATTGACTTAAATAGTTTGAAACATACTGTCATTTTTCACAAGTTTATGCCCTAAAAGGCTTGTTTTGGTCGCAGCGTCTTTTAAATTATCCAGGAATTGTAATTTTGTAATTATAGCCTTAGGACTAATTTATCCATCTGGGAGGTGGAATAAAATAATTCCAAATTTAATGGGATAAGGTGGGATATATACAAAAATTAAGTTTGGGCTTCATTTTATGGCTGAAGCTAAAGTAGCTTCATTGGAAGTAACAGAAAGAAAAGAAACGATTGGAGTGGGAGAGTCGGAGTCGAAAAGAGGATTCCTCACTTCTTTCTCTCATTCATAACCGTGCATGAGACTTTCATCTCACACGGCTCCTAAGAGAGGAGAACCTATTTTCTTTCTTTTTTCATTACCTTCCTCACGCATGTACAAGACCGAATCCATTCGACACCTTATATCGGGTACCAAACAAGCCCTAACTATTAGTTGTCCATTACCCTATATGAACTATCACTATTTATATATTAAAACACATCTCGAGGCTGATTAAGTCAATTATCAGTTGTTCCATCTTCCAACTTGAACTATCACCTAAACGTGACCCCAAATACATAAAAAGTGATAGTTTAGGTAGAAATAGGGAACAATTTATAATTCAGGTGTGAAACTCGTAAAAAAAGTAATAGTACAGTTTTTTTTTTTTTTTTTTTTTTACCATTATCTCAAGAAACATTATACTCTACTTAATAGGAATAATATGGGCACCGGGCACCCTGTTAGCTAATCTAATTTTCTCTTAAAATTGATTTCTCACATTTTTTACGATGATATTTCTCTATGAGGAAAGATTTTGGCTTAACTTTTTAGGAAAAATTATTACCATGGGAGAGAAGGAAAAGAGGATGGAAATATTACATAGGTGGGGTTGATGGAATAGCGGTAGACATTAGGCCAGTTGATAAAGGTTTGAGTTTACCGCCAAAGAATGTGGTGCAGTGGGATGGGGCTGTTTCTTTCTGAATTAGAGGTCTCGGGTTCAAGTCACAGTATCGAAAACCATTGGTAGGAGTGCTTCTCCCGGAAATGGGCCCTACGCGGCGCGAATCCGAATATAATCGGGCTATAATGCAAGTCTGCAGAGACGCGGGTGAAGGCAAAAGAGAAGGTTTAAGTTTTTGAAAGAAAGTTAAAAGTTGTTAAAGATAATATATAGCAATTTCATCGATGAATCTATATATATAGCAATTTCATCGATGAATCTATCTATTTATTTTATTTTGAATTTCACTAATGCACTTGCTTAGTTCTATTTATTTCAAATGGTATTTGTCAAGATGCTTGGTAGGAGAAAACACATTTTTTATGGAAAAGGGCCAAATATATCCCCGTACTATCGGAAAAAGGCTAAATATACCCTTCGTTATCTTTCGAGGCCAAATATCTGCTTTACATACTTTCAGCAAATATACCCTTTATTTTAACGAGTAAAGACACATGTCATCATCCTATTGGTCCATCTTAATTATCTCCTAATTAATAAAATCTAACCTATAATTAATATCTAACCCATACCCACATCCAATTAAAAGAACTATATCCATTTCTCGAAAATTAAGCCAAGCTTCATCAATGGCAAATACGAACACTCACCCACTATCCGTGTCATTCTTTGATAGTGTAAAAATATAACGAAGAAAAGTAAATCGGAAAAACCTTGCTAGCCCAAGATCGGAAGATTCAACTAAAGAAGAAGGCTATGGAAAGGAAAAGTTTACTTGAATTGGCTTGTATTGGTAGTATTAGCTTACAATTGGGGTTGTATGGGTTAGCTTTGCTGATTCTAATGCTCCAACGCCATCCCTATTTATACTTGTCTAGGGATGTTTCTAGATATTATTCTAGATACATCCATAAGAAAAATCTAGTCATCTTTGCTCTCCTACCACTACTCTAATATGCGTATTATTCTTGTTACAAAAGGATCTAGATAATTCTATCCTCAACTATAAATATCTTAGTGTCTAGAATTTCTAGACATTTCCTAATACAATATATATCAAAGATATTACATTATAACTTTCTAGAAACTCTTCTAAATATTTATGATATTTATTCTTCCAAAAATTAACTTTAATTTTTCACACTCCCCCTTAAAGTAATTTTTTGGAAGATATCCTGAACTTGTTGTGGAAGAACTCAGACGAAGCTTTTGGGTGTGCCTTGGTGAAGATCTCGACGATATTTTCTTGACTCCTTTTGCTTCTTCAAATGATGAAGATTTTTCGTCATTAATTTGTCCACGAATTATCTCCATGCCGAGTTTCACGTTCTAGAGTTTCCGTACTCCCCCTTTCTCTTAGCTCACTTGACAATTGTGTTATTTGGAGAAGCTTTGAGTCGATGACGATACGACCATTAATTTCTAACGAAGACTCGCCCTGCTAGTAGATCCACCACCGTTGATTCGCACTTTCCCCCTCAATGAACTATTTGTCGGCTTCGAGCATCATCCGGAACCATATTATCTGTCTCCATATGAAATTGAGCCTTGAAGGGTCAACTCTTCATTTATTTGACCGTTGACTTCTCCATCTGCTTCCATTATTTGATCGAGCGGTGATTGACTCGTCTGAGATGATTGACTAGAGACTTGACTTCACTATAACTCTCTCAATGCTTTCTACGGAATGGTCCCACGTTGCCATGTAGTTTAGACACTTCATTCTTAACTTCCTTCAATACCTACTACGTCCATACTTATTACCCGGTTCGGGATACTGCTTCGTTGATTTCCCTCGGTAGCATTGCCACGTCACTAGTACGAACGTCTTTGGAATGTTCTTGCTTTTTGTTGATGACACCAATGCCTTCCTTCTCCACGTGATGGACCGTATTATCTCTTGAATCCATGATCCAATCTCTTTTTCGAAATGAAGGAAGCAGGGGCATCTCTTCACTCGACCTACATTCGAAGCACCTTAACACTTCAGTTTTCCAACAACTTGAGCCGTATGTTGCTCTCTTTTGTTCGGCAATATCTTTTTATGTGTCCTATTTTACCACACATGTAACATTTGAGAGTCCTCTTATAGTTATTAGTAGACTCTCCTCCTTTTACGGCGAGTCACAATACTTTGAGATCGAGAGTGTGGCGTACTCCGTGAATGTTTTCCTTTGAAGTTCCTCTTGTCGGCTACAAGCAGCATTTCCTCCCGCTTTTAAAAACATACACTAGCCATCTGTTTGGCTGAAGAACCTCATGATGACAACAAATTCTCAAACTCCTCGAGGATGGTTGTTTGAGCCCATCCTGAATTGATGTGACAAAAAGGAATATATTCGACTTTAAACCACGAATAATAATTCTTCTCATTCGTGATTCGAAGGATACCATCGTCCGCATTTAACAAAGAGATTTCGAACATAAGTTCTTAATCTTCAAAAAATACTCCGCAATAGAAAGATTACCTTGAATGGTGTTAGCCAACATTCTCCAATATACCGTAGTCGACTTAATCCTTCTTGTTGAATGCAGATCGAGGGTCTCTCCATATCTAATGAGCTGATTTGGCACACCTAATAATATGATCAAATAAGTTGTGAGAAATGGACCTCTTTAGGATGAACTTCCGTTTCGCATTAATACGCTTCCGAATACGCCTCTGTTGCTATTTTTCGGTCCTTGATGGGAGGACTTGTGTAACTACCATTAACAACATCCCACAAATCCTCTCCCACTTGGTATGACTCCGTACATGTCTTCCATACCTTGTAATTGGGCCGATTCAACAACTCCATCCCAGTACTTGCACGACCGCTCAAATCCATTTAGAGAAACCGATTGAATCTACCACTAACACGATCTTGAAGCAAAACCCGGCAACGATACTATGGCTGTGGCTCGATACCGTATGAGAAATATAGCGAGAAGAAAAGTAAGTGGAGAAACCACTTTAGCTCAAGATCGCCACTAAGATCGGAAGATTGACTAAAGAAGAGGAAGGTTGGAAAGGAAAAGTTTACTTGAATTGGGCTTTATTGGTAGTATTAGCTTACAATTTGGGTTGTATGGGTTAAACTTGGGTTGATTACAAATGCCTAACGTAACTCCTATTTATACTTTTAGGGATCTTCTAGAT
Organism: Lycium ferocissimum; assembly: GCF_029784015.1. Classification (NCBI taxonomy): domain Eukaryota; kingdom Viridiplantae; phylum Streptophyta; class Magnoliopsida; order Solanales; family Solanaceae; genus Lycium; species Lycium ferocissimum. Next base: position 61,028,172 of record NC_081342.1, read on the forward strand.
ATTATTACAGATACATCGCAGGAAGAAAAATCTAGTCATTTTTATCTCCATCATCTTTACTGGAATATCTTGATATTATTCTAGTTACAAAAAGAATCTAGATAATTCTATCCTCGGTTATAAATATCCAAGTGTCTAGAATTTACCAGACATTTCCCTATCACAATATATATCAAAGATATTACATTATAACTTTCTACAAACTCTTCTAAATATCTATGATATTTATTCTTCCAAAAATTAACTTTAGTTTTTCACGGATAGTCGGAGCTAGTTCGGTTTCCCAATTCATCTATCACATTCCTTTATGCTGAATTCTCAGTACAATAAGCTTAGATGAAAAATCCCTTCTCTATCTCTCTCTCTATTACAACACTAATTTGTATTTGTACTATATAGAAGAGCCGGTTGGCTCAACTTTTTCGTCATCCGTTCCAATTTTTTTTTTTTAAATTGTGGGCCCCATATTAAACACCAACCAATATTAAAAAAAAATTGTGGGCCCCATATTAAACACCAACCAGTAATAAAAAAAAAGAGAAGAAAAAAAAGTGGAACCCACCACCTCCAAACTGACGGGAAAAAAAAAAGTGGATCCCATATTAACAAAATCAAGCAATATTAAAAAAAAAAATTTGTGGGCCCCATATTAAACACCAACTAATATTAAAAAAAAAAAAAGAGAAGAAAAAAAAGTGGAACCCACCACCTCCAACCTCAAGGGAAAAAAAAAAGGTGGACCCCATATTAACAAAATCAAGCAATATTAAAAAAAAAAAAAGTGAATCCCATATTAAAAAAACAAACAATGTAAAAAAAAAAAAATTCATCATATATTAAAAAATCAAACAATCTTCATGTAATTTTCAAAGTATCTCATTAAATCAATAATGATGGATTCATTTTACATGCGTGTCAACTTCATTAGTGGGAGCAAATGAAATTATTGTACAATAACATACTTAAAACACTTATATATTAAAATAAGATAGAATTTAATTACTTTTTCATTTTTTTCCTTACTCTAATAAATGTGAAAAGAGATTAATGTCATAAAAAAATATATATATTAAATGGAGATCAAATAATTAATAAGGTAAATTAGTGAAATTATAATTCTAATTGACGTTTCCTTAAAAAAACGTGTAAAAGACAACATGACAAGTATAATGAGTTAAACAAAAAATATTTACTAAAAATTAAAAAATAGAAGTTCTTCATTTAAATAGAAAATCAAATTTCTACTTTGTTTCATTTTAAACATGTAAAATCAATATAATAATTTGAATTAGAATTATCCAAATCAAAATTTGATAAAAAAATCATAGGTATTGTTTAGGCCCAATGTACATACATTAACAATAGAATATTTTACACCTTTAAATTAATCGAATCAAAATTCAAAGTATCAGGCGATGCTTAAATATTCTTTATTGTTTTATCTCGAAGAGAAAAAATAGTTTTACGCTAAATCGTCTTCTCTTTTAAAAAGTATTAATAAATTTTTGCCAACTTTGTATTCATAACAAACACTAATATAATAAAATTTTGGATACAGAGCACAAAATACAATGTTATATTAATCGTGTTTTGAACATATATATATATATATATATATATATATATATATATATATTATATATATATGTCTTGATTTATAGAGCAAAAGATAAAGATTGTTCGTCCCACTTTTTTTATTTAAGGGCAAAAAAATCCTTTGTGGTCCCACCCACTTTTTTATTTAAGGGCAAAAAAATGACATTTTATACTTTATATTACCAACTCTTCTAAAATATGTAAAATTAATATAATAATTTGAATTAGAATTATCCAAATCAAAATTTGATAAAAAAATCATAGGTATTGTTTAGGCCCAATGTACATACATTAACAATAGAATATTTTACACCTTTAAATTAATCGAATCAAAATTCAAAGTATCATGAATCACGTTTAAATAATGCCTTATTGTTTTATCTCAAAAAAAAATAGTTTCCTTTTAAATAAGTCTTCTCTTTTAAAAGTATTAATAAATTTTTGTCAACTTTGTATTCATAACAAACACTAATATAATAAAATTTTGGATATGTAGAAAAAAATACAAACAATATTAATCGTGTTTTGAACATAATATATGTATTACTTTACTATTACTACTATATAGAAGAGCCGTTTATAGAGGGCAAAATTATCGTCTTGTTCGATCCCACTTTTTATTTAAGGGACAAAAAAATCCTTTGTGGTCCCACCCACTTTTTTTTTTATTTAAGAGATGCAAAAAATGACATTTTATCTTTATATTCATAACTCTTCTAAAAGTAGATAGAAATACTTTATTATATTTATTTTTCTGCTATATATAGAAGCATCGGTTTATTAAATGTAACTGCATCGTCGATCATCTTAAAAATAAAAAAAAAAGTGAACCCCACATTAAAAACGCCAAGCAATAATTAAAAAAATAAAAGAAAAAAAAGTGGACCCTACCCTCTCCAAACTCATGAAAAAAAAAAATGGACCCCACTCCTCTCCAAACTCGTTAAAAAAAAAAAAAAAAATGGACCCCATCTCCAAACTCATGAAAAAAAAGTGGACGTATTAAAAAAAAAAAAAAAAACGTCAAAAAAAAAAAAAACGTGCTTATATATTAAAAAATCAAACAATATTCATGTAATTAGAAATGTATAAAAATTGTCAAGTCAATAATAGTGGATTCATTTATACATGCATATTAACGTTAGTGGGATAAATAAAATTATTGCATGAAAAAAACATGGACCCCATATTATTACTTTTCTTCAAAATATTTAATTGTTGTATTTGCTATTCCGCCATGTCATTTATTTGTTATGTTTACTAAAATATATATATTTAAAAAATAAGATACAATTTAATTACTTTTTTATTTTTATTCTTACTTTAATAAATGTGAAAAGAGATAATATCAAATGAAGATCAAATATTGAATAAGGTAAATTAGTTAAATTATAATTCTAATTCACGTTTCCTTAAAAAAACCATGCAAAAGACAACATTACAAGTAAAATGAGCTAAACCGAGAATATTTACCAAAAATTAAAAAATAGCATTTCTTCGTTTAAATAGCAAATCAATTTCTACTTTGTTTCGTTTTAAACATGTAAAATTAATTTAGTAATTTGAATTAGAATTATCAAATAAAAATTTGATAAAAAATAATAATAAGTATTTTATACCTTTAAATTAATCGAATTAAAATTGAAAGTATCAATTGATGCTTAAATATTGCTATTATTTTATCTCAAAGAGAGAAAATAGTTTTCTTTTAAACAAATCTTCTCTTTTTAAAAAGTATTAATAAATTTTCGTAGCAAACGCGAATATAATAAAGTTTTAGATACGGAGGCATATGACAAATCTTATTATATTAATCATATTTTGAACATAGTATATATATATATATATATCATAAAAACAAAGACAAACTTATGTATGTTTATTATCAATATAATATATATATATATATATATATATATATATATATATATATATATATATATATATATATATATTATCACTATCTAAACACAACTATCGTAGATACAAGATAATCCGAAGTGTTGGGCCCGTGCTACAGGCCATCTAGTTGTATATACATGCGGCCCTGCGGGTCTTCGTCTTCGACTTCAATTTGTGCAGTTTTAATAAAATGATTTTTCTCTTGTAATAACAAAAATGTATTGTTAGTTTTATAGGGCTTTCATCTTTTAGATTACCCAGTTAACAAATTAAAACACAGTTGTTCCTTCTGCATTCTACTCTTGCTCTGCCTTATTTTTTTGCAGTTCTCGCAGAGAAAGGAAAAAGCTTTCGTGTTCCGATAGACTCATCGGGATTTAGCGTTTTCTCCGACAGATGAATCACTTGCAATTATCGAAAATTTATAGCAGCAGGGGACGGACGGTTAGTGAGTATTGGCAGCCACCATTGATGAAGCTTTGCTTCAATTTTTTGGATACAGGTATGGATCTTTTTAAATTGGATATGAGTTAGGTGTTAGATTTTAATTATGGGTTAGATTTTAACTAATTAGGAGATACTTAAAATAGGCCAATAGGATGATGACACTTGTCTTTTTGTTAAAATGAAGGGTATATTTGCACGAAGTGTAACAGTAGGAGTATATTTGAATCCAACATATAACGAAGGGCATATTTGATCTTTTCTCATAGTTCAGGGGTATATATGACCCTTTTCCATATTTTTTAACTAACAAACTTTGTCTGAAAAAGGTACCATTAAAAAAAAAAGCAGATATCGTTATTTGCGCTAACAAGTGCTATTCAATCATAACTTCATCCTCTGGCATTTTAATTATGTGTTTGTTCATAGATTTTCGAATAATCCATATCCCCTCCTTTTAACCTTTTTGAACAATTATTTTAACAAATTCTTTTTATTCTTAAGAAGTTTTAAAGGAATATCTTCATGAATTGTTGTTTGAAGATTTTGAAGGTTTTTTTTTGTATCATTTTTTTTATGACGTAGGAACATACAGCCGCTACTCCTTCGGGTGCGTACGAAAGCTTAAATTTCTCTGCTGATAGGCTACAAGACAGGGAGAGATATTCGCGATATTTAAGACCTTTTTTGTATCATGTAACGTTTATTGTCAATCTGAATAGCAATCATTCATAGTGGGGCAATAAATATCTTAAATATAAATGATACACGCTTTAAAGCCTAAAAATTACCCTACTGATGTAACAAAATTTGAGGAATTAATCTGCTATTCAGTCCAAATATAATTTTTGATAAATTAAGAGTACGTGAAGTTGGATAATTTAACGAAACTGGAAAAATTTGAGAATTGTTTCTCAAAAATGAAACTTATTGCAAAGTACAGGTGGTATTACTATGTTCCGCTCAAATACATCAAGGAGAAGTTTGAAGTATAAGATAAGCTATACAAATCACCTTCAAGTTAATCATAACTAAATTAGATAAGATTACATGTTAAATATCAAATAACTACAAGGTAGAGTCCTATTCCAATTTTTCTTCTTCTTATAATACTCCCTGTCAAGGTGAAGAATGTGGATTACACATTAAATTCGCTAACCAAAGATTTTGTGAATATATCCGCCAATTGGAGTTGTGCAGGCATGTAGGATGTGAGTATATCACCAGAATAGGTGCGCATGTACAAAGTGACAATATGTTTGTGGGTCATTTACAGAGATTGACCTATAGCCATATTCATGGTGCACGTGGACCTGTGATCTATCCATCAAATTAGATATTTTATGTACATATTTCTAAAATTGATCTAATATTATCTATCGGCACCTATATATGCTTCAAAAAGGCTAAATAGTGTAGTTGATTGAATATTAAGTTATTTATTCAAAGAAACAAGGATAAATTCCCACAAGTGATGCATCAATGTAAAAAAAATTCTGAATCCGCCACTGAACTGACACGACCTGATTAGTAAGATAAAAATAAAAAGTTACCTACGAATGAGTTACCACCACAGGTAACTTTAAAAGACATGGGTCAATTTATTTGAGTAAACGGTTTCTTCTCTCCCAAAACTGCTTCTCATCTTCTTCTTTAAGGAGAAAACATTCTATTTTATGATGAGAAAAATATATCTAGAGTTCTTAAATCACACATACAAATTGAAGATGCATTTAGTTTGTGTGAGTATCGTGTTCTATTTCCTAGAGAACTAGAATTGACTTGGAGCAACTTTTTCGAAATGGATTGTGATAATCTTAAATTAATAACGGGTACACAATCGTTGTTTTGTTCTTTGAATTATTATTACATTGGTAACAAAGCACTTGATTGTGTATTTTGTAATTTTGAATATATTGTTTGAATATCAATTTGCTCCCTAGGCTTAGTATTTGTTTCTTGTTTACAGTAACTAGTATACGTACCCGCACGATGCGTGGACAAAATTTAAAGAATAGTAATCATATTAAAATGTGATTTATGTGGTAGCCAATTTAGTGTTCAAGTAATTCTTTATATTTACAAAGTATAATACTTTCCCTGTCACTGCGATTATCAAATACAAATAAATCTATCTGCAAAACCAACGAACCACGTCATCCTCTGAATCAACTTTTTTTTTTTTCCTTAATACAACTGGGAACCAATTTTTATAGACAAATAAAAGCATCTCTTATTAAGAACAAATGTATTAACCTTCATAGTTACACCAGTTGTAACTTTCACATTCAAGCCAAAAATAGGCTTCGAAAGGTAACCTAAATTAAGAAAAAAGAGATAAAATTGTCAGAGAAATATTTAAATTGTTTTAAAACAAATAGAACCTGTTAAACTTAAGCAAGATCCATATTGTATTTCTAAATATCAGTTCCCATAATCTCTACAATAATCATATTCTCTATTCCGTTAACACTCCTTGCATTTTCCTTATCGCTTCTGTATATTGACCTCGTGTGGTACTATTTTATCGATAAATTACAACTTAATGGCGATGATTTTTCTTAATTATTAACTTATCTTTTTTAAAAGCTCTTATTGCCTTGCATGTCAATTATTTCCTTCATCTCAATTTGTGTGATACTTCTCACTTTTCGAGAGTTAATTTGACTAAATTTTGAAGTTAAATTGAAATAGATTAACTCAATATTTTAAAATTAAAATTTATATATTTGAAAACTACATGAAAAGAATTATAAGTTGTAACTTTTATCATATCAATTTGGTGGGGGGGAAAAAAGACATCTTAAAATGATGGTCAAATTTAAATACCGGTTCGAATGCTCGGAAAGCGAAAAGTATACATAAATTGTGACAGATGGAGTATAAACTTTTGTATCCAAATAAAGCATTCACCAAACTTACCAACTTTCAACACTGTAAATAATTCAAATCATTTCCGAACACCCCGACATTAACTTACTATGTAATTCAATTTTGTTGTATAATGATAATGCACCCCTTGTTGAGTATTGACTTTTCTCCCCAAAAGTTTTCACGTCAAGCACCAATGGATAATCAATACATTTTACCCCAGAATCGTTATTTATATATATGGATATGGTGAAGAACTGGAGATATCGTTAATAAATGCTATATATTTAGATTTTAACTTCCTCATTGTTTACAACAACAAGAACATGCCCAATGTCAAGAGTCTCTGTGCAGGAGACCATTTATAAAATTAATTAGATAAAAACATACATTAGAGAGGGTAAATTAGTCAGACTATAATTTCTTGTATTATTAACAACAAACAGATTAAAGATTTGTTACAAAAAATTAAAATAAGGGAGATAAACATAATATCGTAAGTCACAAAGGAAATTAGTGTTATGAGGTCAAATTTGTTGGGAGTAATCAAACTATTCATGTTAATTCATGTGTACTTAAAACAAATGATAGGCTCAAAAGTGAGCCAAGAATAAAACTTGCAATATGGTTCACCAAACTTTGACTTGCCATATATCTATTCACAATCATTTATTTAGTTACGTACGCCAATGATATTCTTGCAGTGGCGGATAATGTAAAATCAGATACAAAATGATATTAATAGAATTAACTTTAGAATTAAACCAAATAAGACGAACATGTAGAACAATTGAGTATGAAGCAATTAGATTAGTAATTTGATTGAATAATAATTAGTATTTGTAAGCTTTATATTTTAGTTAAACGCACTTTAATACATCATTTCAAAAAACTATTGCATCAACTTCATATGTCCATTAATATATTATAATATCTTAATTTCCATTTTTATATTTGACCCTCTTTTAAGGTTTCCTCCTTGCATACTCATATGCAGGTGTTAACCAATTACACAAAAAACAATGAGGCTACATCAATTTAAATTTGAAAATTCTCTCTAAAATTACAATAAAGATCAATTTCAAATTCAAGTAAATCTCGAATTCACATACAAATCGCAAAAAATGCTAGTTTCGTACAATATATTCAAAAAGTAAATTATGAATTATCATCTAGTTAAGTTTGTTTTAATACATTCTACAACAAAAGAAAACTAATCCCTAAAAACAAATATAACAGCTAACAAGCTAAGAAAAGAAACATACTCTTTTAGAAAAATTACTTGCATAAGTAGCATAACTGGTAGTAGGGGTGTACAAAGTAAACCGACAAACCGCACCAAACCGATAAACCGAGAAAAAAACCCGACTAGTGGTTTGGTTTGACTTGGTTTGGTGTTGGAAAAAAAAACCCAATCATAATTGGTATGGTTTGATTTTAGCTAAAAAAAAGTCAAATCGAACCAAACCCACTCGACATTACATTTATTCAATTTTAAAAATATTTTATACATAAATATATTTATTTGTAATGTAATTTATAAATATTTCTTGTCGTAATTTTTTGTCTGTTATCATATTATTTCAAGCTTGAACTTAGAATTTTGAATGTCAATAAGTTTTATATTCCATGAATGTTAGTAACTCAAAGAAAGTCCAAACCAAAATCAACTCAACACTAATGCTAACAAAAGAAATTTAATTCTATGACTACGAATGAAAATAATGCTGGATATTTATTTTTTAGTTTTGCATAATTGGTCTAGAGAGTGAAAATACATAACTTATTTTTTTTCTTTGTCATGTAATTAATACTTATTAGCCGTACTTATTTTAGCATGACTTAGTATTTTTAGATTATGGTCATTTTATTTATGGCTTATATTATCTTTTTTGTTGAATATTTTAATACAATGTCATCACTCGTATCACATTTTGTGCTATTTTTTTAAGAAACACCTTAATTATATAGTTGTATCTTACTAGGACTAAAGAAATATTTGAAGTAAAAGTTATATGTTTTGTATGAAGACTTTTCAAGGAAAAAACCCGAAAACTCGAGAAAATCGAATAACCCGTGAAAACACGAGGTTGAAAAACACAATTTTATTGATTTGGTTTGGTGTATAAATTTAAAAACCCGACGCAATTGGTTTGGTTTGGTATTTAAAAAATCCGAATTAACCGGTCCATGTACACCCCTAACTGGTAGAACGAACTATGAAAAATCCCATGCTAATTAATGATGTAGCAAGGAAAAAAGGTATGTAAACGGTTGTGAAGAAAATATCTTAAGTATGTCAACGGATAATAAATAAGAAAATATATTTTTCTATTGAAACGAAAGCTACTGAGTTTACCAATTTCTCAATCTTCTTTTCTCTGGGTAATCCACCTAAAGTTTCTCTCAAACTGGATTAAATAGATAAACTATCACCATCATTAAGCAATAAGATAAACATGTAAAATAAACCAAAACATCATAATACTATGAGCATTAGGTTCAATAAATAATAATCTGAAATACTAACAAAAGTTAGCAATTAAAAAGCGTCTAATCGACTAATTAAATTTCCAATAAGAAATTAATTTTCTTATTTACGTAGTTGAGTGTATCCATTTTCTATTAAAAAACAAACAAACAACATTAAAATAATTACATTAAGAAATACTACCTGATTGAGTTTAGGCCTGGGTATAGTAGGCAAAAAACCAATTTTAGTGTCATAATTTCTGTAGCATTTTACTATCACCATCTGCGCATAGAAATGAAATGTTAAAACTAAATAAATTTTGAAAAATGAAGAGTATGAAGAATGCAGTAAATATAAATACCCGAACAAAGCTAACGATTAATATCAAAAGTGGAGAACCTCTAACATTATCATTAAGTATTACTGATGGGGTATATATAAAAGATGTTAACAAAAAATTAAATTCAAATATATCAATCTATACAAAAAAGAAGAAGATTTTTGTACCATTCCTTACGTTTTCTTTTCTCTTTTTTCTTTTCTTTTCTTTCTTTCGATATTTATACCTTTTACTTTCAACATAAAAGGAATAAATAATCTACAATTAATGAGGCAATAATTATAATTTTAAATATTTTTGGTTGAAATATGGCAATACTTGTAATCTCCTTATGTGGCAATAATCTTAATTAAAGTCCTACAATTACTACCTCTGAGCAAGGATCATGTTTCAAGACTAATATCCCACTAAAATAGGTTAGTGTGTTGTAAAATCATTCTAAAAGAGTTAGTACAATATATCAAAAGATGAAGCAAGAATAATAAAGAGATAAAGAGAGACAAGAGATGAGAGCTTTCTTATTCATCCAAGTATGTTCAAGTGTGTAACCATTACATTCAATCCTACTATTTATAGGAATACATTCAATCCTACTATTTATAGGAATACATTGAGAACATCAAAGGGTGTGTCATAAACATGGGTAATAACATTTGGGGGGTTATAGAAATAAAGTGTGGGAGTAGTGGTCATGAAGTAATGGGAGTTACTTCTACAAGAGCTATGAACATGGAGGAGGTGGGACATAATGGTGAAGAGTAGTGGGGGGGCTACATGGACATCCACATTAATATATTTCATAATACTCCCCCTTGGATGTCCATAGATGATGTGTCTCGTTAAAACCTTACTAGGAAAAACCCAGTGGAAAATAGTGAAGGAAAAAGAGTACGCATATCTTGTAATACGCATTGCTTGCCGCCTCATTAAAAACCTTACAAGGAAAACCCAGTGGGACAAAACTTCGGCTAAGGGAAAAAGAGTACAGCGCGTATTATACTCCCCCTGATTAAAAAATCACGTAATTCTTAGAGACAACGCATCCAAATCTTGTATGCCAGCTTCTCAAATGTCGAGGTTGGTAATCTTTAGTGAACACATCCGTCAAATCATCAATCGAGTGTATTTGTTGAACATCTATTTCACCTTTCTGTTGAATATATCTCTGGAAAAGAACTTTGACGAAATGTGTTGTATTCTGTCTCCTTTGTTATATCCTTCTTTCAATTGAGCTATGCAAGTTTTGTACAATATTGTTGAAATCTTTATTTCCAAATAAACATCACGCTATTGCAAAATGTGCTGAATTATTGCTCTCAGTCAGATACATTCCTGACTTGCTTTGTAAGCAGCTATCACCTTGGCATGACTTGAATAAGTATCAATAATTGATTGCCATGTAGAACGTCATAATGCATTATCCTTACATGCAAATCGGTATCTCGCTTGAAGAACAAACTTCATGTAATAATAGAAACAATACCACCATTTTACATAACCAACAAAACCTTGATAATATTTGTTAAGATAAACAAATCTATATTAATAATTTCTTTTGTAGTATGCAATACAATATACTCATCATTATCATGAGGTCAAAATGATGTTTGTTTATATTTAGCAACACCACAACAATTGGAGTACTCAATGGAATCGCTTTAACCTATATAAAGATTTGTTGAAGCTTTATTTTCGTAAACCTTAAATGCTTCAAACCAATTTAAATCCCTACGAATTTTCTTTTTTTGTCTATATAGCCATATTGACAACAATTAATTATACGCATTCAAAATTTTTTATATTGCCAGACTGATAAGAAACCCCATTGCATCCACCACAGGAGAATACATACATCTCCATACAATAATGTCAGGACTTTTGAAAAAAACTTTATGACACAAGGCACAAGCCGTACTTTATATTTATGGCTTTTATTTCTCATTTTAATTTTCGCACAAGAATCCATTTGTACCCCACTGACATTATACCTTGAGGTCCTTGGACTATAGGTCCAAAACATCACTTTTTCAAGTGAAACAAAATATACTTGAACTGCGTATTTTATTTGGCCAATCATTATATTTGTCCACATTCTTTGACAAATTTGAATTCAAGATCCTCATTACCATTTAATGTTGAGCTCTATATTATTTCAAAGATACCGTCGACGGTCATTTGATATCGGTTCCAATGCGACATAAGTTATCGAGATCTCTTCATTTTTTTTAATCATTTTCAGGTACCTGGACCTTTCCCAAGGTCTTATGAAGTGTCATGTCGTGATGCTCTTTTAAAGCACTTGCCTTATTAGTATGACCATCTTGATCATTTGCTCCTCTCCTTCTTTAAGGAGTTTTATCTTTGGAACCGATCGGTCTATCGCCATAGACTCTGTCCTTCAAGGAATTTAGTTCTAATTGGAGCATTTGCGGCTAGAATATAATATTCACTTTTGGGTCAGCAAATGCGTTTGACAGTTAACTTGAATTATCCTTTCAACGAGAATCATACCAATGATAATTCATTACATATACCTTATTTTCCAGCCGCATATCATCCCTCCCCCTAATGTTAGAAAATCTAACATTTACCTCCCAACATTATTTGGGGACCCATCTTTATGCATTGTGGTGGAACAATTAAATCATATACCGCATATTCAAATTTTTAGATGGGAATTATTTGGTTCCTAACCCTGAACCAACTATGAGAGGGCAACTTATTACAACTTGTTGGCTTGACGGGTACAAGTGCTGCTACATATCCCATCCCAAATTTCATTTTGGGAGTTTGTTCTCATAACCAATTAGCTAGCTATAATTGGAGGCATACAATTTCAGCTAAACCAACTTGGATATAAACCAGTATTATTAACATCATTTCATAATTTGGAATTGTGCTCTTAATTTAAAAATTTGAGCAAACAACCTTGCAAAAACCAAATTGCAAGATGATACCAAATGCACATGTGACCATATCATAGATGCATCTATTAAAATCATATAATAGTAAACCGGTCCACATGGCAGGTGACTGGGCCCATATGTATATCACCTTTTCTACATTCCAAAAAATAGGGGATACAATCCTAACCTTGGCTGGTACAATAATTACTTTTGCATGAGAACAAGCAGCACAAGAGAATTCGTGAAGAATCTTTAATTCCTTCAATATATATAACCACAAGAATTCTCAATTATTTTTGCATCATCTTTGAATCGGGATGGCCATCTGGTCATGCCAACTTTCGTAGCATGTGATTCCATCATGCTTGTGTTTGTGTAGTGCAAATTCGGAGGAAAAACGGGCAACATTACACATACATTTTATGTACCCGCTATAGTTGTAGTAATATGAAGATATTAAACCTTCCCATAATTTATATTCTCAATGTTATACCCTATTTAACCTAAGTCAAAATAGTTTACAACATCCCGGTAATTCCGGGGTTAATTAAAGTAAGGGAGTCGCCACCTAATTATTACGGTGAATTAGGACACACAAGTTGATTAAAGTAATTATTTAAAGTTAACTCCATTTTAATGTCTATGAAACCAAGATTCTAGGTAAGGGTTCTACTAACTTAAAGGGAAGGTATTAGGCATCCTCTAAATTTCATTAACAATGGTTAATCCGACCGGACTTAAGGTGAATTAATTAGGCTAAAAGAATACAAATATAATATTTAAATATTTGGAAATTAGTTTGTGAATGTTGCTGAAGTTACAAATAGAAATATAAAAATGCTATTTAAGGTAAGACTTATAGAAAAAATAGTTAAATACCTCAAAGGGAAATAACTGACTTTGGTGTAAAGACTCAGGAAAGTTTGGTAATATTTCATCAAATTCTAGCAATTTTTAGATCCTAATGAAATCCGAGTGTAAGCTCGTTTGAAACCTTTTTGAAAACTTAGCTGATTGAAAATGTATTCATGCAAGCTTTATCCTTGACTTTAATGATTCCAATTCCAATTGTTTAACATGATTTTAAGTGTTCTAGCTAATGTCTTTGAAGGCGTGTACTGTTATAGTGCTAAAATTACTCCCTTAATTACTAATTATAGATGGAATTTAGCATGACTAAATAAACCAATCACTATTCTTTTGTTCAACAAATATCACACCCGCAAATAGAGGCAAACAAAACAGTTAAAGTACTAATTGCACAATGCAAATTAAAGGCACAAAAAATAGAAGAGTAAGAATGATTCAAATGGGCTCAGTCCATTTTGGGGGCTGTTGCTGCCCGCTGCTGTCGGTTATGGGCCTCGACCCATAATTTTTTTTAAATTTTTGCTGCGGGTGTGCTGACACAAGAAGAGGAATTGTGGAGGAGGATGAGTCTCTCGGACTCGTACGCGGAGGTCATGCATAAAAATGAAAGAAAAGGATTAGTATATAATCAATAAATAAGGCTAAACAACGTGTAATGTAAATTTAGGACGGACCAGTAGACTTACGGATATTCCGTGTATTTAAGTATATTTTGTGTATATACATTCAAACACAACATACTTACAATGCTCAGACACTTATGAATTTAAAACAAGATAATGACCCCCTTTTTATTTTAGCAGCTGTTTGCTTAAAAGAATGTCGTTATCAACGAGGCAAATTCCACACTTGGATAGGGACCATGAATCTTAATAGTCCGATACAATCCCCGGGATCCATTTTGACTGGATTTCTAACATTTCTAGCTTGACCAGACACCAAACGAATAGACAATGGAAACAAGCTCTACTAACTAATAGTGCAGCCACTGTAGCGACCAATTTAGGAACCAAACAGATCTGTTACTCAATGAGGGCCCAAAAAAAAAAGACAACTCTTTTAGTTAAAATCGACTCCTGAATATAAACAGCTACAGTAGAAACTAATTTCTAAGTAAAGACATAAAACAAAAGATTACTAGCATTTGATCACATTAACACAACCAAGTTATTAAATCTTCAAAATTCATAAAAAAACATCATCAAAGCACTCACTGGAATTTGCCTTAGATTCTCAACTTAACTGGATTCCTAACTAAACACATGTTAAATCTTGTATTTCTCTATGTTAAACCCAATTTGAAGAAAGCAACACCTAAACCGCTAAAACTAATTCGTTTCTATAAAGGCCCATTTTAAAACAGTCTTGGTTTCAATATAGAAACAATAGCTATGGCATGGCTTAAATGCGAACACAAAAACACATATTGACGGCATGTCGATTACAGGGATAGTTTCCAAAGTTTGAGATAAATAATATGAACGATCACCGGCCCACACACAAAGGAAAAGGGAAAGGCGTTGAATCATGGATCAAAGCTTGAAAGAAATGGAAAGGATGGATTGCAAACTTGCACCGACAATTAAAACATGCACTTGACATGGCAAATTTGGGAATCCGAGCACATGACAGAGCAGTAAAGGGATGTTTTAACACAACAGCTATCCAAAACAGTGACAAGGATCAATCACAGGGTCACACTTAACAGGCTTGAACTTTAATAACTGCATATCAAGGTTATTCGACACCTAGGATTTAATTAACAACCGATCGTGAAAACACCGAACTAAAAGAAACGTAAGATTGATTTATACACTAAGCTCACACAATAGCCAAGGTAGAATTAAACTATCCATGAAATCAAGCCAGCTAGTTCTGGACTTAAAACAAGCTAAAACAGAATTAGCAAATAAACATGACAAAACAAACAAACTGAAAGCATCGAGTAATTCTTATTAACTTATAACTAAACTAAATCTCAAAGCAAACAAAACAAAATCAACCTTATGCAAGAAAGCATTCTTGCGCTTCAAATAAATTTATCAATCAACAGACTAATAACTTTACTGACTAGTAATAACGGTCTGAAGACAGTTCTAAAAAAAAGAATGCGGGAGGAGATTCGAAGAGATGATTCAAATAGAACCTAGATTATACTTTGCGTTAGTCCCCTTAAACTAGTTCATTTTGGACAAACAAAAGTGTAACGAAAGCTGTAATGGGCTCATATTTTGCAAGTTCAATGAAAAGAGAAATAAGCTCAATAACGGCACAACGACACAAAATCGAAACAAAACTATAACTAATTCCTATTCCGATTGAGATTGAACGATTAGACCTTAACTAGCATTCTGAACTCTATATAAACGAACTACAATATTAACACAAAGGACAGAACTGAAGCAAAAAGAGATGGAGAGTTAATGACCTTTTGTTGGTGCAGTGAATGAGGCGTCGGTGGTCTCGAATCTACACCCCAACAGATTCAAGCCCCAAATCGAAACAGATCCGAAAGTTTTCGTGTGAGAAATGTTTTAGGACAGATGAATAATTGTCAAAAAATGGTATGAAACTTTAAAGTAAGTTCCCCCTCGGCTGAACACTTAGAGACGTATTTATAGGTGTCAAACACTAGGGTTTTGAGCGAGCGGGAATTTGAAAAAAATTAGAAAAAATTCAAAACCGAATCAAAGCCTCAGCCAATCTGAACGTTGGAATCTTTCACGTGATTCAGATTCGGATGGCTGACTCTCTCTGATTTTTGGAGATTGTCGTATCTTGAAGCAAAAAAGGGAAGGTCTTTCCCTTTCAACAACAGAAGGAGCAGATAAAGCAGACCTAGGGACGATTTTTTGCACGGAAATGGAAAGGCAAAAATCTGTGAGGGTGAAAGGGGGTTGTATTGTAGCTAAAAATGGAGGAGAGAGGGAGGAGAGACGAGAGAGATGAGAGAAGAGAAAGAGGGAGAAGGCTGAAGGGTTTTAGGGGTAAAATATTGGGCCGGTCGGGTCGGGTATTTCAGATGGGCTGGTTAAATTATTTGGGTTAGTAGGTGTTTCGTTTGGGCCATATTTTTTTGGCTGAGCATTGGTGACTAATTGGGCTGCTATTTGGACTGTTATTTTGGCCGAAAAATGGGCCATCTAATGGCTGCATTGTTGGCCTTCTCCAATTCCTCATGCTTCTTCATGGAAATTGATAACTTGGAAAATATGTGTAATAATCATACAAATAGTAATTAATAGTAATAAGGATATAACTCAATGTTACTAATTTATTAATAATAGCAAACTATAAATATATAGATAATGTAATAGCAGCGTAAGAAATATTATCTAGCTTAACTTTATGATTAACAGTAACAAATAGATAGTAATGTGAGGATAATATTAAAATATTAATTATAATAGAGTAACGATACTTGCAAATAATAGCAGCAATAGTAATAGCATAGTAATGAATAAAAATATTTAGATTGTCAATAAAAATTAAAAGCCCAAGGAACTAAATCGGGATAAATGAGGGACAAAATTGGGTGTCAACAGAGTGCCCCTCTTCAACCGGAGACGATGTAAGAGTTTTCGGGCGAAGAAGTTGACGTAGTAGCCAATTTTATCCCGACTAATCATATATGACCTTGGAATAACTTGAGAAAATATGGGTTAGAAGAAATAGTGGAAAGCATTATAGGGCGGAAGGAGTCATGGCCGAACCCGTCTCGAGTTGCCTATATATCACGGGTGTTGTATGCAGTTTGAAAGAAGCGGGTCGATACTGACGCTACGCTTTTTGCCCCAGTGTTGAATTATGGTAAGACTGACTCTAGAAAAGACTTGCAAGACTATGATAGGAACTGATTGAGTAAAGTTTTAGCGGTGGATATGAAAGAGAAATTAACCTACGTATCACGTGTTTGTGGACGTAAGCGGAGTTGAGTTCGAGAGTAGACCGTGACCTTTGCTTGTGAGTTTGATATTCCTCTTCAGCACGTTTACCCCAGTTCACTGCGTAAGATAAAGTTCCACGTTGTGCTGTGTCTCTGTATGTAGATTGTATTTTC
>NC_081342.1:61045733-61125650 GCF_029784015.1 Lycium ferocissimum
GCCAAGGAAACAAATTAAGGATCTTTTGGTCGGGCCGGGTTAGGGGGTAAAAGGGCCGTAAAGAATTTTCCAGAGGAAAACAATAATTGACTTTTTGCAATAGCGTGTTGTTTATTTGGAAATGAAGATTTCAACAATATTGTACAAAACTTGCATACCTCAATATTGTACAAAACTTGCATAGCTCAACAATATTGTACGTAACTAAATAAATGATTGTGAATAGATATATAGCAAGTCAAAGTTTGTGAACCACATTGCAATTTTTATTCTTGGCTCACTTTTTGAGCCTATCATTTGTTTTAAGTATACATAAATTAACATGAATAATATGAATAGTTTCAGATTTCTCCCAACAAATTTGACCTCATAACACTAATTTCCTTTGTGAATTACGATATTATGTTTATCTTCCTTATTTTAATTTTTGTAACAAATCTTTAATGTCGTTGTTAATATTACAAGAAATTATAGTCCATTTAATTTACCCTCTCTAATGTATGTTTTTATCTAATTAATTTTATAAATGAATTATCTTTCTGCAGACTCTTGACCCGGGCATGTTGTTGTTGTTGTTGTAAACAATGAGGAAGTTAAAATCTAAATATATAGCAATTATTAACGATATCTCCAGTTCTTCACCATATCCATATATATAAATAACGATTCTGGGGTAAAATGTATTGATTATTCATTGGTGCTTGGCGTGAAAACTTTTGGGGAGCAAAGTCAATACTCAACAAGGGGTGCATTATCATTATACAACAAAATTGAATTACATAGTAAGTTAATGTCGGGGTGTTCGGAAATGATTTGAATTATTTACAGTGTTGAAAGTTGGTAAGTTTGGTGAATGTTTTATTTGGATACAAAAGTTTATACTCCATCTGTCACAATTTATGTATACTTTTCGCTTTCCGAGATTCGAATTGCATGAATTTTGACCATCATTTTAAGATGTCTTTTTTTCCCTCCACCAAATTGATATGATAAAAGTTACAACTTATAATTCTTTTCATGTAGTTTTCAAATATATAAATTTTAATTTTAAAATATTGAGTTAATCTATTTCAATTTAACTTCAAAATTTAGTCAAATTAACTCTTAAAAAGTGAGAAGTATCACACAAATTGAGATGAAGGAAATAAGCTGATATGCAAGGCAATAAGAGCTTTTGAAAAAAGATAAGTTAATAATTAAGAAAAATCATCGCCATTAGGTTGTAATTTATCGATAAAATAGTACCACACGAGGTCAATATGACTGAGTTGATAAAGGAAAATGCAAGGAGTGTTAACGGAATAGAGAATATGATTAGCAGAGATTACAACCGATATTTAGAAATACAATATGGATCTTGCTTAAGTTTAACGAGTTCTATTTGTTTTAAAAACAATTTAAATATTTCTCTAACAATTTATCTCTTTTCTTAATTTAGGTTACTGTCGAAACCTATTTTTGGCTTGAATGTGAAAGTTACAACTGGTGTAACTAAGGAAGGTTAATATATTTGTTCTTAATAAGAGATGCTTTTATTTGTCTATAAAAATTGGTTCCCAGTTGTATTAAGGAAAAAAAGTTGATTCAGAGGATGACGTGGTTCGTTGGTTTTGCAGATAGATTTATTTGTATTTGATAATCACGGTGTGGAAAGTATTATACTTTGTAAATATAAGAATTACTTGAACACTAAATTGGCTACCACATAAATCACATTTTAATATGATTACTATTCTTTAAATTTTGTCCACGCATCGCGCGGATACGTATACTAGTTACTGTAAACAAGAAACAACTACTAAGTATAGGGAGCAAATTGATATTCAAACAATATATTAAAAATTACAAAATACACAATTAAGTGCTTTGTTACCAATGTAATAATAATTCAGTAACAAAACAACGATTGTGTACCCGTTATTAATGCAGAAGATTATCACAATCCATTTCGAAAAATTGCTCCAAGTCAATTCTATTTCTCTGGGAAATAGAACACTGATACCCACAAACTAAATGCATCTTCAATTTGTATGTGTGATTTAAGAACTCTAGATATATTTTTCTCATCGTAAAATAGAATGTTTTCTTCTTAAAGAAGAAGATAAGAAGCAGTTTTGGGAGAGAAGAAACCGTTTACTCAAATAAATTGACCCATGTCTTTTAAAGTTACCTGTGGTGGTAACTCATTCGTAGGTAACTTTTTATTCTTATCTTACTAATCAGGTCGTGTCAGTTCAGTGGCGGATTCAGAATTTTTATTACATTGATGCATCACTTGTGGGAATTTATCCTTGTTTCTCTGAATAAAAAACTTAATATTCAATCAAGTACACTAGTTAGAAATAGGTGCCAATAGATAATATTAGATCAATTTTAGAAATATGTACATAAAATATCTAATTTGATGGATAGATCACGGGTCCACGTGCACCATGAATATGGCTATAGGTCAATCTCTGTAAACGACCCACAAACATATTGTTACTTTGTACGTGCACACTTACTCAGGTGATATACTCACATCCTACATTCCAACACAACTGCAATAGGCGAATATATTCACAAAATCTTTGGTTAGCGAATTTAATGTGTAATCCACATTCTTCACCTTGACGGGGAGTATTACAAGAAGAAGAAAAATTGGAATAGGACTCTACCTTGTAGTTATTTGATATTTAGCATGTAATCTTATCTAATTTAGTGAAGATTAACTTAAGATGATTTGTATAGCTTATCTCATACTTATCTCAGACTCAAACTTCTCCTTGATGTATTTGACCGATACATACAATACTACTTTGCAATAAGTATCATTTTTGAGAAACAATTCTCAATTTTTTCCAGTTTCGTTAAATTATCTAACTTCACGAACTCTTAATTTATCAAAAATTATATTTGGACTAAATAGCAGATTAATTCCTCAAATTTTGTTACATCAGTAGGGTAATTTTTAGGCTTTAAAGCGTGTATAATTTATATTTAAGATATTAATTGCCCCACTATGAATGATTGTTATTCAGATTGACAATAAACGTTACATGATACAAAAAAACCTTCAAAATCTTCAAACAACAATTCATGAAGATATTCCTTTAAAACTTCTCTTAAGAATAAAAGGAATTTGTTAAAATAATTGTTCAAAAAGGTTAAAAGGAGGGGATATGGATTATTCGAAAATCTATGAACAAACACATATTTAAAATGCCAAAGAGGGTGAAGTTATGATTGAATAGCACTTGTTAACGCAAATAACGATATCTGCTTTTTTTAATGGTACCTTTTTCAGACAAAGTTTGTTAGTTAAAAAATACGGAAAAGGATCAAATATACCCCTGAACTATGAGAAAAGGTCAAATATACCTTTCATTATACTTTGAGTTCAAATATACCTCTACCGTTACACTCTGGGTGCAAATATATCCTTCATTTTAACGGAGAGACAAGTCTATCGGAACACGAAAGCTTCTTTTTCCCTCTGCGAGAACTGTAAAAATAAGGCAGAGCAAGAGTAGAATGCAGAAGGACCAACTGTGTTTTAATTTGTTCACTGTGTAATCTAAAAAATGAAAGCCCTATAAAACTAAAAATACATTTTTGTTATTACAAGCGGAAAATCATTTTATTAAAATTGCACAAATTGAAGACGAAGACCCGCAGGGCTGCATGTATATACAATTAGTGTTGTAATAGAGAGAGAGATAGAGAAGGGATTTTTCATCTAAGCTTATCGTACTGATTTGTTTCTGTTACTTTTTTACTTCTTGCTGTGATTTTATCTAAATTTTCTTTCTGAATTATCACTTGCAGCTATCTTTTCTACTCTTTAGTGAAACAATTTGCAGTTTTCGCTATTGTTTTAATCTTGTTTGATTTTTGGGTTTTTGAGAATTCAGCATAAAGGAATATGGCAGATGATTTGGGAAACTGTAACTAGCTCCGACTATCGGCAATGGCCACAGATGGTCAGTGAGTATTGGCAGCTGCCACTGATGAAGCTTGGCTTAATTTTCAGAAATGGATATAGTTCTTTTAATTGGATATGGAGTATGGGTTAGATATTAATTATAGGTTAGATTTTATTAATTAGGAGATAATTAAGATGGACCAATAGGATGATGACATGTGTCTCTCTGTTAAAATGAAGGGTATATTTGCACCGAAAGTATAACGGTAGGGGTATATTTGGCCCCAAAGTATAACGAAGGGTATATTTAGCCTTTTTCCGATAGTACAGGATATATTTGGCCCTTTTCCGTAAAAAATACGTTTTCTCCTACCAAGCATCACGACAAATACCATTTGAATTAAATAGAAATAAGCAAGTGCATTAGTGAAATTCAAAATAAAATAAATAGATAGATTCATCGATGAAATTGCTATATATATAGATTCATTGATGAAATTGCTATATATTATCTTTAACAACTTTTAACTTTCTTTCAAAACTTAAACCTTTATCTTTTTGGTTTCTCACCGGCGTCTGGTACTTGCATTATAGTCCAATTATATTCGGATTCGTGCCGCGTAGGGCCCATTTCGGGGGGAAGCGCTCCTGCCAATGATTTTTCATACCCAGGACTCGAACCCAAGACCTCTGATTAAGGAAGAAACAACCCCATCCCACTGGCCACTACACCACATTCTTTGGCGGTAAACTTAAACCTCTATCGACTGGCCTAATGCCTACCGCTATTCCATCAACCGCACCAATGTAATATTTCCATCCTCTTTTCCTTCTCTCCCATAGTAATAATTTTTCTTAAAAAGTTAAGCCAAAATCTTTCCTCACAGAGAAATATCATCGTAAAAAAAGCGAGAAATCAATTTTAAGAGAAAATTAGATTAGCTAACAGGGTGCCCGGTGCCCATAATGTTTCTTGAGATAATGGTAAAAAAAAAAAAAAAATAATAATAATAAAAAAAAAAAAACTGTGCTATTACTTTTTTTACAAGTTTCACACCTGAATTATAAATTGTTCTCTATTTCTACCTGAACTATCACTTTTTATGTATTTAAATACATCTAGGTGATAGTTCAAGTTGGAAGATGGAACAACTGATAATTGACCTAATCTGCCTCGAGATGTGTTTTAATATATAAATAGTGATAGTTCATATAGGGTAATGGACAACTAATAGTTAGGGATCGTTTGGTACCCGGTATAAGGTATCGAATGGATTCGGTCTTATGCATGCGTGAGGAAGGTAATGAAAAAAGAAAGAAAATAGGTTCTCCTCTCTTAGGAGCCGTGTGAGATGAAAGTCTCATGCACGGTTGTGAATGAGAGAAAGAAGTGAGGAATAATCTTTTCGACTCTGACTCTCCCACTCCAATCGTTGCTTTTCTTTCTGTTACTTCCAACGAAGCTACTTTAGCTTCAACCATGAAATGAAGCCCAAACTTAATTTCTGTATATATCCCACCTTATCCCATTAAATTTGAAATTATTTTATTTCACTTCCTAGATAGATAAATTAGTCCTAAGGCTATAATTACAGAATTACAATTCCTGGATAATTTAGTACGCGTACCAAACGAGCTTTAGGTATGAAACTTGTGAAAAAAATGACAGTATGTTTTTGACTATTTAAGTCAATTTTTGTTTAATAACTTCTCACACTTCCCTTCTCGTCACTATAAACGCACGGTCTCTCTCTCAAAATATGTATCGTCTCCATTTCTCTCTGGCCATCTGAAAAGCTGCTTGATTCCCTTTGTTTATTCGTTCTTGTTTAAGCCGTAAGAATTTACCTTTTCTTTAAGCTGTTTTTCTCTTCTTCTTTTTCCCGTTTAGAAGATGGTCATCTTCGCTTTGTTATTTTTCCTCTTTGGCTTGCCTAAAATTTCGTAAAGAAAGGAGTTAAATGGTCAAAATCACACCTGAATGATCACTTTTTCACGAGTCTAACATCTAAGTATTAAAACATACCTCTAAGCTGATTTGTATCAACTAGGTGTGTTTTAATACATTGATGGTGATAATTCATGTCGGAAAAGAGAACAACTGGCGTGAAACTCGCGGAAAAATGATAGTTTAGGTGTGTTTTTGATCATTACCTCTAAAGAAAAACATTGGATATATTGCATTCTGGGCGTATTCTTGCTGTTCTATTTTTGGATTCTTGATGAATAACATTTCTGCTTATTAAAGATCCAATCTTTATTTCCCAATTTTTCATTTCAGGTGCATTTCATATATTTTGAAGAAAGCAAGTTTTGTGTTGTGAGTTGTTATTTTCAACTTGAGAGTTCTTGCCTTTAGAAGGAAACAAGTCATCACTTTCCAGTTTTGGTTCTGTTAAGCTTTTTATATTCAGATTTCTAGTGTTTGAAGACAATTAAGGTGGTGGAAAACTTGAAACATGGATATTAGCCAAATGCTCGACAACCCACCTAAGAATTTGGGTCATCGACATGCTCCTTCAGAGATGTTTATGCTTCCTGATGATATAAGTTTTGATAGCGATCGTGGTGTAGTCAGTGGACTGGATGGACAATCTCTTTCGGATGAGACTGAGGAGGATTTCGTCTCTATGTATCTTGACTTGGATAAGTTTAACTCTTCATTCCAAGTCGGTGAGTCATCTTCAGCGGCAGCTTTAACACCTTCGAGGACTGACAATGCCAGTGAGATGCTTATTTCGGGCAGAGAAGAGCCTTCTGCAGCTGAGATTAAGAAAGCCAAGTCAGCAGCAAAGCTAGCTGAGCTCGCTCTTAAAGATCCGAGACGTGCTAAGAAGTAAGTCTCTAAATGAAAGTTTTGTTGCTCCTCATCATTTGCTGTCTTTGACATTATTCTCTATTTAACCAGTATTATAGCTTGACCAACCATTGGATTTGCTTCTATAATAGTTTTCCTGCATGAGATAAAATCCTTATGTGTAGTTTTGGGAACTGAAAACGGAAGAGGTGGGTGGCTAAAACTGTGAACATCCTAATATGATCTAGATATTATGCTGCAATGTTGTTTGTTAAATGAAAACTTTCTGTGTTTGTTGGAATTAATTAGTGTTTGATTGGTGGTGAGTTTTGAAGAATTCAATTCCTAGCAATTTCTATGAAGCTTCCTCTAAACCTATGAATGACAAGGGATGCTTCCTCACACCTAGGAGTCACCTTCCTCTCTCACCAACCATTGAAGCTTCCTCCAAGCTTCCTCACACCTTCCTCCTACCTTCCTCTACCTAGTTTTGGTCTATAAAGAGAAGCTTGTAAAGCTTTCTATAAGCAGATATTAGATCATCACAGCACAACCAAGAAGAGTTGTGTAATATCCTTGAGAGATTTGTGAGGTGTTTTTTTTTTTTTTTTAGAGTTTTTTGTTAGAGCTTGTATGTCTCTTATTTCTATTCTTGAAAGTAATAGAAGTATTTTTCTCTCATATTAGCTTGATACTTTAATTTCCCCAACAAGTGGTATCAGAGCCAAGGTTCTGTCTGAGTATGCTCTGTGGTTGCAGCATAGTCTGAACTTCCACATCAGAAAAGAATTACCTTGGTGCTCCTGCATCAGCTGCCACGTTACCGGTCAGTTTTGTAATTTTGAAAAATTGCAGTTTGGTCCCTCAATTTTTTTTGAAAATTATTCAGAAGGTGAAAAATGACCATTGACGAGTCAACTTCATCTTCTGGAGCTATGATTATGCTCACGGCTACCAACTACACGGCTGTTGTGGAAACCTCGGATGGAAGATTTCCTCGGTTGTAAAGACCTTTTGATCGATAGAGTGAAGGGTATTAATCGACCCGCCCAAGTCAATAGAGTGGAAGAAAATTAATAGAAAAACTATTGGTCAAATCAGACAATGGATTGACCATAGTGTCTTCCACCACGTTGCACAAAAGAAATCGACGCTTATGCCCTTTGGAAGAAGTTGGAAGACATGTACCAGGCCAAGACCGCTCGGAACAAGGCCCCCGATGAGACGCCTTGTCGATATGAAGCTCAAAAGTGGAACGTACGTTGCCGAACATACCGGTGAGTTCCAGTACGGTAAATCAATTATCTTGTGTAGAAATGCCACTTGGAGACGAAATGCAATCTCTACTACTTCTTAGTTCCCTTCCTGATAGTTGGGAAACACTAGTTGTTACTCTCAGCAACTCAGCCCCAGATGGCAAACTTACCGTGTACGTGGTCAAGGATGCATTGTTCAATGAAGAGGCAAGAAGGAAAGACATGAGCACGGATCGGACTCGTGCCACTTGTGACGGAGAATCGAGGAAGATCACAAGGAAAACAACAAAGAAACGATGAGGAAAATGGCAAAGTAGAGGCAAAAAGTCGGGGAGATCATCGGATGGCGGAAACCTTCTTATACTGCCACCATTGCGGTATAGAGGGTCACGTGAAGAAGAATTGCTACAAATGGCTAGAGGAGCAAGGCAAGAAGCGAGTTCTCGACCGAAGAACAAGGGTGGTGAAGCGCTCGTCACAATCTCGGGTGATGTAGCATGCTTGCTACCCATGATGAGACATGCCTTCACGTCTCGAAGAAGACACGGAATGGGTGGTAGATGCGCATCCTACCACGTAACTCCCCACGGTACTACTTCACGACATACAAAATTTGGAGACTTTGGAGCGGTGAAGATGGGTAGTCCGGTTCCTGCGGAATAGCGGAATTGGTGATATACAAATAAAGATAGGTACGGGAGCACAATCACTTTGAAGGATGTCGGACATGTGCCGGATCTTCGGCTCGATCTCTGTCGGTGGTATCTCTTGACAAACAAGGGTATGAAAACCATTTTAGCGAGGCACGTGGAAAATGTCAAGGGCGTTTTGACAATTGCTCGAGGACATGTTTGTGGCACATTGTACAAAACGCATTTGAGAATTTGTACGAACGGCCTCGACATTTGCGGAGGAGGCTTCTCGGGATTTATGGCACCGAGAGACTCGGCCACGTGAGCGAGAAAGGGTTGACTACCTTGATGAAGAAGAATCTTATCAATGTTGACAAGAACTGCTGCTTATTTCCTTGCAATCATTGTCTATTTGGTAAGCAACACGAGTATCATTTAATTTCACTTCAACAAAAAGATCGAGTTGTTAAGTTTGGTACACTCGATGTACGTGGTCTTATGGAGGTTGAATCACTCGGTGGAAGTAGATATTTTCTGACTTTTATCGATGATGCTTCTCGGAAAGTGTGGGTGTATTTCCTGAAGACGAAAGACCAGGTGTTCGAGTGCTTCAAGTCATTTCACGTCTTGGTGGAACGTGAAACAGGAAAGAAGCTGAAATGTCTCCGATCTGATAATGGAGGCGAGTATACTTCTAAGGCGTTCAATGCATATTGCAGAGCATATGGCATTCGACATGAGAAGTCAGTACCACGCACCCCTCAGCACAATGGCGTTCTTTGAAAGAATGAACCGGACTATCATGGAGCGTGTCCGGAGCATGCTGAATATGGCTAAACTTCCAAAGCCATTTTGGGGAGAAGCAGTCAATACCACATGTTATCTCATCACCGATCACCTTCGGTACCACTCAACTTTGAAGTTCCGGAGAGGCTATGGACGGTAAGGATCCTACATACTCGCATCTTAGAGTATTTGGGTGTTCATCATATGCGCATGTATCCAAAGAGCTCGGACGAAGCTTGATGCGAGAACTATCCCATGCATTTTCATTGGCTACGGAAATGAAGAGTTTGGATACGAGTTATGGGATCTAAGGAAAAAAAAGTGATCGAAGCGAGGGACGTTGTGTTTCACGAAAATCGACAATAGAAGACATTGAAAAATCCACGATGTCTCGAAGTCAAATGAGGGTGCTCAAGTTTCAAATGAAGCACCAGAATTGTTCTTGAGAAATAATGACGAAGTGCCAGAAGAAAACTCAGAAGCAGAAGAAGATGAGGAGACAGAAGAGAGTCTTGAGCAAGGGGAGCCACAACCCGCCTCACGGAACCATCACACGACACGGATGATGGTAGTTCTTCTCGGATGGCTCCATTTGCTCGTAGATACGACGAGGCCATATACCGTCAAAAAGGTACTCGTCGTACGAATACCTTTTGCTTGCGAAGATGGAGAACGGAGAGTTTTCAAGAAGCGATGTCTCATAAGGATAAAGCAAAATGGCTGATAGCAATGCGGGGATGAGTTAGAATCTGCGGAGAAAAAATCAAACTTATGAGATCGTAGAACTTAGAAAGGGAAGAAGACGCGAGAAACAAATGGGTGTTCAAGTTAAAGAAGGATGCAAGCGGACAAGTGGTGAAACACAAAGCTCGGTTGGTTGTCAAAGGGTTCCAGCAGAAGAAAGGAATTGACTTTGATGAGATCTTTGCACCAGTTGTCAAGATGACCTCAATCCGAGTTATACTTGGCTTGGCGACAAGTATGAACTTGGAGCTTGAGCAGATGGATGTGAAGACAGCATTTCTTCACGGAGATTTGAAAGAAGAAATCTATATGCAGCAGCCAGAAGGTTTTGAGGTTTCAAGTGATAATCTCGTGTGCAAGCTATCTAAAAGCTTGTATGGTTTGAAGCAGGCACCAAGGCAGTGGAATAAGAAGTTTGACTCATGCATGAAGAGTCAAGGCTACAAGAAGACTACGCGGATGAGTGTGTATACATCAAGAGACTTCCGGACGGTACCTTCATTGCTTTCTTACTATATGTAGACGACATGTTGATCGTTGGGAAAGACCCAATGAAGATAAACCAACTAAAGAAAGAACTCTCTAAGTCTTTTGATATGAAAGACTTAGGGCCAGGCTTCAACAAATTCTTGGGATGCAAATCACTCGAGAACGGGAAGAATCGCAAGTTATGGCTATCTCGAGAAGTACATTGAACGGGTACTTGAGAGATTCAACATGAATAATACCAAACCGTTAGTGTTCCACTTGCGAATCACTTCAAGTTGAGCAAAAGAACATGTCCCACATCAAGGAAGAGATCGGGGAGATGTCGGCGGTGCCCTATTCTTCGGCGGTTGGAAGTACGATGTATGCCATGGTATGCACGCGGCCGGATATCGCTCATGCGGTGGGTACGGTGAGTCGGTTTCTCTCTAAACCCGGGAAGGAGCATTGGGAGGCAGTCAAATGGATTCTCAGATACTTGAAGGGTACCACGAAGTTATGTCTTTGCTACGGTGGAGCTGATCCAGTCTTGGAAGGCTATACAGATCTTTGATATGGCCGGAGATATTGATAGTAGAAAATCTACTTCAGGATATATCTACACTTTTGCAGGGGGAGCTATTTCACGGCAATCAAGATTGCGAAGTGTGTCGCTTTATCTACAACGAAGCGAGAATACATTGCGCTTTGCGGGCGGTAAAGAAATGTTGTGGCTAAAGCGCTATCTCCAAGAACTTGGGATCCGGCGAGAAAGAGTACAAGATACATTGTGACGGTCGAGTGCTCTAGACTTGAGCAAGAACTCCATGTATCATTCATTCCGTACAAAACATATTGATGTTCGGTATCTTGGATACGCGAGACGATTGATCAACAAGCTGTTGAGACTAGTGAAGATCAACACAAGGAGAATCCATCGGACATGCGACAAAGGTGGTGACACGAGATAAGCTAGAACTATGCGGAGACATAGTCGGGATGCTTGTTCTGAATATGCCTGGAAGGGGAGAATTGAAGAATTCAATTTCCAGGACATATCCAGTTACAAGCAAATTGAAGAATTCAACTCCTAGCAATTTCTATGAAGCTTCCTCTAAACCTATGAATGACAAGGGATGCTTCCTCACACCTAGGAGTCCCTTCCTCTCACCAACCATTGAAGCTTCCTCCAAGCTTCCTCACACCTTCCTCCTAGCTTCCTCCTACCTAGTTTTGGTCCTATAAATAGAGAAGCTTGTAAAGCTTTCTATAAGCAAATATTAGATCATCACAGCACAACCAAGAAGAGTTGTGTAATATCCTTGAGAGATTTGTGAGGTTTTTTTTGAGTTTTTGTTAGAGCTTGTATGTCTCTTATTTCTATTCTTGAAAGTAATAGAAGTATTTTTCTCTCATATTAGCTTGATACTTTAATTTCCCCAACATCTTTTTCTAGTTCTCTGCTGTCCCTTCTCCTTAAGAAGTTGAATATAGTTACGCGTGCACAAGTTTACCTTTAAGAACTAAAAAGCAGAAAAACATCTGTTTGGATCCCTTGGTATTAGCTTATCTTGGCCTTGATTGATGGAAGGACATCTAACTACCAATGTCAGTCCTCTCTAGGTAAGAATGGCAAATTTTGTATGAGATGGAAGGCTGGGAGCGTAGGATAAAAAGAGAGGATACAAAAACCTTGATAACAAAAAGGGAGAAGATATAAAAACAAAACCATAGTTTCAGATGTTTTCTTGGGTTTGGGGGTGGGGGTTGCAGATGAGAAACACTAGTGTTATTCTGTGGAGAGAGCTGAATAAATAGTGAAGCACTAAATGAGATAGGTGAATATTACCTGGCTTTATAAGGCAACTAGTATATCTACCCGCGCTTCGGGCGGTTGTAAAACAAAATCCAAAGTTCATTTAAAAAAGAATACCTTCCTTTTTTGACAACTTTTTAGTTCCAACTTTCCATATGGCATGTTTAAGACCATAAGATTAAAAGAAATTTTGGTACATTCTACATATCTTTAATTTAAGACTACAAGATTAAAAAAATTCTTTATTTTCTTAAACTCCGTGCCAAGTCACAATCAGACAGACAAACTGAAATGGAGGGATATATTTATATTTCATTATGTTGTTCTCTGCACGGCCCAATTTTGTAGTGCCGAAACACACTACCTAGTGGGCTAATTCAATAGATGAATTATGTATCCCATATAACGAGCTGAGTATAAAATTATAGACTAGGAATAATTAAAATAAGAAGAAAACAAAGACCAACAAATTAAAATTTGTGTTCATTCTATTTGAAGTTATGCTCTTCAATTGATCTGTCAGGAACACTCCTCAACATGAAGAAAACGGGGAGAATACCAACAATAAACCGATAATGAACTTCATGGTGGTATAATTAATCTGGAAGCACAACCCCATGGTGGATATTTCTAATAATCTACAATTAACGAGCTTAATTGCAATATGATCATCTCTAGAATGATAATAGCAGGCGATAATTGAAAAGAAAAATGAAAAGTTTCAGAGAGTTTCTTCCTTTTGCTTCACTATCTAGTTTCCATTTCTCCAAAACTTTATTCGTTCGTCTATGTTTTAGGACTTCTTGACCCTGTTCGCACAAATTTCAATTAACCAAGAAAGGTGAAAAGAGGAAATGGAAGGCGAAAGGTAAGCAATGTGCCGTGAATATAGACTAACAAAATAAATAGGATAAATAAAAGGAAAGAGAATAAGAAATAAAGGCTATAACTAGGTTACGTACATATGAAACGGGGCAGTTATTTCTAGTTGTTTACTTGTTGTTTTCGCGAAGGGTGAAGTTACATTCTGGAGCTTGGCAAAAGCTGATTGTTTTGTGTTAGGACAAATATTTCGTACGTATTTTCTCTCTTATTCTAACCAAGCCCTTTTGTCAATTTCATCATATAATCTGTGTTAAGATTCATATTCTATGTGCTGAATTACCACAACCTTTTTTATGGAGAAGGGTAGAGGGATGGGTCCATTATTCACCGAGTTTAGAACCATGCACCAAGCGGCCCCTCAAGATTTCTTGGTTATAAAAAAGATTTGCAGCATTTCTGTCTGATGGATGAACTAATCAAATGCAACTATTATTCACTGGTTTGTGAATTATGTTAAAGAACTTAATCAAAAGTAATCGGAAGCCCTCTTATTCCTTGGAAGAAAAACTGGAGGCAGGAAAGGAATTAATACTAAAATATTGTCCGTAATTAGTTGTAAGAAAATTTCCCAGAACACCTCACTTTCCATGTGACATCATCCACATACAAATATCACCTGTTTTTGCTGCCGTCATCCATATGTCAGAAGCGGCGACACGTGTGTGCATACCACCCTTGGGCGATAAAAACAATGTGCTCTCTTCTTTCTTGGGCGATGAAAGCAATGTGTTTCACGATGCGCCCTAAGAATACTCACTCAATTTATAAGCCTCTTCCTTATCAGTAAGCAAGAACTTGAGTTGTAGGGTTCAAAACATTTGATCCATATTGAGACTGATCTCATTGATTAAAAGGTAAATCTATTAATTTATGTGGCTGCATTTGGTAAAATGTGGCTGCATCAATTCTTTTCCTTTCTTGTTATTTAGATCATAGTTAGGTTTGTGTTCCATCGATAATCATTTGCATTAATTCAACTGTCGATTCCACCTTATAGATGATATAGGCATAAGATTTTTTATACTCAATTGTGTCGCATGTCTCTCTGCCTCAGTTTCTTCCTTTCTCTTTGCAGAATCTAGTAGAATAAATTTGGTATTTTTTGTGTGTATCTCTCAATTGAATGAGTAAAATCATATTCAGATGAGATAGTTCTGATTTTCCTTTACATAATCGGATTACTCATCCGTTTTCAGCTCCTGTTTGCTTTTTTTCATCTTAGTTCAAAATTGTTTAGCTTGGTTGATTGGAAATCTATGTTTTCCATTGTTCATGAATGATGTTAAATTTACTGAAGAAAGGGAAAACTGAGTTAGTTCTGTTTAATCAATTCGTTGGAAATGAGTTTATACTAAAGAGGTAGATCTGATTTCGCCCGAGTCAATTGCTGGATTGAGTTGTGAATTTTTTTTTGCTGAACTGAGTTCACTCACTGGTGGATAAAATATAGGTTCTTCGTTAATACTTATTTCAAGAATTTCAATGGTTACAAGAGGTAATAATGATGTTGTTCTTAGTTCTATGTTGAAGATGTATTTATATTCATTCCCTCTGGAATTAGAAAAAAAAGAAAAAGAGTTATTATTATTTTATTTTTTTTGTTTTTGTACATAAATTGAAGATTTATTTTTCATCTGATGTGGACACTGACATCAGAAAAATTGAGAGAGCAAGATCAAAATAAATATCAATAGTGGACAAGTTTATTTTTTAGATTTTATGGTAGAACA
The DNA here is from genome assembly GCF_029784015.1 of Lycium ferocissimum. Classification (NCBI taxonomy): domain Eukaryota; kingdom Viridiplantae; phylum Streptophyta; class Magnoliopsida; order Solanales; family Solanaceae; genus Lycium; species Lycium ferocissimum. Next base: position 61,060,749 of record NC_081342.1, read on the forward strand.
AAAATTGATGTGGAACATATTTTCATCTGATGTGCCTAAAATTAACTGACATCAGAAAATGTGACTAGACAACTAGCAAGTTCATGGAACATGACTCTAGATCTCAGACAACTGGTTAAACTGGAAAGTCTGGATAACCGAAAACATGAGAGTACTGTTCCGTTGAATGATAGCGATCCATAAGGCCATAACTGTTGGGGCAAGAATTAGTTACAACATGCTATGCCATGCATTTATTGATGCATATATTGTATTCCTGTCTGTAGCTGAAATCTTCTGTATCAATATACAGGGATGATTATGTCTAAAGAGTCTGAGACAATGCGCACCAAGAGAGATTTTTTCTGTCTGATCTCAACCCAATTGGGTGGGTATCCATAAGCCTCGTATGCACATCACAAGTGTCTGACACCATTTCCATCAGCTAGGGGTGTTGGCACAATCTGGCTATTGTGTATAAGTGACATAATATGATATTGGGCAACTATGGTTCAGTAGAAAGTTCTATTAGGTTTTCTGAAATCCTTTTTCATATGACATCCTATTTTCTTAATATTAGTTCTGTAGGCATGGTACGCTCTGGTGCTCGGTTTGTAAGTTGCATTGTGGGTTGTTAGTCTGAAGCTAACTGTTCTAGGATACCTTAGAATTATGAACAGTTCTTGTGTGGTATCTGTTTACTGCATGTTGTATATATTGCTATTTATTCTGGGTTTCTTAACTTTCTCTGCCATCTGACTGGTGCTCTTAAAGCAAACTATTAACTCAAAACATCTGTATTCAGCGTCTTAATTCTCTTTAGTTCAACCGGAGAATTTTCTGTTTGCTTGCTGAAGTATCTTCTTATGCTTGAAGCTAGGTATAGAAACCCCTTTTGCCTCGATAACAAGCTTAATGTCTTAAAAATTGCTATGCTACAGGATTATGGCAAACAGGCTGGCAGCTGTGAGATCAAAGGAAAAGAAAATCAGATATATAACAGAGCTCGAGAGGAAAGTGCAAGCTCTGCAAACTGAAGCGACTCCTATGTTTGCTCAATTGACATTGTTGCAGGTATATATCAGAGCTTGCACAGCTATGCAGTTCCCTTTTCTCCTCTATTCTTTTAATTTTTAAGGAACGGGTGTTTGTTACCATCTAAAACAAAGGGTTTTTAAGGAACAGGGTTGAGTGTGATTAGGCTGGCAAAATGGTTAAAAAAACAAGTAACTATTCAATCTGACCCATTAGATATGGGTTGGATAGCCGACTTTTTAAAAGTAGATCAAATATGGATATTATCCACTAAAAAATGGATATCCAGATAGATAATTTGGATATCCATATTATCAAAAGTCATTTGCCTGCTTGTTATTTTTAATAAGTTCTTGCTTTCTGGGAGTCTAAGCTTGTTTTGGCTTTTAACTTGTGTTATCAACTCACTGTCCTGAAGCCATATCCATATTATCCATCTTTTAACCCATTTTTTGTCCCTGTTTAGTATGGGCGGGTCACATATTTTATCCTTTTCTGTTTAACCGGTTTTTGACCGCCCATATCCATCCGACCCACCCGTTGGCCACTCCTAAGTGTGATTGAAGAGATGGACATAAGTAAATCTTTGTTTGCTTGGTCTTGTATATGCAATATCTGCATATGAATGTACATACATAAATATGTATTCAACTTATTTTGTTTCTCTTATGTCTAATACATGCATATAAAAGCTGGATTTTGAAATATCTGCATTTGTTTTCCATATGGAACAGAGTGATACAAATGGTCTGGCTGCGAAAAACAGTAACAAATGGTCTGGCTGCGAAAAACAGTGAACTTAAACTGCAGTTGCAAACAATGGAACAACAGGTGCACTTGCAAGTCGGTAAGAAACTAAACATGCCATCGTCTTCCCTCCCATTAGCTGACTAGTTTTTTTCATCTCTTGCTCTTACTTTGGATGTTGAATAGTTCTTCCCCTCTCTCTCCAACTCTGTGATTTTTCTGGAAAATGTTTCCGTTCTATCAACGTCCTCTTCAAATCTATAAGTTCAAATAATTCATTCTAATTCAAATAGGGTTACTATTTAGATTGCGTGCAAATTTTTGGTGGTGGTTATCAAGTCTATTTATAGCATATTTGGCCTCGCTTCTCCAAGGCCAAAACTGGTGCTTTTTTTGTCAAAGTTGAGGTGTTTGGCCAAGCTTTTAGGAGAAGAAAAAGTACTTTTAAGTAGAAGCAGAAGCTGTTTTTGAGCAGCTGAAAAGGTAGCCAAACACTAATTGTTGCTCAAAAGTGTTTTTCAAATTGATTAGCCAAACACAAACTGCTTCCCACCAAAAGTACTTTTTTGAAAAACACTTTCGAAAAAAATATTTTTCAAGATAAGCTATGTTAGAAGCTTGGCCAAATACACTATTTATTTATGGAGAAAGTTGAGCGAAATCAAAGTTGAAATACCTCTTCAGCTTCACAGTGAATGTCAGATTGACTTCTATGGTTAAACTAATGCAGTATTTCCATAGTTTTCTACTTATGCTCATAAGCACATAAATTAAGGCAACTCCAAAATCAGTTGACCTTAGAAAGCCAAACTTATATTAGAACTGGTTGACTCAAGAATTAAACAATCTTTTGCAATTAAAATATTACATGCATTGCAATAACTCGAAGTGAAGTCTGCGAATTGAAATTTTTTTTTTGATAAGGTAAATTTTATTAAAGGGAAAAGAGTAAAAAATGCCTCTCTACTTTGGGAAAAGGACTAAAAATATCCTCCATTACAAATTTGGGTCAAAAATACCCTTCCCGTTATTAAAGTTTTTAAATATATCCCTGTCTTGACGGAATTCCTAAAATAACCCGATTTCATTTTTAAACCCGCTCCATTTAAACCCGACCCAACTACATAAAAAACCCATATGCGACCAACATGTTCCCAAGTCCTACATTTGGAGCCAAAAAATGGGTTTTTTATTTAGTTGGGTCGGGTTTAAATGGAGCGAGGTTTAAAAATGAAATCGGATTATTTTGGGGATTTTAGGGATATATTTGAAAACTTAATGACAGGAGGGGTATTTTTGACCCAAATTTGTAATGGAATATTTTTAGCCCTTTCCTAAAGTAGAGGGGTATTTTGACCCTTTACCCTTTATTGTACCAAAGAGAAAGTACAACAAGAACAGCCCCTGCCATACCAGGGAAACTACAAACCCCAATCTCCTCTAGAAATTCATATATTGCTCCATATTTTCCATAACTTGTCTTTTACACCAAAAATACAAATTTATTAAGCAACTATTCTTAATCCTAGATACGTGCTGCCTTTTCCTTTCAAAGCAAATCCTGTTCCTTCCAGCCATATTGTCCAGAACACACACAGCAGAATTGTTCTCCAAACTAGTTTTTGAGCTTTACCCATCCCTTGGTGTTGCCATGAATCCAACAGGCTCTTCACACTAGAAGGCATTGCCCACTTTACACCATGGAAATTCACAAACTCCCAAATTATAGCAATAAATTAATAGATGATTGACTGGTTGACACATGTAGCACCTATTACAAAGAGTGATTCCTTTCTTCAAACTTCTATGAGTTAAACAAGGTTGACTGCAATCCAACCAAAAAAAGCTACTTTAACAGTGATCTTTTGCCAATCTGGTGGATCAAATATTAACAGTGAAGATACCATCATTGTTTGCTGTCCAGATTAAAGAGTCTCTCTTGTTATCTTCCAGACTAACAGTGTCCACCAATTGCATCCATTGAGCAAAATCATCAACTTCCCAATCATTGAGGCCTCCTTAAAATCAACTATTTAGAATTCTGATACACTTCCACTCTTGTTTGTGCATACACTTCCACTCTTGTTTGTGCAGCAATTATACAGAGAAGGAAATTTTGATCGAAAACTTTCACTTCCCAACCATATATCTGACCAAAATTTAATATGATTACCATTCCCCAATTTCAGTTTCACGAATTGATTGTATTCACTCCATAACTTGCTGATTGTGCTCCACACTCCCCCCTTTGAAGAAGACTGAACCACGCGAGGAGCCCATATGTCCTTCCTACCATACTTGGCATCAATCTATTGTTTCCACAATCTATTATTGTTATCATTGTATCTCCACAGCCATTTTGCTTTTGTAACCTTAAGATTCCTCATTCCTAGTCCCCCTCCTTTCTTTCCTTTGATTACCTCCTGCCATCTGACCAAATGGAATTTTTGTTATCCGCATTGCCTTCCCACTGGAATTTATGTCCCATAGTATTCAACTTTTTCTCTATTGTTGTTGGCATTTTAAAGAGTGATATCAAATAAGTTGGAATACCATCCAACACACTATTGATCAATGTAAGTCTACCCCCAAACGATAAATATTGTCTCTTCCATGGTACCAATTTACTACTACACCTATCCAGGACCCCCTGCCACAAGCTTGAATCATTCTTATTTGCTCCAAGTGGTAGTCCTATCGTAACTGCTCTACCTTACATCCTATTTCTCATCAATACAATGGTCAGTATTGAAGTGAATTCTTTTGTTTATAATGTTTTGGTTCTGGAGGTTTGGTTTGTTCAAAACTTCAACTGTTTGAACTTTAAAAGCTTTTGTCTGTGTAACCAAGCGATTCCATTCTAGGATTGATTATTCAGAAAATTCACATTGTATTGTCTTGATAGGCACCAGTATATTAGGTGCTATTTTGCTTAAGTGGTATTAGTTTCCTAAAAAGTTTGAATAGGCATGTATTTTTAACAAACATGATATCCTCAAGAAGTGATTTTAAGTTGGAGTAACCCTTTCCAATTCTAAGAAAACATTCCCAAAATCACCTCAGGAAGAAGAGTTTATCACATTCGAAAGTAATCTGGGGTTTGCGATAGATTAAATTCCAACATTAAGAAAGAGATGATTCAACAAAGTAATGATTTTGTTGAGTGAAACTAACACAATAATCGGTATAGAAAACTGAAAACGTTATTAATATTCTGACAAGTTAACTCAGGAAAACCACCGTGAATCCAGTGTTATCAAAACACAAAAGCGCAAAATGCTCTAAGGTCCTTTGCGCTTTAAGCGCAAATAAAACGTTAGCTTCATTGAAAAGGTGCAAATGGAGAAAAAGATACAAATATGTATGTGTAGTCCAAGATCAATAATAATGAGCATAAATAACATATATATGGACAAAGAAATTGAATTTTTTTTACGATAAAGTGAAAATCAATTGATTATTGTCGCATCTTCAAGATTATGCTCATTGGCAAGGAAAAATATGCCTTGGAGCCTTGATGACGACATTGAAGCGCCCATAAAGCGGGGCGAAATGCTGAACATGTTTGCGCCTTGCTTCAAAGCTTAAGCGCATCTCTCGTAAATCCTAATTCAATCCAACAATCCCACTGTGTAAGGCCGTCATATCTTCCCATTAAGGTACTTTTGTCAAAATTAAAGATAGAGACAATGCCATTCCAAAACACGTAGCAATCCTGACTCAACCAGGACCTTGGTTTGTTGCTAATGATAAAAGAAAGTATGGTAAAATGCCCTGAAGAACTTTTGTTTCAAAGGATAGTTGATTGGTTAAGGCATCGGAGTAACAATGTGAACGTTCCAAGTTTGACTTTCAGCTACCAACACTAAGTGTGAGCCCATTTGCTCCAGCCTTATCAGGTAGAATTACCCAACACCTATGCTTTTGGGCAAAGCTGATTGCTAAATTAGTTGAAGTGCGCGTGCATCTTGACTCAGACACCACCGTCATTAAAAATACTTAAAGTTCTTTCAAAATGCTAGTTAGTTCAACTAGGAGCTTATTTTCTTGTTCTCAATCTGAACTACTTGAGTATCTGATAAAATACTTCATAGTGTACACAAAATTTCATTTTATATGAACTCTTGGGTAACTTATTCATCATTCGATTTAGCGGGAAAGGGAAGTCTTATTATATGAGAATTGGGTTGTGAATATATGGAAGTTTTTCCTTTTTCTTTCTCTATTCGAACACGAACGAATACATCAGCCTTTCTCTGCTGCCTTTCCTTCTGCCTAGCAATATTGGCAATGGCTTCGACAAATCTATTGCAATATAATTCCATTCCATTGTCATGGATACTTAAGTTTTTTCTTATATCTACACAAGTTAACTACCTACTAGCCCGAGAAATATGAGGAATAGGTGCCATCACCTTCTTTTTGTCCATTTAACCATTAGAAGAGCAAGTATTCCCGCAGTACATCCTGGAAGTTAATGTAAATTGTTCTCTATTTTGGAGTGGATGAGACTAGAGTCGAATGACTTCATTCAGTTTGAAATATTCATAGCTAGTTGGGTTGATTCTTGCTCTCGTCTGCTTCTAAATTTAAATGAATAATTTTGGGTGTCTTATTGCAGTGTAAAAACATAAGAAATTTAACCTCATTTCTCGGTGACATCATTATGTTGTCTTGGCAAGTTATAGCATAAGTGATCTGAATTATTCTCCATTGGATTAAGCACATTACTTAAGAGAAAGTTTTAAAGATTAGTGTTAAGGAAAGTAAGCCTGAAGATAAAGCTGTTTGTGTGATTTTGCAATCTCTTCTCAGTCAATTAAAGTCCAGCAGTTTGACTGAGCTTTAACAATGTCGGGTGTCACTGAATAAATGCCAAATTAGCCTAGGTAGTGCACGAAAAAAAATAAATGGGCTGAACTTCTAAACCGCCCTCCTGCTCCGAGGGAGAAAAAATATGACTATTTCTATTGTGCATTGATTGCGCAACATGTTTCTTTAGCAATTTTTTATTCTCAAACTGCATCTTAGTCTTGTAAAAATTCACACATAGGGGAACCCTGAAGGAATAGAGGTGGATGTGTTGAGCACCTCGTTAATACAAATGATTAGGAGCTTCCACTTGACTATATTAGTGATTAGGGGTCATTTGGTTATTGGTTAGAGTTATGAAGGTATTACTAATGCAAGGATTAATTATGCAGGGTTTAGTGTTTTTTTTTTTTTTTTTTTTTTTAACTAACGGTGAATTTACCAAGTGAGAAATGTACAGCTCGGAAAAAAACAAAATACATAAAATAATACATAAATTTGCTCATAACTTATACATGTATTAGGTATGCGGGATTCTAAATTGCTAATCAAACACAATATTGGGGGTGTTGCATTTTATAAATAGCAAAAGAATGCTCCAAACATGATACCGTATATGCAGGATTTAATACATGAATAAATCACCTCTTAATCGTATGGTGTTCCCTGCTCTCTGACTTTGCAGTAGTGCTTTTTTTGGGTTCTTAAATGCATGACATAAATTTGACATTGTTCTAAAGTTCTCTCTTTTTGTTCTTTTTTCTTTTCCGGTCTATGTAGCGTTGTATGATGCACTAGCGGAGGAGATGCAACATCTCAGAGTGCTAACTGGCCAAGACATAGCAAATGCTGGATCAGTGATGAACTTTCCAGCTTCCATTGGAAGCAATCAGCAAGTTTACTCTAAGAACCATGCAATGCATGCATTATCGACTGTACAACAGCTTCAACAGCTCCAGATACATTCTCACCAGCAGCAGTTGCAGCAAGTTCAGGTTCATCTGCTAAAGATGACCATTCTTCTGAGATCAGAAGGGATTGAAAACTGCAGGCAATGAAGAGTTAAGTGTACGCTCGAGTCCTGATGATGTCATATAGCTCATCGTTGATTGTCTTTCATCAGCTGCTCCTGCATTTTAGTGCTTCCTAGGGTCTTAGTGATGTTGCAGTTGAAATCGTCTAGCCGTACTTGTTTTGCATATTGTCGTATTCAACAAGGACTGCTTCATATGACTAGTGTCTTTAGTATTAGTTCGTTTTGTATCTAAAACACTAAGCAACTGCAGTTTCTTTCAGTGTTTATCATCTGTTCGTCTTACAGCTGGTTGCCAAAGCTCAACAATGGAGCCAAATGTTTCCTTGGTAATATTGCAAAAGCTTTCCTGGAACCATGAGGCTCAACTCGTAGGAGTCGTTTGGTTCACGGACAAAGTTATTTCGGGATATAGTCCTGCGATTATAATTTTTGGACTAATTTATCCCACCTCTCAAGTGGCATAAAATGACATCAAGTTTGAGGTATAAATTTATCTTGGAATTAGTTGTACCTTCAACCAAATAAAATATAAATTGAATCTCAAACTTAATCTTGGATATCTACCTTATCCCATGAACCAACAACAACAACAACAACCCAGTGAAATCCCACATCGTGGTGCAGGGTAGTAGTACAGACGTTAGACGCTTACTCCTACAAGCGCAGACTACTGCTTCCGAAAGACTACTAATAAAAGCATAAAAAGTAAGATAAGGTTAAGAGATTCTAATAGAGATTCAAAGCGATATGGAAGAAATAATGCAAGCAAAAAAGACAAGATAACACGGAGATAATCACAACACAGGAAATAACAGATAATAGCAGAAATCGGAGCAGAGAACACAGAATAATCAAAGCATAGGAAATAACAGATAATATCCCATGAACCAAAGGAATCCAAAATATTATTTGTGCAACACCTTAACCCTGTTGTCTTTTCTTTTTCCTTTTCTGCTTTCGAGCACTTTTTCTTTTCTGAATTCAATTGCCAAATTACGATATTAAATATTTCTAGGACAGAAGATGTCATTCAATTTTAACAGAGACTCTATAAGGTACCAACATAAATAAATAATTTACAAGTCTATAATAATCAGTTAAATAATTTTCTTTTATAGATCAAGAAAAAACTTGACGACAGTCGATCATATATGCTGATGGAGTTTCTGATAATGAAAAATAGAGATAAAATTATTGCAATGAATTGAACAGTGTTAATATCGTTAAACTAATTTCTCTACCTGTATACTTTTAATTTTCATTTAATAGCTCAAAATGTTTTTAATATACATATGTGATTAGTAATAAATGAGTTTACATACAAAGTTTGTAATTGGATTTGGATTACCTAGCAACATACTAACCTTTAGATATTTTTGTACCCTTTCCCAAACTTAAAGTTTAATCATTCTTAATAAGCTAAGAATTAGGATTTTTGGTCAAATATGAATATGCGACTGACTTTCCTAGAATATTGACGACTATTATACCATCTGAAAACTAATTCAAACTATATTTCACGTTGGATTAATTTTAGGAAAAATTTCGAGTATTCCCCTTGTTTTGCTTCGTTTTAATGACCTCCCTCCGTTTCGTAATATTACGGCTACCTCCTTTATTTTAACTTTTATGTAACATCTATTTTATTCTATTTATTACTAATAAAAAAATAGTATATATGGACTTATTTGCCCTCCCTAGCAACATATCTTTTGGTTAAATTTTATTTTATCAATATCTCCTTGAAAAAGTTATTTCCTAGGAATATTAAAAGGAATACAATCGGTTATTCATCCATTCCCAACATTACAATCAAATCTTACTTCTACAATATAAAATCTACATTGGAGAGAAATCAGATTCCACATACGCTAAAATTAATCAAATTCCACTTATAAAATCACATTACAATACACAACTATGTAACGATGCGCAAGAAGGAGAGAACAACAAGGAATCCTTTCAATACCCGATTAAATAAATGTGAATTTTCAGTTGCATCAATACTCGATAAGGAACTCGGCTTGTGTGAACTACATCTAAACCTATTTGTTGACACTACACAAGCTAGCTGAAAGCTAATTCATGCTCATATCGTTAATTACACAAATCTATAATAATAAAGCCTTTTAGATTTTTGCACTTTAATTTGCCTTATTTTCTCAAACAAATAGTTGAGCTATAACAAGGAGAAAAAGAATCAGAATGGATCTTTACCATTTTTCTTTTTTGAAGCAAAAATGAAAGCGGATGAACGGGGACGGAGAATGACATAAATTGCTGGCAATACGTCATGCATTTATACTTTTAATACACAAAATTTAGTTTCAAAAATTCAAAACATGGTTGATGAAGAGGAAAAAAGGTAAAACGCTGGGAACAGGAGAATAAACCATGGTATTCCATTTTAATATTCCTGCGAAATAACTTTTTCAAGGAGATATTGATAAAATAAGATTTAATCAAAAGAACTTTATCTTTGGCAGGGCAAATCAGTCCATATATACTATTTTTTTTATTAGTGATAAATAGAATAAAATAGTTGTTACAAAAAATTTAAAATAGGAGGTAGCCATATTGCAAACGTGAGGGAGGTCGATTGAGAAACGAAGCAAACGCGAAGTATCCTCAAATTTTCCCTTAATTTTAAAATAAACTAATATTTAGGATTTACCACTTTCTGTTTCCCGAAAGCTTTTACCTTCTCAATTACTAAAGAAATTTTTTATTTCCTTGTAGAAACATATCCTCCGTTCCAATTTATGTGACATAGTTTGGATTTCGAGAGTCAAATCTTTTTATTTTAGCAGTGAATTTGGACATGAAATCTTTAAGTTTTTTGACATAAAATTTACGTATTTGGAAACTACATAAAAAATACTACAGGTTACAATAATTGACGATTCAAAATATTTTTTTATAAAAAACATGTGAAAAAAGTATGATCAAAGAAAAGGTAGTGTGAAGTTCGAAATCCAAAAGGTGCCACATAAAGTGGGACGGAAGGAATAGTATGTATGACTTTGAAGTCAAAAATAAATCCAGACCACCAAAGAATGTGGTGCAGCGGATGACGCAGCTGCTCCCTTAATCAGATGTCTCTGTTTCGAGCCTTGAGTATGAAAACAATCCTTGGTAGGGAGCGCTTCTCCCCAATTGGGCCCTAAGCAACACCAATCCGAATTAGTAGGGCTCCAATGCGGGTACCATATGCGAAATGAAAAACTAAAAAAAAAAATAGCAATTTATTTGAATTTAAGAACAATACAATATTTTTAATCCAACGAAGACTTCTAACTTTTGGTGTCGTTAATAAGTCCTTTAGTTGTGTGATAACATACGCCACTCAGGGGCGGATTTACCTTAGGCCGAGGGGTGTCACGTGACACCGCTTCGTCGGAAAATTTTATTAAATATGTATATACCAAAACGCAGAACAAAGAATACATATACATAAAATATAAATGACAGCGGTAGACAAAGTGAACTACGTAGCTCATTTGGTCAGGAGCTTAGATTTGCGGCCAAGTGACGGGAGTTCGAGCCTCTGCAGTTTCATTTTGCGTTTTAAATAGTTGATTCTCATCTACAAACAATCACATGTATTATTATTTAATACTATTTTTGATGAGGTTATTTTAAACACATTTTAAAAAAATGAAAACTCATTGAGAAGAGTTGTAGTAATATACGCGAATTGTTTTATCTAGATTTTTTAAAATATAATGTTATAGTGCTTTATTTTATTTTTTTTCATTATAAAATGTGACACCGCTTACGAAAGATCCTGCGTACGCCACGACGCCACTTCGACATGATTTCTCACATGGACAGTCGTTTATATTACATTTTCAAACGGGATATATCAACATTAAAAATGATAAAATTTTGATCATGATCACGGGAGTAATCAAAGTGACAAAAGAGAACATAGATCAAGAATACAATTTATAAAAAGATATTAGGTGTGATGGGTTATAACATTTCATAGTTTTGATGATCAACATATACACCAAGGATCAGGTCCTTGATCAGGTCCCCTGGCCGTACAAAGGTGTTGTAACAAAGCCGCTGGCACGATTCCGACAGCAGAGCCATAGTAGAACAAAAGAGTCGCATGTCGCCTAAAAGACAAGGATCATTGTAATATCCCTATCTATATCACATGCCACTCACGATCCTCACATGCTCTCATTGGTTCCCTATATAAACAACATGTTGGCATTTGTTTAACCTAGCACTTCAAATCATATTATTCTCATTGTTGAAAAGAACGGTCCGTTTTTCTCGGAGCTTTCAAGATCAAGACTAAATAATTCCAAGGACCGGATCCCAAGACGAAGATGTCTTAAGTCCTAGGTTGTTTAGTCTTGTCTTCTTGGTCTTAATATTGTAAACCTACACTTCTTTTAAGAATGGTTACAGAGGTATTTGGTTTTTCAAACTTTTTGTGTAAACGCTTGACTATAGCTAGTTATGGTGAGTTAAGATTCAACTAGAGTTAGTTGAATCAATTGGTTCTTGGCTAGAGTTAGTTAAGGGCTTTTGTTTGCAATAGAGTTATTGTAAGGGGAAGTGTTGTCAAAAGCGAAAAGCGCAAAAAAGCGCTAAAGCCCGTTCGAGCTTTAAGTTAAAGTGCACTTAAAGTGCGGGCTTCCATCGGAAAAAAAAAGCACTATGAAAATTTAATATATATATATATATATATATATATATATATATATATAAATAAAATATTTAGAGAACATAATAGACATAAATGATAAATATATATTGCTTATAATTAAGTCTAAGTTCATCAAATCATCAACTTAAGTCTTAATATGGAAAGATAAACCCAATCTTGATTCTACTTCTAATCACTAAAATAATATTCCTCCATATAATCTTCCTCAATTGCTTATAATTAAGTCTTCATCAAATCATCAACTTAAGTCTTAATATGGAAAGATAAACCCAATCTTGATTCTACTTCTAGTCACTAAAATAATATTCCTCCATATAATCTTCCTCAATAGGGTAATCCTCTTTGGTATCACCAAAACTGTAACCTCTAATCTCTTCCCCCGACTCATCATAAATAATCTCATCTTCTATGTCAAGAGTCTTAACACGTAGAGCTCGGGAGCTTGAGGCATTAGTTATCGTAACTCCCATGTCTCTTTTGTCGCCTTGTGTATGTCAAGACGTCCTCACTACCCGACGCTCTTGCAACATCACCCCAAGTCAAGCTATCATCACCAAACACCAACTCATCTTCTGCTTCCACATTAACGCCCATCTTCCCAACCAACCACTCATTACTATGGTCAATGTTATCCAAAGAGATTGGATCAATAACACTCTACAAGTCATAACGGCCTTTTAAAGCTCGATTGTACTTGACATACACTAGATCAGTCAATCTTTGATGCTCCAGTCTGTTCCTTTTTTTGGTATGGATCTGTTGCATGAATTATTTGAATGTAGTAATTTAGTCTAATTGATTAACTATGCAAAGAAAATGAATAAATAAGAAGTATACCACTGCGAGTACTTACATGCTCAAATACGCTCCAATTACGCTCGTGATGCACTAGCCGTTAAACCCAAAATTCTAATAGCTAATTTTTTGGAGATGAGAGCCGAATTACCATATAAATTCCACCATTCAACTGTAAAAAGTGTTATGTTTACAATCATTATTTCTAAGTTAATGTAAGTATGTAACTATGTAAGTATTAAGTAAAATTTTAAACACAAACTAATAATTAGCAATTTAAAGGTTAATATTTTCACTTACCAGGAGATCTTGTTGTTCTAGATCTTTTTGCATTCGGAAGGCCAAATTGTTGTTCAGCTTTAGTGTATAGTGGTATCTCTGACATAATCCTGTCTTGTACTTCAGTGCTTGGAACCAATTTTTCAATACAAGCATACAACCCATCTGTTACTTCTATACAATTTTCAATAGCTGGATTTTGATAGAAGAACTCTGGATTTAGATAATGTCTAGCTGCATGTAATGGATGATGCAATTGGCATTGCCATCTTTCATCAATAATGTTACATCCCGTATTTTCGTGCGTTAAGTTGCATCATAGGTTAGTCACATAAGCTCAAAGGACAGGATTATGTTTGAAGTTATAAGTGTTTATGTTATGTTCAACAAGTGATAAGTAAGTGCCGCGAAGGTTGGAGGTTAAACGAACCGGAAAAATAAAATAAAATAAGTTTTGCTAAGTTTGGGATGTTGAATAAGTTATACAGACTGTATGGAGTTTTGGACATATTCAAGTATGCAAATAAAGAGATCGGTGTATAAAAGTTTTAGGTCTCGAAATAATTTCCGCGGAATGAAGATCTTGCTACGATGAAGTCGGTGCTCGGTACTACTACAAAGGCCGACTTTGAAGCAACCATATAAAGGGGTTTAACCCCTCATTTTCACCAAGAAACCAGCCCAAAAATATTTCCCAAAAATTCTAGAGAGTTCTCCAACCTTCCCTCCATTAAATTTCAAAGCGAGTTAAGTAAAAATCTCTCCGGATTCTGTTCACTTCGACTTATAGTTACGGTTATAATATTGTGTTGCGGTGAATTTGTGGCTTGGGAGTAAGGCAAGTATTGGAGATATCGCGGTATTAGCGAAAGTAAGGTATGAATCTTTCTCTTTTGGTATCATTTAAGGCTTATTTACGGAGATAAATTTATGGAATAATTATGTAGCGAATTCGTTTGTGGAGGAGTTGGAGAAAATATCATGTGGAGTATTTGATGGAATATTTTGGTAGTAATGAGGTTGTTGTTGTTTCGTTGTTGTTATTGGTTGTTGATTTGGGTATTGAAATTAGTTAGGCATATAAATAGGGAGATGCTGTAAATAAATTTTAGGCATCTTTTAAAAGGAATTTATTTAGAGACTTAAGATAAGAGTGTGACAATGAGCCTAATGATAATACGAATGGTTGCCTATGTAGATTATGAGATGAAGAACGATCCTAAATAAATCCCGCGATAGGAAGCAAGTTGGAAGGTATGTTAAGGCTCGTCCCTTTCTTTCAAAGACATGATTCCTATGATACGATTTCATAAATGTTTCCATAACTTTTTTTTTGTTTTTAAAAGTTAGAAGTTTATGACTTCAAGGCATGATTCCTTTCCCGATAATCCATAAATGTTTTCCAAAATGCCGTATTTTCTAAACCAGAGATTTATGATTCTGTGAGCTCTTATGATAACATCGATGAACATGTTTTTATGATGATAATGATGATGTCAAAGAAGAGAATATTTTTTATGATGGTTATGATGATGACGATCTTATGGTTAAAAGTCTCAAGTTATGAGATCAATGATTCTATGAGATTATTGAGCTTATTTCATGATTATATCGATTTTATTCATTGTTGTTGATCTCACCTTATAATAATTGTTCCTTCAAGGTGAGATATAGCGATGATGATTGCTCCATAATATAAATCGGAGGTTACCGACCTTACGTCACTCCGATAGAGTCGTAGCTTTTATTTTGCTCTCATGCATGTTTTATATATATATGTATGTATTTTACTACACCGAGCCGCGCTATAGTCGACCGGGTACGGCACCTATTGTGCAACCACTGATCAGTTGGTATTACACACCGAGTCTCGAAAATTTTTGGGTACGCTACAAACCGAATCCCAAAAGGGCCGGGTACGGTGCACACCGAATCCCGAAAGGGCCGGGTACGTTACACACCGAGTCCCGAAAGGGCCGGGTACGTTACACACCGAGTCCCGAAAGGGAGCGGCACGTTACACACCGAGTCCCGAAAGAGTACGGTACGTTACACACCGAGTCCCGAAAGGGTCAGATGCACGTACACACCGAGTCCCGAAAAGGCGGGTACGTTATGATGATGATATATATATGTATGTATGTAAGAAAAGTTTTTTTTTTTTTTTTAAAGGCACGCATGCATGACATCCGCCTTATGAGGCATCCGCATGTACAAAGTTATCTCTCTTATTCTATGTTACCTTCCATATCTATATTATGTTGTTATTCATGCCTTACATACTCTACATTATTCGTCGACGTCCCACTTTCTCGTGACGCTCGCGTTTATGCCACGTTGTGTGTATACATATGAATAGAGGATATTAGTGTAAGATGTTCCGATTTGGATTGGCGAACTCCATTTCCCTCCCGAGTGTTGCCGAGTCGTAGTATCTATGTTATGGTATCTTGATTTATGTTAGAGACTTTGCAGACATGAGTCAATGTATATAACATGTCGCCTTGTAAACAGTTCATGAAGCCGATGTATCATTATGCATTATGTTACAAATTTCATATGATTCTGATTTTACTTGATTTGAGAAAACGAAAAGCATGTTTTTGAAAAGCTTTCATTATGCACTCATTTCATGATTTAAGAGTCCCGATGAGTTTGAGTATAACGAGAATGGGTTCGCTCGGCTCTAAGTAAGGGTCGGGTGCCCCTCATGCCCTATCAAAAGTTGGGGTGTGACAAATAATCTTAAAGATATCTTTGTACTTTGCAAGATTCCCTTCAAATCCTTGCAATAGCCTCCTTAGCTCTATCCATGGCTTCATAAATGTACCCCATTGCGGGTTTTTTCTCATTATTAGCTAATCGCAACACTTTAACAAGAGGCCTCATGATTTTCAAAATATACACAACCTAGTTCCAGAATGTTGTCATCAAGACGGTATGAGCTACACATTTTCCCTTTGGTAACCAGACCATCTACTAATCACCCATTTGTCGAGATGTAAACATTGCTCGCAAATTAGTTTTTTGACAATGCACGGCCGAATTACGCAAAGTCGGAAAACTTGTTGCAAATCGAGTAATTCCACATTTCACCAACTCTTTATTTTTTGTGAAATCTCTCATCATATTTAAGACTCCACGAGTGCCTATAAATGCATTCGACAAGGAGATTACTCTTTGAAGGTCTTTTTAATGTTTGGAATCTTCCCGATGTCTTCTAACATAAGATCTATTCAATGGCCACACACGGCGTCCAATATGTGTGTCTTCTTTTTTTCTGTAAAGATTTTAACGTAGAAATAAAAAGTAAGTAGACATGTTAACAATTAGAAATCGAACTTTTTGATCGATATTACAAAGTAAAACATAAAACTTAAACATTTAAAACAATAAATTCTTACCGAAAGTCAACACAAAGTTGCTACCATTATCACTTATAACACGAACCACATTCTTGCTCTCAATGTGCTTCTCGTATCTATCAAGCAATTCACATAATTTCTCTCTAGTCTTAACAAAGAGCAAGCATCTATCGACTCAATGAACTTGTTCCATACAGAATTCACCAAAAAGTTCATCAAAGTTCTTTGTTTTCTATCGACCATCCATCCGCCATAATGGAACATCCATACTTGACCATTCTTCTCTATGTTGTTTATAATCTCATTGGTCAACTCAACCTCCTTCCTAAGTAACGGAACCCTTAATTCGTGGTAACCCTGGAGGCTTCAAGTTTGGACCATACCTTCTCTGACCTCAATTGCTTCCTTAAAACTTTTTGAAAATGACGTTGAATGGGATCCCGTTATCCACTACAGGAAAAAGACTTTTCAGACACCAACATTTAGCTAAGAGTTAGTAAACTAGTCCTTAAAAGTACACATACTGGGACAACATATTTTTTTGGTCGGTAATTCTCTGTTTTATAACGAAGGGAGAAAATCTAGTCGTCAAAGTAATAAAATTCTGGTCCCAGATACTGTATACTATAGTTATTTCACCACACTCCTAAAATATGAGAAATAAAAGCAATAAGAATAACCCAATTAAAACATTTATGAAGTCTTGTTCATCTCTAATAATAAAAACCCTAAACCCCATGGCTGCCCACTCTCCCAAATTCGTCTAAAGAAAGCCCCAACCACAACCGACACAGGTCTATCATTTGGTCGATGCCGTCAGTGGCAGCGGTATGTAACCCCATACGCGTGTAGAAGCTAACTTTCCGAGTAGGGTTGTGATTTTCCAAATTTTTGGGGTATTTTGGGGGCTTTTATTACAGTGATTGAAATGGTAATAGCGGGTTGTCAAACCGATGGATGATCTCATCACAGGCATCTCCTCTCCCTTCCATGGCAAATGTCTAATGTGGTTCTAAGGTTTATTTTTGGTTCTTCTCTTTCCATGTGATGAATTTCAGAATTATGTTTTTGTTTTTAAAATCTAATTTAGTTTTCTGATTTCTTATTTGATATGATTTCTCTCGATGTTGGTAGTCCTAACTCTGCTTTATGTATAATCTGTTGCGATTTGCAACTGTTAATATAAGGTAACCAGTTGCATAAGATCCCACACTTATTTTATTGGTATGTTTGGTGTATATGTACTGATTATTTTGTACATCAAAGCAAAGTATCCCAAATGTTGATGAATATGATTTAAAACTTCCATGTTCATTCGTTTCATCTATGTCCAAATAGTTGAGTAGTTAGCAGAGTTGAAGGCTCCCTTGCTGAGCTATGAGTCGCTTATTTTTTTTAAAAAATTGTACTATAATTTACTCTATTTGTGAGGCTTATGTTTGGGTTGGTTGAGCTATTCTTCTGTCTACTTATGATACTCACTTTGAAATAACATGTTCACTTTCACATCTTAGATGTACCCGTTGCCTTGTTCTAACAATTATTCTAGCTTCATCCATAGAAATGTATTACTGTCAATTTTTGTGAAGGCAATTTCTGTGGTGCTACATACTGTTAGAATTATTAGTTTCACCTTTCTTTTTCCTTTGGTCATGTATGTTCGCGTTTGTTGTATGTCTAGTTCTTTTTCTTAACTGCTAATAAAATTAGTCTGAATAGAATAGCAAAAATGTTGGATTGCATGATCTGCTGGCACAACTCACAACTATCGAAAGAACCATCTCATTCTAGCTAGAAGTGAGGTCACAACTCAACTATGGTCTATGTTGTAAGGCTTTCTCCTCATGTAGCAGTGACTAAATATTCTTGAGCTTCTTTTCAAATAGCAAGTAAATAAAAAAAAGAAATGGTTTGAGAATGAAAAGGATCCAGTTCTTTTTTATTCGAACGAATTTGATTGCATATATCTCTAAAATGCAGGTTCTATAGCCTGATGCATGTTAAATGCTAGGAATAGACTAGCTCATTGTTGACCTTGCCATTTGGTAATTATGAACATTTCCTGTGGAGAAGAAGTTTCAGGTTGACCCCTTAGAGTATGTACCTAAATTAACTTGGTGTCTTTTGTGATATTTATATTCCTTCATATTTTATTCAATCTAACCATCTAGAAGATCAATGCATCATATATGTAGGATGCACTACTTCATTTTTCGAGGGTATTTGCAAGAGAAAAAAATTGAATTTGTAAAACACGATTCAACTCTTTTTTAAAAGGTATATAGGAAACTCAGGTGGATCTGGATTGGATGAGTAAAACATGATTCAATAAGTTACTTTTAACTATGTGTTTCCATGTTGTGTGCTTACCCAACCCTCTAGAAATCTCAAAAAAGAAATTGTGTTGAGATCGAATAGGAAAAGGTCACAAATCTACACACAAGAAACAATTAATAAGCATAGTAGTACCATAACAGGATTGAATTCAATGACTTGATCATTCTCGAGGAATTAGTCTTGTTTTATGTTCTTGTATTTGACTGAATATTGGGAACCCGGAGGAGATTTCATGGGCACAGATTGGAGCTACTTACATTGTGGAGTCGATGGGTGTCTTCACTGATAACGAGAAAGTTGTAGTTCATTTGAAGGTTTGTGATCATAATTCTTCCTTGCTTTAAATACTTGATCTTAATATTAAATATGTAGGCTGAATCAAGATCTATTGTGGTCTAAATCATGCTAAATGTCAACATCGTGTTTTTTAGTGTTTAATAACCATTTTATAAAGACTTAATTCATAATTCAGTTTCCATCCAGTTTAAATAGAGTGCGAGTTTGACATTCTAATTTGTTATTGCTTGTATCTTGCAGCCACTTTATCATTGATGTTCCAAATCTGAAAGTACATACATTATACTTGATAGATTTGAAAGGCGATTGGTAAAATTACTACTAGAAAAATTAACAAAAACATTATTTGATCACTTTTTGTAACGACCCGTTTTGTTGTTACCGTGATTATTCCGTTTTTGCCCTCGTTGACCCATTCCTGAGTCTCATTAGAACTATTTTGACCCGAGTAGATAGTTGGCATGACTTCCTAGGCATCGTTGTGGGCTTTAGAATGTTTTCTAAAAAAATTGGGCTTTAAGCGAAAATGAGTTGACTTTTGAGTAAACGGACCTTTTTCGAAAATCCATCAATTCTGAGAGGTCGGGATGGTCATTTAGAACTTGTGTGTATATTCGTTTCGGTTCCCAATGCACTTGGGTGCATTTTGGGACATGGGTTGAAAAGTTAATTTTGAGGTATCGAGGGTTGACTCGGTCAACAAGACCTCTGATGGAAATTTTGAGGCTACAAGTGCTTTTGTAGCGCATTTTTATGTATATATGCATATTTGATTTGTGTCCGGGAGGTTCCGAGATGGTTCGGAGGGTCATTTTCAAGTTTGAAAGACACCAGATTTTTTGGTGTCTGGTGCCGCTTTGGCTCCAAAGCGCGCATGAAAGTGGGCAGCGAAAGCACGGCCGAACCGCTGGAGAGCTAGCCTAGCCGATGGAGCGGTCGCGTGGCAGCGCTGGCTGAACCGCTAAGCGGCCGACGGGCCAGCTTTTCTATTTAAAAACTTTATAAAACCCTTCTTCCTCCAATAACTTCTATTATATTCTCTTACCACCTTGGAGGCGACTTGAGGAGTTTATGGTAAGATTTCTCTTGGAAGTAAGTTCCCTAATTTTAATCTCTTCCATTTTCTTTGCTAAGTAAGAATCCATGCTAGAAATTCCTAAAAGCTTAAGATTAAAAGAGGGTTTATGGGGTTTTTCATAAAAGGGTTTTAAAAACCATTTGGATTCCTAAGTTATGGTTAAACGTTGTGGTTCATGCTAGATAATGTCATATCTAGGCTTGTTAATCATTAATCTTCGATTCTATAGTTGATTTCCATGAATTAAGTTAGGGTTCTTAGACTCAAATTTGGGGGTTTTCATAATAATGATGATTTTGAGAATTAATTGAGTATTCATATGATTAAAATAATGGGCTTTGACCTTTTGGTATTGAATTTGGTATTTTGGTCATAAAATTCCTGTTTTGCCCTAAAGACCCGTTTGTCCTGAATTAAGGGTTGGAATTTGACCCGAATAGAAAGTAGCTACTATGGGTATCATTATTCATGGTTTCTTACATAGAATTCATATGTGATAGAGTTTGATTATTTGGAGACGCTTCGGAAGACAAGGCAACGTGTAGGTTTGTGGTACTTGTTCGGCTGCCAGGTAGGTTATGGCTTTCTTTTTCGGTAGACTTCGGTTAGTTCCCATATTCGTGTATTAGAAGGAACGGAGAACGCATGTATAAGAATTGGAGATTTGGGATGGAATCCTAGGATGGTATTGATGTGTGATTGTGTGTTCGGGCTTGTGGCCTGTAGATTATTTAGGATGTATGATGTGGCCTTCTTGAAAATCGGTGGATTTTATGTCACTTGGGAGTAGCGGGTGATACCCATTTCTGTGTCTAATGATGAGAATTCCCGTAATAAGTGATTAATTGTGTTATCTTATCAATAGTGAATCTAGTTGATAAATGGAAGGATAAAATGCACCAACGATTGTGACTGAGTTCTAGATTGAGTTGTGACGAATGATTGTGAGTGTAGGGTGAGATTACCTATTCTAAGCTAATAGGCTGATCTAGGGAAGTGGTAATAATGTATATCGATTTGATTAACCTGTTGCGTGTTGGGAATTAGCTACCCCGCTGTGTTCTGATTTGATTGTTCTATTGTGCCGGCTTGATGCCATGAGTTGTTGATAAATATTGGATTATGTTACCACCTTGATTACGATATTGTTGGCACACCCACTGTTGGTATTTGTGATTCAGATATATTGTTGGCATACCCGCTGTTGGTATTTGTGATTCGGATATATTGTTGGCATACCCGTTGTTGGTATTTGTGATTTGGATATATTGTTGGCATATACACTATTGGTATTTGTGATTTGGATTTATTGTTGGCATACCCACTGTTGGTATTTGTGATTCAGACATATTGTTGGCGTACCCGATTGTTGGTACTTGTGATATTGAGCATGATTATTGATGTGATTCATGCATTGCACGCACTCTCATTTTCATGATACACTGTTGAGGTATTGATGACATTTGATGAAACACTTGATGAGCTGGGCTCAGTTTTACTTTGAGTGACGTGAGAGTCCGATGTCCGATGTTCATCCCAGAATCGTTGATTGAATGAAATTGATACTTGATAAAACTCTTTTACTTGAGTGACGTGAGAGTCCGATGTTCATCCCGGAATCGTTGATTGGATGGCCGATATCCGATGTTAGTTTCGGAATCGTTGATAGTGCATGGACTCCATGGGTCCCCTATGTGACGACCTCCCTCGGGAGTCTTGATCGTACATACTCAGGTATTGTCTATGCCGGTGGTACTTAGACTTCACGGTCGCACCTTAATCCTGCTTACCAAGACATCGACTACGGGGTGCATCGAACCGGAACCTCATTGCATCCTTTATTGCATTGCATTGCACCATGATTTATGATCTATTGATGTTTTGGTATTGTATTGTGATGTTGGATTCGGACTTGATACATTCAAGCTTGACACATTGGGGATTAGATGCTCTACTTAGGCGATGACGTGTGCTTGGCGTAGTAATGATTGTTTGTGCTTGTTGAGTTAACCCTTAGGTCGTCCGTAGGATCAATTACATGTGTGGTCACTAAGTGATGTAGGGTAAAATGTGTCATAATGAAGAGTTGACTCTTAGACTAAGGATGAATGGTAGAATGAGTTTATGATCACGTGAAATTGTTGTAAAATTGACTTGTGATTGTTAGAGGAAAGTTAATGATTAAAGGTTATTGATGTTATGACATGTGGTAGATAGACGTATGACTTGTTCTGGGTATTATCATGTTTATCTGTGAATTCTGTTACTGATATGTGTTACTAACTATTGTCAGCCTATGCTACTTACTTAGTAAGCATGGATTGTACTGATATTCTACATTCTTTTGGGGTGTAGATTGTTTCAGGTGATTGATTGTGATATGAAGTGGAAATGTGCGGTCCCTATCTGGAAGGCCACCTCCCACTTCATTCGGGGACGGAGGTTGAGTCTTAGAATGTAGTGGTAAGCTGAATTCATTAGTCACTCTTGTACTAGTCTAGACTAGGTCTTGGGAAGTGGGATCGAGTCTGTATTTATTACATTGTTTTAATCTCTTAAATACTTGAGTTTATGGGAAATATTATGATGTTCCGCTATTATTTCTTATTTCTAAATATCTATTGGTTTAAATGAATCGTCTTTATTTAATTGATGTGTTATTCATTGAGAGGGTTCACCTACCGAGATGGGAAAGGTAGGTGCCCGCGCGGTCCTAAAATGGATCGTGACAATTTTTCTATCAGAATTTTATAAAGAAAGTTTATTTTATGCCTTTTGCTGGTTTTGAAGATTTGAGATTTGATAAATCTGTCCGGAGGCAGTTAGTAGCAGAGTTCAAGACTCGACGACTCAAAAGCCCTAGTTCATTGCCCAGAAAAGGTCAGCACCCGTCCCCTCTTTTTTATTTTATTTTAATTACAGAAATGAATGTATGAGTGCTTGAATGCTTGTCACTCTTTTAAAATTCTGTTTTTTCAGTACAAATTAGAATCTAACCTGCTAGAAATTTCACTAGAAATTAACATTAAATAGCTTATAATGAACTACTATTTTATGGAAAGGGCCAGATTTAAACCACGATTCGTTGATGTATTATCATTCATTTAGCACTTTGTTGTTTTTCGACATGTTAAAAAAACATGGTTTCTATCAATGGTATCCCAAAGTTAACAAAATTCTGATCACTGTTTCTACAGAAAATGGACTCTTTGACATCAACATTTTTTATGAATTCACAGGGAGGGAGAAAGAGCCAAAACTCTGAACGTTCAAAACGATATATAACATCAAACTTAAGAAGTACATCCTAATCACGAGTAAGAAGAACTTAAAGGCGTGATCCCTAATACATTCAAAAGAAAAATATATTTATAAATGGACTTTGACGCAACTGACAGGAAATAGAGTCCGAAACCAAAATGACTCAATAAAAATCCAAGTGAACTAAAATACCCCCAAAAAAAAAAATTTGGCACAAAAGTACCTTTAATACTGCGCTAAGACAAAGTTTCTCTCACCTATAGCGCAGTAAAAT
Source organism: Lycium ferocissimum (assembly GCF_029784015.1). Classification (NCBI taxonomy): domain Eukaryota; kingdom Viridiplantae; phylum Streptophyta; class Magnoliopsida; order Solanales; family Solanaceae; genus Lycium; species Lycium ferocissimum. The sequence goes on from NC_081342.1 coordinate 61,084,731, forward strand.
ACTGAGCTATAGCACCTGACCTTAAAACCCCTTTGGCTCCACCACTGGTCCCTCCAGTGGCATTAAAGATTTTCAAAAACGCCATTGGAGGCGATTTCGACGTGGTTCCCCCAAAAAAAAAACGTTGTTTTCTATTAATTTTTGTTGGGAAAGTTTAGATTCTTGGTATATTCAAGTCAAGGAGCAAAATTCTAACCTCAAATTGTGGAAAAAAGCGGTGTACAACTCGATTAACACAACTTTACAAAAATCTTCGATTAAGGTTTTCTACTATGAACTTTTGTTGTTAATTTGTTATATACATTATATTGTATGCATGTTTTACATTTAATCGTCGTTAATTTCCAAAAAAAAAAAAAATCAAATTTCGGTTTTTTTTTTTTTTTGGCTTTCATCAGCTGGGCAGTGGCTATTGCCACTGTTCTTTTTTTTTTTTATCATTAATTGTTAAATGCGTATGAATTATTAGTTTGTTAAATGTTTATGAATTGTTAAGTTGTTTTATGTTTATGAGTTGTTAATTTGTTAATTGTTTATGAATTGTGAATTGTTAATCGTTAATGAATTGTTATTTTGTTAATTGATTATTTGTTAAATATTGATTATGTATTAATTAGTTGGTAAATATTGATAATGAATTGAAAGAAGTTGATTGTTAATGAATTATTATTTTGTTAACACTTTGTTTGGATGATTGTTATGTATTGTTTCATAATGTATGGTATTGTGTTGTCTTACATATCAGGGAGACCAAATCGATTTCGTTACATAAAATAGGACCTTTCCTCGTTACGTAATGATGGATTTAACGATACGATACAATAAAATAAAAGTAACAATCAAAGCAAACATTATAGTTAAACTAACAATACAATATAATACAATAGGTAACAACCATCCAAAAAAGTTGTAAATGATTATGAATTGTTAAATCTATATTATTTTAAAAGCATGAATATATATGTTAAATGAAAAAAGATTATCTAAAAAAGAATAGTTAAAGTTCTTTTTTTAATATTTATGTTCACGGAAATAAAAATTATTATAACTTTCATAAATACATACGTTAACGATAAAATGTATAGGAACAAATCAGTCGTTACATAAAATAGGACCTTTCCTCGTTACGTAACGATGAATTTAACGATACAATGCAATAAAATTAAAGTAACAATCAAAGCAAACATTTTATTTAAACTAACAATACAATATAATACAATAGGTAACAACCATCCAAACAAGTTGTAAATGATTATGAATTGTTAAATCTATATTATTTTAAAAGCATGAATATATATGTTAAATAAAAAAAGATTATCTAAAAAAGAATAGTTAAAGTTCTTCTTTTAATATTTATGTTCACGGAAATAAAAATTATTATGAATTTCATAAATACATACGTTAAAGATTTATACATTCAAAATTCAAAATAAATATTGTATTCAAGATAATAAGTAGATATTTTCTTTCCAAGTTAAAATTATTAATTAGTTAATATAATTTCTCTTTCATTTCAAGAGTAATGACTAATTTAGTTTGTCTGAGACTAGACTCTTTCATGGATCCGAATGTTCCACCAGGGCCGGATGATCACCGAGGCTCGATGATCACCGGGGCTCGCCGTTCATCCGGGCCGGCCAGATCGGGGGCGATTGTCTTTGCTAGGCAATCATAGGTCAGAGTTATTATGGGCTGATACCATAGAGATATCAACTAGGCTCCGTCCTCGTAGGCTGCAGAGAGCGTGGACTCTTTTACGAGAGCACCCCCCCTCCCCCCATACCCTCGCGTCTTAGAGATATTGTTTCGGGGCGGCATCTATCGCTGCGTGTCCGTTGGTCGGGTACAACATGATTAGGCGCTCATTACGACCATGGTTGAGCGGTGGAGGCCGGAGACACATACCTTCCATCTTCGCACTAGTGAGGCCACGATTACACTTTAGGATGTAGAGGTCCTCTTTGGATTGCGGGTAGATGGAGAGCCATTATACACTTGGTACGAGCCTCCTCATGGTAGTACATAGGTGACGGAGTTGACTAGGCTCACCCACTTCGTGCCTGGTGGCGAGGGCCAGATGTCGGGACAGAGGCGGGTTCAGATTAGTGCACTCTGCACTTATTTGGAGGCTCTGCCTCCTGTTGAGGACGGCACCCAGCAGGACGTTGTTGATCGTCATGCCCATTTGTACCTGCTTATTATATTTGGGGGCATCTTGTTCCCGAACTCATCAGGTGCCTTTGTTAGTTTACGATATTTGGTATTCTTGGAGCATCTGGACCGTTTGAGAGACTACAGCTGGGGCGATCTTTGTTTTGGCGTATCTTTATAGATGCCTATGCCGAGCGTCTATTGGTGCTGTCAGCGATGTGTGTGGATTTTTTGCTCTTCTCTAGGTAATATTTTAAGTGTGTGTTCCTTTAATGTAAACAAACCTATTGAAACGACGACTAAAAAATCGTATTTTCTAATATCGCTTACAGTTATGGGTGTGGGAGAGGATGCTGCCTTTTCAGCCCATACCTAGGCATCACCTCGAGATTGACATGCCTTATGCGAGGAGGTGGATAGCGAGTTTTGATCGGGATGTGGATACGCACCACAGTATTCTTCCATTCCGGGACCAGCTTGATCACTTGACGGACGATGCGGTAAAACTATTTAACTTTACATTATTAATTTAATTAAATATCTTTTCTATTTGGTGATCACTGATTTGTATTTATATGTTATACTATTTATATGGACATTGTACCTTTGCTATATTAGATGGTTTGCCGACCTTTTGCAGGGCGGGTCGGGGGGGTTTGGAGGTCGCAGTGTCCATTGATACACCTGGACATCGTAGAGGACCACATGCCCAAGCGTGTCTTATAACAGTTTGGGCATACACAGAGTATACCCCCTGACGTCCGTTATGAGCTCCGACGCTACTAGCGGGACGATCAGGCTGCCGTTAATAATGATTTTCTGGCTTTCATGGTTGTCCAGTTCCACCGTTGGGAGAACAGGTTGGGCACTTTAGCGGTGGTCGGCCATTTGACTCCCATTGAAGATTACATGCGCTGGTATCATCCGATCACATGCTGATTGATCGGCAACCTAGATTCGCGTCCCGCTAAGGATGTAGGATACTCAGCACTCGCGGGGCAGTACGAGGCATTGGTAAATTTATCGTATTTAGATTTATTTAATTGCATTAACTGGTACGTTTTAAAATATAACTTTTTTTTTTTTACTGTTGAACATAAATGCAGCTGGTGGCCGTACAACGATTACACATGTTGGGGTTAGAGCATATGCCTTACCTCGGGCTTGAGGGGCTTGCGTCGGAGATGGTACAGATATCTGAGGATGGTGTATCCGGCGAGCGAGGGGGGAGAGAATAGGCGCGTACGTGTTCTAGAGGGCGAGTATTAGCCGCCGCCCGGAAGGAGGACCGGGTGCTCCAAAGAGGAGAAGGCCGTCGCCGAGAGGACGCCGTGCGCATAGAGGGACGGTCTTCGGGCGCTAGAGGACCTAGTGGTGGAGGACGCCATCTGGTAGATGAAGCAGATGAGGTCAATCCCATTCCAGAGGATGTTCCCTTTCTAGTCCATCCGCAGCCATTCTAGGCCGGTGGTAGCTCACCTGGGGACTTACCTACATTTACGTCGGTGTTCCTACTTGCTGAGATACCTGGGTCTTCATCACAGCCGAGCTAGAATGCATACATGGAGGAGCGTGATAACGTCGATTGGGCGGCGTTACGCGCTTCATTGGGGCGATGAGCGGCCTGTGAGGAATTTAGAGGAGCCAGGATTCTTGACTTCGATGAGTTTTTGATCCCGGTTAGTATTTAAAATACTTATTTGTTCATTTAAATTACTTATTTTAAATATATATGTTACTCATTATTTAGTAATATTTTATATTTTAGGATTCGGCGCCAGCGGGTCCACCAGAGCCACCCACTCAGGCATTTTCTCATGGGCCTGCCGAGCTAGCGGTGTCTTCCCCGTATCGTTGTCGAGTCACGGAGTAAGCTTTTTATTGAAATTAGTTTTATTCAATATAAGGTCAATAGTTAAAATACATATTTGATTATTTAAAGTACTTATTTTAAATATGTATGTTACTTATTATTTCATTTTTTTCATATTTTAGGATTCGACGCCAGTGGGTCCACAGGATAGGCGCATTCAGGAGCCTTCTCATCAGCCTGCCGAGGCAGAGGTGTCTTCTCATGAGACTACCGAGGCGCAGGTAAGATTTTTACTTAAAATGAATTTTATTCAATATAAGGAAAATATTTATTTAATTTTTATAACCTTTATTTGGACTTCGAACAGCATCTCGTCCAGGAGACTACCTCATATTCTGCACCAGACCCATCTCAGGAGCCTACAAACCCATCTGATACACATGTTTGATTATTCAACAAACGTTAATGTATTCAATATAAATAAGAAATGGTACTAATTATTATATACTTTTTAGGTTCATCCTTCGGCGCCTGCAGTGACGACTCCCGACGAGGAAGAGGTCAAGTTTCCAGACCTAGGTCAGCATGAGGTTCTGCTTCCGCGGGGACCGGATCCCGAAGAAGCACATTCTAGTCAAGGACGCATGGGCCAGGGGAAAAGGAGATGATCATGACTTGGAGCGCCCGGTTATTAAGAGGAAAAAGGGCGATGAAGACGATGGCAAGGGCGGTAGGGATGGTATGAGCCTTAGGCCTAAGGATAGTCTCAGGCATACCACATGTGGGACCCATCCACGATAGTGTATATACATTAGTGTTGTACAGTTTATCGTAAATATTATATATTTTTTGCATATCTATTTATATTTATAAATATTATCTTTGTCTTTATTATTGTTTATAGTTTCAAATCCTAAATTGATAATAAAAAAAAACGTGACACATTCGAAATAAAGTTAAGCATTAATTTAAAAATAACACGAAATCCTAAAAGATAAATAACGTAAAGCTAATGACTACAAGTCTTCAAACAAAAAAGGACTTCGAGCACTTTTCAACCACTAAAACGACAATCCAAACTTTTGCGTATCCTTGAAGTATTGAGCCTACCTTATTAATCGTATAAATATAAGCAGGGTTTTATATAAAATATTGAAGTTCCGGAGTCTCAAAGCATGATTAATATACGGCTAAACTACGTAAAAAAGTGTGAAAATGTAATAAGTGGCTATTTTGGGAAAATGGTGGACTCCTATAGCGCAGTAAATTACTGCGCTATAGGGGAGAGACAGTTTAATTTAGCGCAATATTTTACTGCGCTAAAACACTTAACGGCTCCGTCACGGTTAAGTGCTTTAGCGCAGTAAAATACTGCGCAAAAGGTATTTATGTCACCTTTTTTTTGTTGGGGTATTTTGGTTCAAAAGGTTTTTTTTGAGGTCATTTTGGTTCTGGACTCCAGGAAATACTGCATTTCTATTCATTTTCTTTTGTCTGAGAAAACTGAATACAAAACTTGCCATATTTGTTAGGATATCTCATACATTTAGAAGCTATGTAGTAGCTTTGGCCTTATTTGTGCTTGAACCTGCCATTGAATGTTCAAGCGATAGAAAACACAAATCATGCTAAATTTCTGTTTTACACAAGCATGTATTAAACTGTTCTGAAAAAATTGCTTTCATCTCTCTGTTCATTTAGTTGTTATTCGATTTGTGAAAACTGCATTAGCGCACAACTGCATTGCTGATATGATAGATCGAGCTTTCAGTTTTTTTTACTATTGTCTGCTTAAAATAATTGAATCTAACAACCATGTCTTCGAACTATGTATTAATCAGACTAATAGATTTGAGGTTTTCTTAATGTTGGTTTGCCATGATCTTGTCTAATATTGAGTCCTAAATATAAATGTACTATGTATTCAAAGCTATAGTACTACCAAGAGCCTTTCCACAGTTAACTAAGTAAACTTTAGACATTAAATAATACATTTTTATTATCTTACCCATATTCCTTTTACTTGATCAAAAAATAAATGTGGAAATTTCTCTTTGGCTTCCCGAAGGTATTTCAGGGTGGTTGAGCGGCCTTCATTCATAGATATGTGAGTTAAATATCTTCTGTAATCAAGCACTTTCTTATGGTAAGTAATTTTCTCACCGTAAATTTCCATCACTAGTTCTTCAGTTTCTTTTTATTTGAAGAAAATGTTGAGCTATGATTATCATTTCTAGTCTTTTATTGGATCTCCATTTAAGAACTTCCACAACTTTTTATCTGATTGATGGCTAACATCGTATTTTTAGTTAGCTTCTTTATTCTAATAGGTTTAATAGGAAAATAAATATTCTTTGATAAATTAACAATAGTGGTTGCAGTATTGAGGGAGAAAATGACTAGGTATTTCCTTGAACTACCACAAAAAGTATAATATCTCTTTTGAACTGAGTTGTATCTATGCATTAACGAAATCTCACATATATTAGTTAGTGATTAAATCAATAAAGAATGAATATGAAGAATGATCCTAGTCTTACTATGATCCATGTACTTGAGTATGTTCTCTTTTAGGTTTGTTTATTATGTTTACAGAGTCTTGGTTTGATGATCTTACTATGACATCCATATACTTGTGATGCTTTTTTTTTGCGGTTGATTGTGTTTAACTTATTGAAAGAAGATCCTTTAAGATCTCTAGAATCGCACATCTTTAGAATTCGGGGAAGAGAAGAAGCATTTAACTTCAATTATAGAGGCTTAACATACTGTATCCATACTTGATGTACTTGACGTTCTTTTTAGGGTTAACTTAGGAAAGGATCTGGTTTATGTCTGCTTGTTGTTTACCTTCATTCTTTGACCTTTTAGCTTACTAGTACACGTATATGCTTACACTTTATGAATTTGAAATGTTTTTAGGTGAAATAGTTTGCACTCCATTGCTATAGTTTTGCTAAGGAAAATGTATTTTGTATTATTTTTACAGGTTTGAAGGCTCAAGTTTATAACTCAAGATGCAGTTTTGAAGACTTGATACAAGTTGACAAATTGATTCATTTTTCTTGGAATGTTAGGCAAATAACTTTTTCATTTGGTAAAGGATTGTGTAAACATATTGAGATTTGCATCTCATGAATACACATTCCTACTAGTGGGATCTGAAGACCTTTTTGTAATGGATTGCAAATTTTATATATGAAAGCAACAAATTACTGTTGGTTTTGTTTATATGGATTCAATTTTCCATGTTGAAATTTGCATTAAGTATTTTAAGAATATCACAGGGAAGAGCATGAATCTGTTAATGAAAATGGAATATAGATCTTTAAGACCAGTTTGGCTCGTCCTTAAAACCTTTTAGGACCAGTTCTTTTTTTTTCGTCCAGATGATTCTTAGCACAAATTGATACATGGTTAGGGACCATATATCTGGTCCATAAATGTACTTTAGGGATCGGATTTTTGCCGGACGCTGAAATCTTTTAACGACCAGAAGAAAAAACTCGTTGTTATTGACCTTTAGCGGCGGAGCCTATTGGGACCAGTGACAACCAGATTTTTCTGGTCGTCGTTGACTATTAAGGACCAAAAACTGACTCTAGGGACCATTTTTCTGGTCGCTTATACCTACGCTTCTTTTACGATATCGTAAAAGAAGCAAGCAACTTTTTGAATGGTCATTGCTCTTGCTTCTTTATCACCTGAATATTTGATATTTGTTTGCCTAAGTGTTCCTTGCTTTCATAGAAACACATCCATGGGTCCCTTTCCTTTGGCCAATTTCTTACTAGAGCTACTAGGAAAGCTTCCTCCACCTCTTTTCTTATGAATGATCTCTTGGACTTCATCTTCTCCACCAACATCGTCTTGATAATCAAACTCATCAAGTCCAGAAAATTCATTAGTATAGACTTCCTTTCTTAATTTTTTGTCCTCCATGTAATTTCTCAATTCATCTCTAACCTCCTGTGGGCAATTTAAACACTTTGCTGCATTCCTAAAGTTCCCAATCAAATGTTGTTTTGCACTATTAATTCCACCCTTGGTTGTTTTTCCACAAAAATTGCATGTGACTCTTGTAGTGTCATTAGGATTCTGCAAATGATTATATTTCCCTTGGGGATCCTTTCGATTGCCTTTAGACAAGTCCTCTGCCATTTCTAATTTTGAAAAAAAAAATATATATATATATATATATATATAAGACATCTTGCAATTAATTATAATTTTTAAATAATAATACATAACAAGAAAATAAAGCTAGATAGTCATTTGTCATTTTAATTCTGAAATAAAATTTACAAGTCACATGCAACGCATTTTGGATGCAATTATAATTTTTAAATAATAACATACAACAAAAATGTAAGGTAGACAAGTCCTCTAACATTTGAATTATGAAATAAAGTAAAAAAAAAATAATATATGATAGTTTGCATGTAATTATAACTGTTAAATAATTATATGCAACAAGAATATAAAGTGAACACCACTGGGGTCCACCATTATGACATGACTTCTAAGAAAGCTGTATCTTTATCCTCTCTTAAGTCTCTTTATAGGTGATTTTATATAAATAGCATGAATCACCAAACAAGAAGAAGTGTCCCGTTTAATTCTACAAATTTTCTACAAAGACAAAATGATTAAATAAAGAAATTAAGCACCAAACCCATTTCTTTCAACTATCTTTGGTGATCCACCTTACCCGAAAAAAAAAAATAGCAAAAGACCAAATAAAAAAAAGGTCAACTCATTAAAATACACATATTTTAATGGAGATTTTTTTTGTCTATATATATATATATATATATATATATCTTATTAATAATAAGAATCAATAATAAAACATGAGTAGAATAGAGAGAGTCATAGTGTCATACGTAAAGTAGAAGAGACAAAGAAATAGAGAAGAGTAGAACCTGTGATGAAGGCTTGTCGGTTCAGGTGTTCAAAGGTTGATCTTATCTTATTCTGTTGTGCTTCAACTCCTTTGCCTTCTTATAATTCCATCTCTTTTTATTTTTTATGGGAACTCTAATTTACTTCCTTAGGGAACTGTGACAGACACTTACTATAATTTTTAAAAAATAAAAAATTTAAGGGCCTCTGATCACACGCGCCTCGCTTCAGGTCACGTGGAGCGCCAAAGTGTTTGTACGCCTCGCTTTTGTGCTTAGGCGTGTCTTAAGCGCGCTTTTAATTTCACTGGTAAGGGGAGGGATTAGTGTGCTAATTTCGAGGTTGCAAAAGGCTTGTAATATGAAAACATTGCTCAGTTAGTGAAGTTGGAAATCATACTGGTGTAGGTCGTGGTTTTTAATCCCTTGAGCAAGGAGTTTTCCACGTAAATATTGCGGCTCATTTACTTTCAGCTTTTGCTTGAGGGAACAGATAAGGAACCTAGTCCCTTATCTGTTTGTTGGCAGACTCTTAGTTTCTATCAATTGGTATCAGAGCGGGTTCTTTCTAAAAGGGTAACACCTAGAAAGGATCTCTCATTATGGCTGCTCTACCAAATTTCAAGGAAGGACAGTCAACCACGAGACCTCTAAAGGTTTAACGGGCAATATTATGGATGGTGGAAAACAATGATGCATGACTATTTGATGGTTGAAGATTCTGAACTCTGAGACATCATTTTTTATGGTCCTTTTGTCCCTACAAATACTGATACAGAGTCTGGAAAGCTAGAAATAAAACCTAGAAAAGAATACTCTGAAACTGATAGAAAATCCATTGAAAAGGGGCTCAAGGCAAAGCAGATTTTAATGTGTGGTATTGGACCAGATGAATACAATCGTGTTTCATCTTGTGAAACTGCCAAGGAAATATGGGAAGCCCTCTTGACGGCTCATGAAGGAACCTCTCAAGTCAAGCAGTCCAAAATAGACATGCTCACCACTGAGTATGAACTATTTAGGATGAAGAATGATGAGTCAATCTAGGATATGCACACCTGTTTCACCTCCATTGTCAATGAGCTTTATTATCTTGGTGAGATTGTTCCAATAAACAGGCGAGTTCAAAAAATACTTGGTGTTCTATCAGGATCTCGGAAGAGTAAAGTTAATACTATAACTGAAGCCAAAGACCTGGAGAAAATGTCCATTGATGATTTGATTGGAAATCTCACTGAAGAAAAAGAAGGATCTTGAAAGACGGGAGCCAAGGAAAAAGAAGAACCTAGTCCTTAAAGCAGCTAAAAGTGACTCAACTGGTGATGAATCTGATATAGCCTACCTTATGAAAAGGTTCCATAAGATTATTCATAAAAATGGTGGTTTCTCCAAGATAGGAAGCTCCAACAAGAACTTCAAACAAAAGGACTTATGTCACAAATGTGGGAAGCCTGGACACTACATTAAGGAATATCCTCTTTCACAAGCAAGATCACTATAAGAATGCTGACAAGGGAGTGAAGAGGAACTAGGTCCGTGACAGGAAGTTCAGCAGAAGAGATGTGGCTGATAACTTGGTAAAGCAGGCTCTAGCTGCTTGGGGAGACACTTCTAGTGAGTCTTAAAATGAAGAAACAGTGGATATCTCCATGATGGCTGTTGAAGATGAACCTGCGAAGTATGAGTCCATTTTTACACTCATGGCCAAGTCTGAAGATGAAGATGAGAATGAGAATCAAGAGGCTAGAGTGACAGGGAGAAGTCAAAGATGGTTCGTGGATAGTGGCTGCTCAAAACACATGACTGAAAGGATTGAAATTTTTTTCTCACTTAAGGCCTTGAAAGGTGGGAGTGTGTCTTTTGGTAATGCAAAGAAAGGATATATTCTTGTATTGGCAAAATTGGCAAGACACTTTCCCATGCTATTGAAAATGTTTACTATGTGAAAGGCTTAAGTTACAGTCTACTAACTGGTGAAGTGGTACTAACTGCAAAAAGATATAACAACATTTATGCAGCAGATTTTGGCTTGTCTGATAATGGTGACTTGACATGTCTCAGCGCTGTGGATAATAATGCTGAGCTGTGGCACAGGAGATTGGGACATACAAGCTTCATTCTGCTGAACAAACTTGTAGCAAAGGACGTGGTTCGTGAGCTACCAAATGTCAATTTCAAAGATCACAAGGTGTGTGATGCATGTATAAAAGGGAAGCAGGTCAGGACTTCCTTTAAACTAAAGAAGGAAGTAAACACCTCTAGGCCACTTGAGCTTCTTCATATGGATCTATGTGGGCCTATGAGGATTCAAAGTAGAGGTAGCTAGAAGTATATTTTTGTGATTGTAGAGGTAGCGAGAAGTATATTTTTGTGATTGTTCATTAGGTATGTTGTTGTTGTTGTTGATGATGACTTTTTATGATTCACTTGGACTCTGTTTATAAGAACCAAGGATGAAACATTCCCTGTGTTTGTAGCCTTTGTGAAACAGATTCAAGTAAAGCTAGGACACCAAGTTGTAAGTATAAGATCTGATCATGGCACTGAATTTGGCAATACCAACTTTAATGAATTTTGTACTGAAAATAGGATTAGTCACAACTTCTCTGTTCCTAGAACACCTCAGCAAAATGATGTTGTGAAAAGGAAAAACAGGACACTTGAAGACATGGCAAGAACAATGCTGATTGCAAGTGATGTGGCCAAAAGCTTCTGGGTAGAGGCTGTTAACACTACTTGTCATTTGATTAACAAGTGTATGATCAGGTCCTTGCTTGAGAAAACTCCCTCTGAGCTGCTGAATGGAAAGAAACCTAAGCTAACTTACCTTAAGGCATTTGGATGCAAATGCTTTATTCTCTACAATGGTAAGGAGGCCTTAGGAAAGTTTGATGCTAAAAGTGATGAACGAACGAATCTTTCTCGGGTCTCACAGCAAGGCATACAAAGTCTTCAGCAAGAGAACTCAAATTGTGGAAGAAAGTGTGCATGTGATCTTTGATGAGACAGATGAGTTGGGAAGCAAAGGGACACAAAGTGGTGAAGCAGAAGATGGAGACCTCTCAATTCCTAATGAGGTCCTGGAAATCACAAATGGAAAAGCTGAAATGATGAATCAAGTTAAGGCAAGTAATGAAGAAGATGCAGCAGAATATCCAAATGATGCCAAGGTACCTGGTTCCTCCATTACTCCACTTGAAGCTGAAAATAGAGTAGCTGATGTTGTGTCAGGTATCCCTGGTGCTGATCAAAGAAGTGGAGATCATGAATCTGTAGATGCAAATGATGGATCAAACGTGGAGGCACCTGGTCCCTCAAGCACTGAAATTCAAGTATCCAACTGGAAGCACAAAAGATCTCACCCTCTTGAAAATGTAATCACTCTTTTAGATTCTGGCATCCAAACAAGGTCTAAGGTAAGAAACATGTTTGCCTAATATGCTTTCATTTCTCAAATTAAGCTTAAGAATATCAAGGAGGCACTGAAAGATGCTAATTGGATTAGTGCTATGCAAGAAGAGCTTCATCAATTTGAAAGGAATAAAGTGTGGCACCTGGTCCCTAGACCTGCAGACAGAACAGTGATTGGGACTAGGTGGGTGTTTCACAACAAGCTTGACGAGTTTGGAAACACCACAAGAAACAAGGCAAGACTGATAGTTCAAGGGTATAATCACGAAGAAGGTATTGACTATGCTGAGACTTTTGCACCAGTGGCAAGGATGGAGGCAATTAGGATTCTAATTGTTTTTGCATCTCATATCGAATTCAAATTGTTCCAAATGGATGTCAAAAGTGTATTTCTCAATGGATACTTAAAAGAAGAGGTCTTGTCAAGAAAACCCCATGGCTTTGAAAGTCATGATCATCCTGAGCATGTTTTCAAGCTTGACAAAGCTCTCTATTGCTTAAAGCAGGCTCATGGAGCATGGTATGAAAGACTGTCAAAGTTTCTTCTGGAAAATGGATTTACAAAAGGTAGAATTGACAATACTTTGTTTCTAAAGAAAAGAGGGAAGAATATACTGATTGTGCATGTATACGTTGATGACATTATCTTTGGAGCCCCTCTTGATTCCCTATGTGAGGAGTTTGCTAAGCTCATGGGAAGTGAATTTAAAATGAGCACGATGGGTGAGCTAAATTTCTTATTGGGACTGCAAGTCAAGCAATCTCAAAATGGCACCATGATTAGTCAACAAAAGTACATCAAGGAGCTGCTTAAAAGGTTTGAAATGGAAAATGCAAAGCCTATTGATACCACTATAGGAACTGCTACTAAGCTGGACATGGATGAACCTGGTCCTTCGGTAAATGAAACCATGTATAGAGGTATCATTAGGTCACTACTATACCTAACTGCTAGCTGGCCTAATATTGTGTTCTATGTAGGGCTGTGTGCTAGGTTCCAATCAAGTCCTAAAGAGTCTCATTTGAAAGCTGCTAAAAGAATTTTTAGGTATCTTAATGGTTCACAGGGCTTGGTCGTCTTCTATCCCTCTGGAGACAATTTTGACTTGGTTGGTTATGCTGATGCTGATTATGCTGGTTACTTGGTGGATAGAAAGAGTACCTCTGGAATGGCACATTTTCTGGGGTCATGCTTGATCTCATGGGGTACAAGGAAACAAAACTCTGTGGCTCTTTCTACTGATGAGGCTGAGTATGTGGCTGCTACCTCTTGTTGTGGATCAAAAAACAACTTGAGGATTTTGGTTTCTTCACTGATTGTGTGCCTCTAAGGTGTGACAATACCAGTGCACTTAATATGGAAAAAAATCCAGTGCACCACAAAAGAACGAAGCACATTGATGTGAGACATCATTTCCTAAGAGATAATGAGCCCGTTTGGATTAGCTGAAAAAAGTGGCTTTTAAGCATAAGTGCTTAAAGTACTTTTTAAGTGCTGAAAATTATTTTATAAATAAGCAGTTATGTGTTTGGATAAAAGTTCTTAAAGGTTTTCAGAAGTAAGGGTAATATTGGAATTAATAGAAAATATAAAGGATAAAGGGTAAAGTTGTTGGTCAAACCAAAGTGGCTTTAAGGAAAAAAAAATTGGGGTTAAGCAACTTCTTGGTTTTGACTTATTTTAAGCACTTTTTAACTTAATTTAAGCTGTTTTTTAATTTTTTGCCAAACACCAAATAAGTTAAAAATGACTTATAAGCTGGTTTGACCAATTTATAAAGATTCAAACGGTCTCAATGTGGAGAAGGGTTTGATTTGCATGAAGTTCTGCAAAACAGAAGATCAGATTGCAGATATCTTCACCAAGACATTGAGCAGAGAGCACTTTGAAAGGAATCGTCTGGAGTTGGGCTTGATCAAGTTCAACTAATTGTCCCTCAATGATTGGTTATGTCAAGAGAAAAGGTGCAATGCTTAAAGTGTTTTTTGGAAACATCTAACTCACTCTTATACTATTACAGGTATGCGCACATGGCACTCTCAGGACAACATAAGCACTGGAGACACTGCATATTTTAGAGTTCTTTGCCTAAGCTTTATCAAAAATAGTCAAGGGACCTGGTCCCTCTGACTCAGGTTAATAGTCTATTCAGTACTTACATACTTTTGAATTGTCCAGTGCCATGTCATCAATTGTTCCCGCCTCCCTTTCAAAATCCTAAAGTCGAATCATTACAACTCTTCAGAATGGGCCTAACTTAAATGAAACGTGTCATTCTGCCAATGGAACCGGTTCTTTCACCCACTTTGAAAACCCAAATCGTAAAATTCTCTCTATCACTTTACTCTCAAACATTCAAGCCTACATCGTTCATATCTTCTCACATTTTTTTGCTCCAAAATCAATCATGTCAAACAAAGAAACTTCATCCCCTAGTGACTCAGAAGCCAACCCCTCTCATTCTTCTTCCAAAAAGCCTACTTTAACCAACCCACAAACAAGTTCGTCGTCTCCAACAGTCCCCATTCCAAAAGACCAAAACCCTAAAATGTCCTCACCAAAACCTGTTGCTGGTTCCTCTAGAACTCGTAAAAGCTAAATCTCAAAGAAGTTCATGCCTACTTCCATTTCCTCTGAGAAACCTAATTCGGAAGGAAGCACTCATACTATGACAACTTCTCCATATCTTGGGGCTTCTGAGGAAATTCTTTGAAAAGGATGACGGTTTGAAGTGACATGTCAAGGAGTAGAACCAGAGGTTGTATGTGCAACTAAAAGGGGGAACTTAAAAGAAGTGCCTCAAAGCTCGGGTAACCTAACTTCTCTTGAAAATTTGGATGTTGTTGGTGATTTGGGTAAAAATGTGGTAACTGGTGATAAAAATATGAAGGATAGGGTAGATGATGTTGTTGATACTATACTTGGTAACAGTGGTGAGATGGAGACTAAGGAAGTAAGTGCTAAAACTCAGGGGGAACAGGGTAGTTTAGGACATACTGTGGTGACAAAAGGGACCTGGTCCCTCTGAGGAAGCGTCGACCTCTAAACCAGTGTCTACAATCACAGTTCCTGGGAAATAACCTTCATCTGAAAGGAAAGCCTCTTCAGAGGAGGAACCTGGTTCCTCTAGCCACTTTGAGAAGGTTAACTCTTAAGGTAATGAGATAATCTTTGATGATGATGTTATATTGAGAACTATATATAGGCAGAGATCTGGGGGTGCTAAGAAGATAAAAAGGGGGAAAGCAGGAGAAAACATTTTGCAGAGAGGAAGTCTGCTCATAATCAAAGAAAGATACCTCCTACCACTAGGCAGAAGTCTCAGGCAAGACTAGACTCTGCCTTACAGTTTAACAAGGAAAAGACTACTAGTAAGAGGCGGAGACAAGTAAATTTGGCAAATTTGAGTAAGTTGAGAGATGAAGAGAAAGAGGTGATTGCTGTGTTTGATAAAGAAGAGGAGGAGCAAGCAACCTTGGTCAAAAGAAATTCCAAAAGAAGAGAGAAATATGTAGCTGTTGAGGAGAAAACTGTGGATGAAGGAGGTGTAAGTAACAGTGATGGAAGAGGTGAAAGTGAAGATGATGAAGAGGGTGAAAAGGAAGAAGCAGTGAAAAAGGGGAAGAAGGTGTCAAAATCCCTTAAGAAGAGAAAAACACTGTTAGTAAGGAGGCAGGTTCCTCTAAAAGAAGAAGAGTTAGCACAGAGGGACCTGGTTCCTCAAAGAAAGGAAAGTAGAAGGAGGAGGATATGAGAACCAAGCAACAACTGGAGGAGGAAAGACAAAACAATCTAAAAAGGCAGAAAGTTTTGCTGGGTAGGGTGTTGAACCTAGAGATTGTTGGGCACAACGCGTTGGAGGATTTAATGAAAGTTCTCAAATCTAAAAAATGGGAGCACTTGATGGAAGGTCCTGCAATGGCCTATGAAAAAGAAGTATTCGACTTCTTTGTAAACCTTAGGTACACTGATGATCACTCATTGGTTTGCAAAGTTGGTATAGTGGAGTTCAACCTTGATAAAGAGCAGTTAGTAACAATTCTTGGTGTTCCAACTGATGGAGCAAGTAGATTGGAGGAAGGAGACAAGGCTACTGTAGACTTGAAGCTTCACATAGTCAAAAGAGGAGGGCAAGTGACCACTGAGACTATCTGTAAGAAAGAAATGAAGTCTCAGTATCAGTTGCTCTTTGAGTTTGTGAATAAGGTCACGCTCCCTCGGACTGAGAAAAGGTGTATTGCTTCAAAGACGGACCTGGTCCTTATGGAAATTCTGGATGGTGGCCACTTGATGAGTTTGCCTAGCATAATGTTGCAACACATGATAAAGGTGATGGATTTCAAGGATGGTAAGCATGGTCTTCCCTATGGATTTTTCCTTACCAAAGTATTTGATAATGTCAAAGTACCTACTGGAAAAGCCTCTAAAGGGAACAAGAAGCAAATGTTCTTTATGTCCACACCGGAGGAGTGTGAATTTGTTCCAAAGAAAGGAGGAGCAAGAACCACATCCACTATCTCGAGTCTGATTGAGGCAAATGAGAAAATCTTGGCTGATGTTGAGAGGTTGCAGGTTTAGAACACCTTGCTGAAGGCTGAAATCACCAGACTGAAAGTGGAGGGACCTGGTCCCAGTGGTGATATAGCGAAAGAAATTGCAGAGTTGAGACAGGAGAATTCTAGTCTGACACAGAAAGTTGCAGAGCTTCAGGAGCAAATCTTGGCCAATCACAAAGATGCAGATGCTAGACTGGACATGATGTTAAAAGTCTTCAACCCTCTCAATCTATCCAACCCTGCCCAACCTTGACATTTTTCCCCTTCAGCCCAATTCTTGAAACTTGTCCTTAGTTTTTCTTTGTTGTTTTCTGTATTGGTGATCTTGGCATTTCGACAATAAATCTAGTATTTTGTGTTGAATTGATTACTATGTTTCGATACTAAAATATTGTTCTGAATGGCACTTTCTTTGATTTCTGCTTATGTTTTCCTTAATGTTGCTTTGTTGTTTCTGTTTGTACTCATGCTGAATTGCCCAAGTGGCTTGAGTTAATGTTTCTAAACTTCTTAAATGTTATGCCAACTAATGTCTCTTTTCAATGATGTCAAAAGGGGGAAGAAATGTAGTGTTTTTTTTAACAAGTGTTTGTCCTTAAGTAATGCTGCATAGGTGTGGTAAGATGGAAAGTGTTAACATGCTGCTGAGGGCAAAATTCGCAAAAAGAACCTGGTTCTCTGAATGAAAATGAGAATGGTATATGCTACATATTGTTGAGGTCAAATCTGCAAGGGGAACCTGGTTCTCAGAGGGAACATCACTTACGAGTTTGTCATCATCAAAAAGGGGGAAATTGACGAGTTATAACATTTCATAGTTTTGATGATCGACATATACACCAAGGACCAGGTCCCCTGGGCACTGTACGAACGTGACATATGTAAAGCTGTGGAACTGTTCCGACAGGCAGAGCCACAACGGAACAGTAGCTGCATGTCGGCTAAAAGACAACGATCATTGTAACGTCCCTATCTATATCACAGGCCACTCATATGATCCTCACATTCTCTCATTGGTTCCTTATATAAACAACATGTTGGCATTTGTTTAACCTAGCACTTCAAATCATATTATTCTCATTGTTGAAAAGAGTAGTCGCCCTTTGTTTTCTCGGAGCTTAAAAGATCAAGATTAAATAATTCTAAGGGCCAGATCCCAAGACTGAAGATGTCTTAAGTCCTAGGTTGTTTAGTCTTTGTCTTCTTGGTCTTGCTATTGTAAACCTACACTTCTTTTAAGAAGGGTTCTGTAGGTATTTGGTTTTTCAAGCTTTTTGTGTAGATGCCTGACTATAGCTAGTTATGGTGAGTTAAGGTGCAACTAGAGTTAGTTAAGGGCTTTTACTTGCAATAGAGTTATTGTAAGGGAAGGGATTAGTGGGCTAATTCCTAGGTTGCAAAAGGCTTGTAATCTGAAAACGTTTCTCAGTTCGTGAAGTTGGAAATCCTATTGGTGTAGGTCGTGATTTTTAATCCCTTGAGCAAGGAGTTTTCCACGTAAATATCGCGTCTTATTTACTTTTTGCTTTTGCTTGAGGGAACAGATAAGGAACCTGGTCCCTTATCTGTTTGCTGGGGGACACTTAGTGTCTATCAAGGTGAGATACACCAACATTATTATTTAATACTTATTCTTGTTTCATAAAATTAAATTTCTATATATAATTAATTTAACTACTTATTTGTATTTCATTAAATTAAATTTCTATAAATAAGGCAATATGTCATCTATACACGAGTTCAAAAGATATTGAATTCATCTATAGGATCAATGTAACAAGTAAGGCAATATATTACATTTGATCTTATTTGAGGTAGATTTGAGAGTTGAATTGTGTGTTTCATTCTTAAAATTCGACAAACAAGTTGCTGATTGGTGTAAGAATTTAGTCACTCGAATTTTATGTCAAAATATCTGAAGTTCAGCCATATACATACCCAACCTCATGCCAAAATGTGTGAAGTTTGACCTCTTACCTGAGAGATCATTGCAAAATGCTTTTGGAATTCACCGTTCTGAATCGCCTGCGTCGCGCTAGCCTATAGATTGGAAATGGCTAGATCAGATATGAATGAAGCTCGTAGATTGAAAATGCTCTCAGCTGGATCAGATATGAATGAATTCGAGATTTTATTTTAGTGACTACTTGAAGGGAAAATCTCTACCCACTGATTTTTCAATTTGTATATAGTTTTAGTGAAAAAATGTTTGAAGTTAGGAGTTGCTAAGGTCATAACTTTTGTCAAAAAGGTTTGAAGTTGGCCTTGGCAAGTTATTATACATTTGAAGTCTAGCCAAGGTCATAACTTCAGTAAAAATGGTCCGAAGTTGGTCTTGCAGCAATACCAAACTTCAGATAAAAACGTTAGATGTTTAGCTTTCACAAGGTCACACTCCAGACAAAATTATCCGAAGTTTGGCAAACTGCAGAAGCGAATTTTTGCAATTTAGTTTGGCATTAGTCTGAAGTGGTTCCCAAAGTGGGTAAACTTGTAATTTTTATCTTCAAGTAAAAATTAAATGGTGGCTCCAAAACGGGTATTCGTGCACTTCGTCCAAAATTTGGGGTTCTTACGTATCTTTAGTATATTTTACAGCTTACATAGTCCTATAATTATTTACGCTAACCAACATATGTTTACATTGAATTTTAGGAAGCCAAATTCTTTTCAATGTTCGAGAGAATAACTCTAAAAAATTACTACACTTGATCAAAAGGTAATTGTGGTAAAAGAGGATTCACAATTGATAGAGAATAGTTTGATGAGATTATAGATATCCTAGGCTTTTATCCTCGAAAGTACTTTGAATTCCTTATTTGATAAATTTATTACTAACATTATTTCTTATTTGTTAGGTTACGTTACAATAAAAAATAATATAACCTGCAAAGTTGATTAAATTAGTTTTCTTGGTGACAGTAAAAAGTGTGATAAAAGAATAATTTTTCGTGTGTTCGACTCCAAACTTAAAAATAGAATTATATTTGCGACGATCACTTATCCTTTTTAGGATGAATATTGGGCGTGCTAAAATCTAAATCATGATGTCAAGTTCACATTCTAAATTTCTAATAAAGAATCTTATATATTTATCAAACACTCACATAATATGTATTCCCACTAGCTCATGCACTTTTCTTTTTAGGTGTGTCCAAGAAAGAAAAAAAAGATACCTTTCTATATTATATAGAAATAATTTAAATTTAAACTTTCTATGTTATTTTTAATGAGCACAAAATATCTTTGATTTAGTTTAGACCATAAATTTCTAAAACTTTTTCATATTTCATAAATTTCGTGTTTAATCAAAGTGCATTACATAAATTGAGCGGAGGGAATATCTATGTATATATAATAGGAGAAGTAAAAGCATGATGTGATGACAAGTGTCATTACCAAAAAATTTCTGTTTTAAAAATAGAAATAAAAATTAAAAACTTAAAAAAATTAAAAATATGCCACATCAGAATTCAGTTTTAATTGTGACCAAAAGGGTTTCTGTGAACAGTTTATCCGAGGATTTCAAAACCGTTACCGTGCATCATAAGACGCACAACTGCAACATCGGTTAAGTCTTTTGGCCTATCGCCTGAAACAATGTTTTCTTGATCTCAAATTCTCTGCAAAATATTTGCTTCTTTTCGGCTGTTTCGACAAAACAGAAGAGGCAGCGGAAAGGAAATCTTGCATTGAAAGATTCAAAGAGTTCCTTAAAGTAATTTCCAATTCGGTGAGTTGCTTTGATTTTCTTCAATTTTTTTGGTTACGTATTCTTTTAGTAGGACAGATGAAGTTCTTGGGTGACCTGGTGTATCACAATCCACTATTACAATTCTTGAATCTTTCTATGTAATGGGTCAAACCTTTAACTTTTTCTACAACAGGTTTGATTTTTTTTCTTAATTCTCTTTAAAGTCTTGGATTACGCTATTGTTATCTTACATTTTAGCTTGCTGATATGTTTGTTCAACTTGTGTTGATGGACTTTCTGTTGTTTGTAATTTTAGAGACTAAAGTGACCACATATAAGTGCGTGTTGGCATGGATCGGAAAAAGCAAAAAATTGACTGCAGAATGGAGATAAAAGTAGATCTCTTCAAATAAAGTTTCTGTTTTTCGGGTGCACTATCAGAAGACATCAAAACTGAAATCTTTATTTAAAGAAGAACACTGTAATGGCCACAAAGAAGGAAAAATCTCCGCCGTCTGATCCTGATGGATGGTTGTCTTCTTAATCGAAATCGGAGTTCAGTCCCGACGCTTACAGGTTTCAACCGCAGGAACTATCAACAACTTCTCTTCTCTTCAACTTTTCATTTTTTATTTCAATTCTTTGAATTTGGTTTATTATTTTATTTTGAAGTAAGATTTTTGTACTTCCTTGCTTTTAGCAGTATTTAGCGATTTGGTATGATATGTTAATTTACTTTATACAGGTTTTAACAATCGCTATCTACGATCAAAAATTGGTTCTCCCTTTCAACAATTGTAAGTAAAAGCTAATCTCCACCCATTTGCGCTTTCTAATTTCAACTACTCTTTTAAATTTGTTTAATTATGTCAGTGAAACACTTCATTTAATTGTTATTATTGTGTTGAATAATTCGCACTCATTGTAGTATTGTGATTATTTATAGTTTTGTAGCATAGATGTGTACGGGTGCAGAACGAGGACATACAAAGGTCACCCTGACACTTCCAGTGGTTTATTTACACTTGAGGTAGTATATTCTTCTACTTCTTAATTTTGTTATTGTGTATTTGGGGTTTATGGATAATGATGGAAAATTGAAATTGATAACTTAAAAGAAGTAGATGTACTACAAGCATGTGTGTGTGTGTGTGTTTGGGGGGGGGGGGGGGGATTGGTGCACCAAACCGGTGGACATTCCTTATGGAGTAAAATTAGGATATGGAGGTTTTGCGAAGGAAATATGAAGGTTCATACTAGAATAGGGATATAGGCATATAGTATTAAATTTCTATATGCCTAAAAGGATACAATTAGAAGGCCTTAAAGGCGAAGTCCCATTTATTTGTCTATGATAGATGGATAGGATTTAATTTCGAGGAGATTGAGTGATGTGATTACGAGCAAGTCATTTACAGAGAGACCCTGAGAGAAAAGAAGTTTCCTTCTAGGGCCATTGCAGTTAGCAAAGTTACTAAAAAAACCAATAAATTTTATGTGGAGAGCAGCACTCCAAGCATGGAGTGCTATCTTGACTGCTGAATTTAGGAGGGAGAGAAAAAGAATACGTGTCAGCAGGTGTTTCCTTTGCAAATATAACAGGGAGGACACAAATTACTTATGGCTCCATTATTTTCCTGATGACCACATTGAGTAATTTTATTTTCAATATGCTTGAAGCCAGCTTTGTGATGCCTGGAAGAAGACTTTAACGGCCTATGACTGAGATTCGAAGGTACAACGGTTCTGTATGAATTTTGTTTAAACATTTTTCATGCAGGCCTTATATTGGTTTTCCCCTTCTTTCTGCGACAGTCGTTGAGCAAAACCAAATACTCTCCTCAAGAAAATGGTCTGATCATTCTTCTCTTCTTTATATTTGATATTTGATTTGTAGTGAGATTTATTGGAGTATGCATATGTGGTTTTTTTGTTGAAAGAAATTTGACGTTCACTGAGTGTTTGAATACTGTCTTTGCAAGAAAAGTCATACTTTATTTGCACTGTTGAGTAAATTTTTGGTTTTATATACTTCTTTCGTGTTCATGCAGTTTTGTGATATGTTAGTTTAGTTCTCATCACAAAATTTTATTCTCAAGCATTAATGAATTGAAATCGCTTTTACCAATGTAATGGTTTGGCCAACTATGCTCTTAGTTCTGGCTTTCTTCAAGAGAATCAGCTTAAAATGCAGTAGGATCGTGTGATGTTGTATCACAGTTGATATCTGACTAGAATATGGTTATGTCTGACGGTGCAGCTTCAAGCCGTGGAAAAACAGTATTTCGTGTAAAATCTAAATTGTTTTCATTTGTTGATTTTGGTAGAAACTGATTATTCAGCAAAGAGAAGTTCAAAATAGCTCCATGATTGAGGTATGTGTATTGGTCACACACACGCACCACACATCTTTATGTCATGGTATCTTTTAAATATTGTTATGGGATAGGATAAGAAGCTATATGATTTCTATGTTCATGGTGCAAAGTTCAAACACGGGTAGCAATGTGGTACATTTGCTTGAACACGTGGCATCGGATGATGGGTAGAAAATCAGCAAATAAGGCATGTGCTTGGGTTTGATGTTGCAATTGTCTTCAAAGGAAGTGCTGGAAAAGGAACTATTTCAGTTCTAGATAAGCCTGGACAGGTAATATACGTGGTTCTGTGTTTGTCATTTTTTTAAACCAAGTATGGAACTGCGTTATGTTGTGAGCTTTTCATTGTTATTTAGAGTCTCAATCATATGTGAATGCAAGATTGACACAAACAAATGAAATCGGACTTCAGTTTGTTAGGTATTAATATTATATTTATCCAAACTGTAAATAGTGATTGGAATTCTAAGTAAGAACATTTTTAAGAGAATAGGATTTGTAAAATGCACATTTGGTTTTTGAGAT
This sequence comes from Lycium ferocissimum, assembly GCF_029784015.1. NCBI lineage: Eukaryota > Viridiplantae > Streptophyta > Magnoliopsida > Solanales > Solanaceae > Lycium > Lycium ferocissimum. The sequence continues at coordinate 61,108,164 of NC_081342.1, forward strand.
GATCCAGAACAGAGGGATTGACTGATAAAGAGTCTCAGCTGTAATGAATTTATTGCACTCCAATACTATACAAGAAGGAGGTGCATTGAGATAAAGTTGTTGGTGCAACATGCTTGATTTTCTTTGCTAGAAATGTTATAACTATAGCTTTTATTATTAATTAATTTCTGAGATAGATATCCATTCATTGTCTTTGTTTCTTGCTAAATATGTTCTGGCAGCCCGATGTTTTGAATTGTCTAAAGCCATATACAGTTACAAAAATGCATTTGATGAATGGTATAATAACGAAAGAATTGATACTATATTCTGCGTGAAATTTCTGATTCCATATTACTAATATAATCCCTTTTCAATAAAATGCAGCTGAATCTAATTTGAAGGATAAGAGACAAAATCTTTAACCTTAATAACAGTTATGGCTACCATGCAATGCTCTAACTAAAACTTATTTTTGCAACAGTTAAATTATTAATTGGATACAATGATACAAAAACTAAGACATCGACTGAGAATAGTGATGCCATATTTAGTCATAACGGAAGAAGCGCCACCAATAGAGCAATGAAGGCATCAAAAGCGTGATATTACAGTAAACAAGAATAGATCAGCTTAGTTAGGGAACTTTAATTTCTATTCTCCATATGTAAAACCTTTTTAATAATCCTGTTTCTTCTCTTTTTCCTATTTCTTTTTTTACGGTTAAAAGAATAGCTGAATTTATTATTCTTCATAATTGGTATTTCATGCTTCCTTACTCTCTGTAAATTTGTGCGAATTTTCTCAAACCATTGTTTCCTACTGATACTCAAAGCATTTTTATTAGTCTAGTAGAACATATGTTTTTAATTTTAAAATTTCTATTTAAATTATTTTTCATTTCTTAAATAGTACTATAATAACATGAAAGATTCACCCACATTTATACGAAGCCGGAGATATCATATTTGAAGTTTCGGCTTTCATTTTTAAGTGAGTAACTTAACTTTAATTTACAAACAATGGTAAAAACTTATCACTGCTCACATTATACAAAGTAGTTCTTTATTTATTCAGATGATTAACATGATAAGATTAGCTTCAAACAAATACTATAATAATTTTCAATGATTTTTTTTCTACACTTTCCGTGCATCGCGCGGGTTCTACACTAATATTAATAATAAGAAAGGAAATCCGTATATTAATAAATAATTACTGATTACAACGTGTTTAAGCAGTCACATGATAGACAAGACCTTTGAATATACCAAACAATACCCAACACATAGAGGTTCACTCAATTTATTTGAGATAAATACCAACCTATGCCCATCATATAGAGGTTTACTCTATTTATTTGAAAGAACACGACTTCCTGAACCCCGAGACTAATAAAGACACATCATATTTTATAGTGTTTCAGACCTACATCATAGTCGTCACTTAGATAATTGCCAAAAAAATCAACATATGTGAAAGGTCTATATAATGGGGGTTTCTTTTCACTTAAAAGTTGCTTTTCTGGTTCAATAGTGGTTGAATTGGGAGGATTAAAGAAGGTAGTAATGGATATCCGATCATGGGTTTGATTTGTCACAACTCTATGGACTGCTGCTTCCATCACGTTGTTGGTAATAACCTGTTTATAGTCCAAAACAAATTCAAACTTAGAAAATAAAAAAAGAGGAATAAAGTTATTTATAATTTGAAAAAAAAATACTTCATAGATTTTCATTTTGTTTATACAAGAAATGTCATTTAAAGCTTTAGATTCTTACATTATCCATGAGATTTCACGTGAAATTTAAACTTCATAATAGTGGTTATATTTCAATTGCAAATATTGAAAAATGACTATTTGTAGATTTCACTCTGTATTAAAAAGCTTAGCCCACAGGTATACGCATTGCTCTCCTAGAATTATGATTTATGACCATTGAAGATAGTTCTTTTCACTTCATTTTTTGGCTGGAATTTATATATAATTTAGTTTGTCACATGTAATGGTCTGATTATGGTAACATCACATTCTGTAAACTGCTTCCAACGCCCGCCTGACTGAAAAATATATTTTTGAAAAATAAATTTCCATTTGATAGTGACTGGAAAAGATTTTGAGAAAATATATATAGTACTCCCTCGGTCCCAATTTATGTGAAGGTATTTGAGTGAGCATAAAGAGTAAGAAGGAAAGGAAGACTATAAATCATGTCAGTAAGCGTAAAAATATGAAGTTTAAAGTGAAATGGTTAGTATTAAACATAGAAATGTTCATTTTTTTTTTTTGGGAATGAACAAAACAGAAAGAGCGTCACATAAATTGAGACAGAGAGATCGATTAATAATGTTATCTTGTTAGTTGAATCAAGTGTTATAAACTTAAAAGTTAGTGAAATAGTTATACAGAAAATGAATTTTAAACAAACCACAAAGAAGAGATCAAAGAGAAAAAAATGAAAGAAAATAGGATGTGTTAGGTATGAAGGAAAATGTTTTTTAATGGAATACATGTAATCTAGCAAAACACTGTGAGGCTGGAATGGGGGTTCAGGGGTGGGAAAGCGGGGAGGGGTGTGTGGGATGGTCAAGAGGGGGGGGGGTTGGAGGCGTTTTGGGAGGGAGACAATTTTCGCTTACTTCCATTAGAAGCTCACCCCTTATTTTTAAAACTTGTTTTTCTAAACAAACATATTTTTCAAAACATTTTAACCAACCATACATGAAAAAATTAAAAAATATTATTCAGAAAATGTATGTTTTCTCTATACCAAACACACTCGTAAAGAACAAAAAGAGCAAAGGTAGGGAATGAGAGAGGAGCCATACGTTAAAAGTCAATCCTAGTATTACGACAAAAGCGTTAGAGATGGGCTCAACACCGATCCACTGCCCATCTTTGTTGAGAAATTGGAGCGCATACAAATCTTGCTGAAGAAAAGTGATAAGAAAAGGGTCACAGTGACTCCCGACTCCCAACGTGGAACTTGGTTCGGGACATGGAGGGTAGTAGTTACTGAACATCATCTGATTTTGGATCAATTCTTTTCCGAAATAATCCAATGGAAGTCCTAAGCCTTGACAGATGATGTCCAATACCCTTTTAGCTAAATTCCTCACTTCCACTGCATATTTACCTATCACCTCTCTTCCAAAAATAAAATGAGAAAAACGGTTAAATTCAACTTCTAAGGTAAACGAAAGAAATAAAATAGGAAAAGGACAAATAAAGCATATAGACAACAACAACAAACTCAGTATAATCCCACAAGTGGGGTCTGAGAAGGGTAGAGTTTACACAGACCTAACCCCTACCTTATGAAGTTAGGGAGGCTATTTCCAAAGACCCTTGGCACAAGAGAAGGTGAACAAAAAGCAGTAATAACTACAAGATAAAAGGATAATATATTTCCAACAAAAGAATCCTTACTTATATGTTGCTGGCTTGTCTGGCCAACTGTTGACAAGTTCTTCATCCAGTGGATGACAACCATGTCCTAAACAGTCCTTCCAAAAGTTGAACTCCCCTTCTGAGCTCTTGTTGCCTTCAGCATACAACTTTGCCTTCTGAGAAAGATTCGGTACAAGGTCATATGGCTTGCCATCATCATCATAAAACATAGCCTTTTCCTCAGCAGCCAGCTCAAAAAATTCTTTCAACACTTTCATTGCCTCTGCCATTAGGTTCTCTGGAACTCCGTGATTTACCACCTGATAAAGTCACGATCATATTTTTTTGAAAAAGGTCTAAAAGTTGTAGAAAGAGTCGCAATCTTAGGATGAAATTAAAGTAGTACGCCCAGGGACGGCTCAATACTAACAGTAGCCTAAAGTCAAACTTCAATGAGATGCCTTAATTTTTTTTTTCAAAAAAAAAAAAAAAAAAAACTTTTCACATATTTTTTATTTGATATTTATTTTTTAATGACTTTTTAGATGTAATGAATAATTCTTTTTCAATTGATAATATAAATAATCCATTTAATGTCTCGTTACCGTTGTTGATCATAAGTAAGATTGTATCATTTTTAATTTGGCGATGAGACAACCGTTTATGGGAATTGTACCATAATTCTATAAACAATATAGGCATTTGGAAAAGAATCAAGTCTTTTATCTGATTAAGTATATCGATTAGAGTATTATCATCTATTTGTACCATTTTTATAACACTTTTGGCGAATGAATCTTAACCATTGATAGCATAGTGACTATTATATTTTAAAGTTTATTCAGGTTTTAGATATTTTCAATTCAATTCTTTTATATTATTCACCAACTAGGGCACTTAACTGGTGATTGTAAGAAGGAAAGTAATCAGAATGAGAAGGCTCCTCCCAAAGGCAACAAAAGGAATAGAAAGAAGGCAGTACCTAAATGGCTAGCAAAGCCTGATGATGGCAATGCAATTGAGGCACTTGTCACTATTCCTGGAGTACAGGAGACCAGTATAACAACAATTACTGGCTTACTACGTACTCTAATGGCTGCAATTTTAATTCCACCCGGTGATAAGGTGGAGGAGCCGGCAGTGACAATAATACTGCATTTCCCCCCAACCCCAGTAACTAAACCTTTACCTAAGAAAGTAGCTCAGGGTGGAGGTGTGACAACTCATACTATAATGACAGCTAGCAATAAATATAGTCAACCAGATGAGAGCCCAAACGGCAAATAGAGAGATACCCAAGGAAGCTGTTGTAGCAAGAAGGAGAGAGCATGATCCAGGACCAAGAAAAGGTGATGATCATAAGCTCCTAGAACATTAGAGGGCTTAATCAACTCGTTAAACAAAAAGAGCTTAAAGCCTTTATGCTAAAGAATAAAGTGTCTCTACTAGCTGTTTTAGAAGATAGAGTGAAAGTAAATAAGGTTACTAAGATTACTCAGAGTTTGGGGGTGGACTGGCCATTTAGGTTCAATTATAACTATGCTCCTAATGGTAGAATGTGGGTTGGATGGAAGACCACATGTGGATGTTACTATCCTGCACACTACTAGCCAATTGATCCATTGCTCTGTAGTTGACAAAGACTTCTCCTTCTTCAGTTACATTACTTTTGTATATGGGTTCAATACCATAGGGGAGAGGAAGGACCTACGGATCACTTGAGAACTATACATTTATTCATGTCTGGGCAATGGCTGATATTTAGAGATTTCAATGCTGTGTTGTCTGTGATGATAGACTTCATGGGAATTTTATGTATATCTCTTAAACTGAGGATTTCCAAGGCTGGGTTGATGACTTAGGTATGGGACAAGCCACTAGAGGAGGTTGTCAATACTCTTGGTGCAATAAGACAGAGGTGAGTGACAGGATCTATAATCACATTAATTAGATCTCTAGGAACTCTGATTGGTTCCAGCATTATAGCAGCATTGAGGCAGACTACATGAATTCAGGATGCTCCTCTTATCGTTCTCCTATTGTCCTCAATACTGTCACTAGTTTTCAAAGAATTTAAAAACCCTATAGACTCATCAATGTCTTATTGGAGTAGGAAAACTATCAGTAGGAAGTGGAGGAGTGTTGGGATCTCTGATGTGCTTAGAGACCAGATGCTGCATGACCCACACTTTTTCTTAGGAAGTTTTCCCTTTAAATACTTAGGTGTCCCCTTGTTCTCTAGGAATTTGACCAATCAGTCAGTGCTTCCTTTGGTGGAAAATTATCTCTAGAGTCAAATGCTGGACTTCAAAGTTCCTTTCTTATGGAGGTAGAGTACTGCTTATTAAAAGTGTTTTATTTGAAATGCAAACATACTGGGCTCAAGTGTTTCTACTGCCTAAGAATATCCTTTCATTGGTAACCAATGCGTGTAGAAACTTCTTGTGGACTGGTATTAATTAATATACTAGGAAAGCTTTGGTCTCCTGGGACACAATGTGCCAGCCAAAGTCTACTGGTGGATTGAACATCCTAAACTTCTTCTTGTGGAAAAAAGCAATTATTTGCAAGCTGTTATGGGTTGTTGCAAAGAAAAAGGAGAGGCTATGGGTGATATGGATTCATGCTTATTATGTGAAGGGTGGTAATTTTGACCAGACCCCTACTCCTAAGCAAGCTATCTGGGTTGTTAGGAAAATATTTTATGCAAGAAAGTGGTGGGTTGATGGTGTGGATTGATCTGGGAGCTTGGACAATGCTGCAGAAGTTGGAAAACGTCTCATAATTCAAATATTATACAGATCACTAATGCCTCAATTTCCTAAAGTGTCCCGGAAGAAATTGATCCTGTCTCAAGGTATGTTGCCTAGGCATCAATTCATTCTATGGTTGTCTCTATTATATGCTACAGTAGATCGGATTTTGAAATGGGAAATTCAAGCTTATCCTGATTGTGTTGTTATGCTTAACCACTACTGAGGAAACTCATGCTCACTTGTTCTTTGAATATGAATATGTTTCCCCTAGACACATCTGGTACTCTCTCCTCACATGGTTAGGTATAACTAGACAAGTTGGCTCATGGTCTAAAGAGGTTCAATGGCCGGTTTCAACTATTAGACCTAGTGAACCAAAAACTTCGATACTGGAATGTTTATTTGCTGCTACTGTATACCATGTATGGGTTCAGAGAAATTGAAGAAGATTCCAGCAGAAATAACAAACCAAGCAAAAGATTTTGGAAGAGACACCCCTATAGTTGCATATTGTAGGACAATGCCAGCCCAAATGGAGAAATGCATTAGATAGTTTGAATTGTTTTCCATGTTAATTGTTTCACATTCTACTGCTAGATGAAGAAGCTGAAGTCTGGTACCCTTCCTGGAAGATGCCCTGCCTTGAGTTACTGATGACTTTAGCTGTTTGTGCTAAGTACCTAGCTGGGTTTTTTGAGTGTTTTAGGTTAGATCTAGTTCTAGAGTCCAAATGAGCTAGTTGTACATATTGATATACTTGGTTGAATAAAAATTTCTGTTTGGCCAAAAAAGAAATAGTAGACCTCTTAATAGGTATAGTAAATTTTACTTACTGAAATTAACTGCAAACAATATATTATGAGTACCAATTTTGATGAGAAAAGAATAGTGATATCACGTGTAAAATTTTAAATTGTGCACATGTCAAGTAAAGAGGAAAGAGTGTCACATAATAATACTTAATAATTTATAGTACTACACCTGAAAGAGTCCAAAATCTCGACATGCCTTGCCGATTTGTTCGACAAGGACATCTTCAGGTTGTCCGATATCAATGATAGGGATGTCCTTTCCAAGAGGAACTTCTTTTTCTGGCCTTTTCTTCAATGGCACCACAAAACTTTGAGGCAAATGGTTTGTAGATGACAAGGTTAATGGGCTTGACATTTTTCAATTCAATAAAGTAATTATCCAATTTTTTGTGAGTTGAGTGGATGAAGACATCCTTATTTATAATGCTTAAGTCTTTGTTTATATTTCCTTTAAGCAGCATTCAATGTAGGTTTCTTGCAAGTTTTTAAAAAGGCCATTCTAATAAGATCAAACACATGATACACAAATTCAATCTTTCAATCAATCAAATTTGCTTATCCTGTCCCTACAAGGGAAGGGTATGGGCAACCTCTAGTGAAAATATTGTTTATTAACCAAGGTAGATTATCATGAGTAAGATTCTGCTTATCTGATTGATTACAAGAGGAAATGTACAAATTGAGAAGTTTTAATAAGATTCTGCTTATCTGATTGATTACAAGAGGAAATGTACAAATTGAGAAGTTTTAACCAAGTCACCTGGGGTCCTTTGTTTGTTCACATTAAATTTTATGATTTTGTTGACGTCGTAATATCTTAATTTAAGACAAAACTTAGAAGAAAGACAAAGGAAGAACACTGGACCTGAGATTTTTCATTTCAATTTATTTTGTATCTCCTTAATTTCAATTAAGCAGTACTTAGTTCATAGTTTACATGACCTAATAATACAATTTGGGTTGTGGGGGGGGGGGGGGGGGAGGGGGGAAGGTATTGGGTTATTCCATATTTTCGCCTATGTGATGGACCAGGTTACTTTTATTTGTTTTCTTATGAGTAGTTTGGGGAATAAAGAAATCAGAACAGTAACAACACAATATTTATACGTGGAAAACAACCGGTTCACAAGGGTGAAAAACCACAACCTACGCCTTTGCAGGATTTAACTCAAAATTCACTGGGTGTGAGCCTCAACAGAATTCAGATTACGAACACTTGCAACTTAAGAGACTGTCTTTAACCCCTTGCTCCTAGGATTATTTAATTTATTTGTTAAAATACCGAGTAATCAATTTAATTTTGATCACTTATTGAAAGTGGTGTATTTACCGAAAGACGTCCCTCAGTATTTTTCTTTTAAATCGAAATTTTAAAAATTTTGACTTCTCCAGATACTCTATATAGCTTTACATAATTTTGCCTCTCGATAGTTTTGGTTGGTAAAAGGTAACTTCTTAGCAGTGATATATAAGACCAATGTCATCTTAATTCAGAAAAACGGTTAGAAGTAAATAAATTTAAAGAGCACGTACATAAATGTCTTGGTGTATTTGTGAGCTCAAATTATTTACTTTTTACATACGTTAATGAACAGATACACATTATTTGTATCAATCCTATCGAGAATAGTCTTGATGAAAATTATGGTAGACCATGATGATAAATATGTATATAACTTATGAAACCTAGTATGATAAGTGCAAAGTTGGAGGGAGCATGTAACAGAAAGAACTCCACACAGCTATTGTACTTTCCATTTAGTACTCTAACAATGGCATAGTAGGGCATGTATGTTGGGACATTATAAAAGATATTTTTTTTGTGCACGACAAATGTTTAAATATACTAGTTTTAGCGTACATGCAACAGAGGGAGCATGTAACAAAAAGAACTCCACATAACTATTGTACTTCCCATTTAGTTCTCTAACAATGGCATAGTAGGGCATGTATGTTAGGACATTATAAAAGATGTTTGTTTTGTGCATGACAAATGTTTAAATATACTAGTTTTAGCATACGTATGTTGCACGTGTCAATAAATGAAAAATTATATACAAATAATAAATTATGTAAATAGCAATGGACGTTAAAATAGATGCAACAACTCGTCTAATTATAATACCGTACTTTTCAAATACATCATTTTATTAATTGTGATCAATGAAGTATTATCATCATTCAAGGAATTTTCTAATTTTTATTTATATTTGAGCTAGCCACTTTTCTCTCAATAAAAAAGGTACTCTTATTTTCTTTCAACAAATACATTCTCTTTTGCGTTTTTGGTTATAAGGTAATTCCAACAAAATTCAAATTATTAGTGCTAATGATAGTAACATTTACAAACAAATTTAAATATTGTAGATATTTTTAGAAAAAAAAAAAAAAGACATAAAATATGAGAACCTAAATAACCTTAAATATATAATAAGTTTATCAATGGTTGCAAGGGACTTTATCTATTATACGGTTACATATTTTGACTCCATGTAGCAATCAAGGGTACTGATTGACCGCTGCATTCTATGGCCCAATTAGTAGAACCCCCTGCCAATAATTTATAGAATTTTCTGATTTCCCTTTGCTAAAAGTTTACTTGCTACCTTGGGCGCCTAACTGTTACAAAAACAAAACAAAAAAATGGATAGTCAGAGAAAAAGGATATGTCCCAGTTTTAAACTACTTCTTTGGATGGAAAAATATGCCTGCAGAGCATCACCTACCGACGAAAGATAGTTATTTGAATTGATAAAAGAAAAAATTGAAATTAAATTACCTCTAAAATGACTGTTGGATCATATTCCATGCGTACAATAACCATTAGAGCCAGTATCAACAACAAAAAAAAAAAAATCATTCGACGCTATGCTAGATCTCATGATTTATTCACAATTGAAATAGTTGCATGTAGCTAAATTTTAGAAGAAAACTCATAGTAATTTAGACAAAAACATGATCCTTCATATAAAGGATATGATGCGAGTGTCTCACTATAAAACTTAACCCTATGTATGGGACACAATATTTCAAGGATCTGGAAGTTTGAGGTAAATAAATACAATACAAAGGCTAGGGATTTATAAAAGTAATATACAAATATTAGGATTTCTTATATAAAAGAAATTAAATTACCTCTAAAATGACCGTTTGATCATATTACTGTTTTATTGACCCTAAATCCAAACATTACTATTTAAGCAGCATTCAATGTAGGTTTCTTGCAAGTTTTTAAAAAGGCCATTTTGATAAGATCAAATACATGATACACAAATTCAATCTTTCAATCAATCAAATTTGCTTATCCTGTCCCTACAAGAGAAGGGTATGGGCAACCTCTAGTGAAAATATTGTTTATTAAACAAGGTAGATTATCATGAGTAAGATTCTGCTTATCTGATTGATTACAAGAGGAAATGTACAAATTGAGAAGTTTTAACCAAGTCACCTGGGGTCCTTTGTTTGTTCACATTAAATTTTATGATTTTGTTGACGTCGTAATATCTTAATTTAAGACCAAACTTAGAAGAAAGACAAAGGAAGAACACTGGACCTGAGATTTTTCATTTCAATTTATTTTGTATCTCCTTAATTTCAATTAAGCAGTACTTAGTTGATAGTTTGCATGACGTCATAATACAATTTGGAGGTGGGGGGGGGGGTGGGTGAGAGGGATTGGGTTATTCCATATTTTCGACTATGTGATGGACCAGGTTACTTTTATTTGTTTTCTTATGAGTAGCTTGGGGAATAAAGAAATCAGAACAGTAACAACACAATATTTATACGTGAAAAAAAACCGGTTCACAAGGGTGAAAAAATCACAACCTACGCCTCTGCAGGATTTAACTCAAAATTCACTAGGTGTGAGCCTCAACAGAATTCAGATTACGAACACTTGCAACTTAAGAGACTGTCTTTAATCCCTTGCTCCTAGGATTATTTAATTTATTTGTTAAAATACCGAGTAATCAATTTAACTTTGATCACTTATTGAAAGTGGTGTATTTTACCGAAAGACGTCCCTCAGTATTTTTCTTTTAAATTGAAATTTTAAAAATTTTGACTTCTCCAGAGACTCTATATAGCTTTACATAATTTTGCCTCTCGATAGTTTTGGTTGGTAAAAGATAACTTCTTAATAGTGATATATAAGACCATGTCATCATGTTAGATTTAATTAAGAAAAACGGTTTGAAGTAAATAAATTTAAAGAGCACGTACATAAATGTCTTGGTATATTTGTGAGCTCAAATTATTTACTTTTTACATACGTTAATGAACAGATACACATTATTTGTATCAATCCTATCAAGAATAGTCTTGATGAAAATTATGGTAGACCATGATGATAAATATGTATATAACTTATGAAACCTAGTATGATAAGTGCAAAGTTGGAGGGAGCATGTAACAAAAAGAACTCCACATAACTATTGTACTATACTCTAACAATCTCATAGTAGGGCATGTATGTTAGGACATTATAAAAGATATTTGTTTTGTGCACGACAAATGTTTAAATATACTAGTTTTAGCGTACGTGTGTTGCACGTGTCAATAAATGAAAAATTATATACAAATAATAAATTATGTAAATAGAAATGGACGTTAAAATAGATGCAACAACTCGTCTAATTATAATCCCGTACTTTTCAAATGCATCATTTTATTAATTGTGATCAATGAAGTATTATCGTCATTCAAGAAATGTTCTAATTTTTATTTATATTTGAGCTAGCCACTTTTCTCTCAATAAAAAAGGTACTCTTATTTTCTTTCAACAAATACATTCTCTTTTGCGTTTTTGGTTATTAGGTAATTCCAACAAAATTCAAATTATTAGTGCTAATGATAGTAACATTTACAAACAAATTTAAATATTGTAGATATTTTTTTTAAAAAAAGACATAAAATATGAGAACCTAAATAACCTTAAATATATAATAAGTTTATCAATGGTTGCAGGGGACTTTATCTATTATATGGTTACATACTTTATGACTCCATGTAGCAATCAAGGGTACTGATTGACCGCTGCATTCTATGGCCCAATTAGTAGAACCCCGGCCAATCATTCATAGAATTTTCTGATTTCTCTTTGCTAAAAGTTTACTTGCTACCTTGCACGCCTAACTGTTACAAAAACAAAACAAAAAAATGGATAGTCAGAGAAAAGAGGTATGTCCCAGTTTTAAACTGCTTCTTTGGATGGAAAAATATGCGTGCAGAGCATCACCTACCGACGAAAGATAGTTATTTGAATTGATAAAAAAAATTAAATTACCTCTAAAATGATTGTTGTATCATATTCCATGCGTACAATAACCATTAGAGCCTGTACCAAAATAAAAAATCATTAGACGCTATGCTAGATCTCATGATTTATTCACAATTGAAATAGTTGCATGTAGCTAAATTTTAGAAGAAAACTCATTGTAATTTAGACAAAAACATGATCCTTCATATAAAGGATATGATGTGAGTGTGTGACTATAAAACTTAACCCTATGTATGGGACACAATATTTCAAGGATCTGGAAGTTTGAAGTATTACAAAGTTCATACAAATACGTAAATACAAAGACTAGGGATTTATAAAAGTAATATACAAATATTAGGATTTCTTATATAAAAGAAATTAAATTACCTCTAAAATGACCGTTTGATCATATTACTATTTTATTGACCCTAAATCCAAACATAAAATATAAAAGTTAACCAAATAAATAGAGGAATGATTAATGAATGAATAAAAATACATTACAAAACTAAGTTAAAAGAAACACCAAAATTTGCATAATTATGGGCAAATTTTTTGTTTAAAAAAAAAAAAAAAAAAAAAAAAAAAAGATAAACCTTTCATTTTTTGGAAAATAACAGTTGACTACCACCAGGTCTGCTTCGATATGCTTGCTTCGTCCAATTTTTCCATATCAAAATTTCAATCGAAAGAGAAAACACAAAAAATTATCAAAAAAAAAAAAGAAAAAAGAGAGAACTCATTGCCATGTATTGATTTTTAGCTATACACTTACATGATTAGAGCAATTGGTATAGACAAAGCCACCACAAACTTATTCTAACTAAATTTTAGACTTGTAAAGAGTTTACATAAAATACATTATATTTCATCCAAATATATTTATAAAGAAATAGTAAAAGATCGAGACTCCAGCATTGTCACACCCCCTTTTCCCCACAAAAATGATTTAGTTGTTAAGTTCAAAAGAGTTTTCAAATCGAAAGTGACGAAAAAATATGTTTCCAAAAGGGATTTTATTTAAAGAAAAAGAGTCGCCACTTGGCATCGAGTTTTGGTGTATCAAGTCACCGTAAAATTAACGTCCCTTTTAAAAAAAATTTAACTCTAAAATACTGATCATGCGACAGAGATTCCGGTTAAGGAATTTTGTTGACCGAGGGGAAGGTGTGAGGCATTCCTCGAGTCCCGTGGTTTTAGCACGGTTGCTTTAATTAACTCGTATCGGCTTGAATAGAAACTTAGTCAGGTAAACTCAAACACCACACAAGCACGCGCACAAGAAAAGTTCGAAAATAAAGTCCGAATTATTACAATCCGAAACAAAAGAAAAATGCGAGAAAATAAACCTATACTACACTGGGCTAAACTATACTAAGCTACCCCGACATCCCGTGGTCTTCTCCACGAACAACCTCCATTTTTTACATTAAATTTTCTTCTGGGACATCCCACCTGGGAAATGAATACATGAAATTGAAACCGAGTAAAAGCAAACAAACAATTAAACCGGCCTATTAATTGGCCTACCAACGCGGACCTATATGATTCTAATGCCTCAAGAGTATTAACATAAAAGCAATGCAATTACTTAAAGCCAATTTTTTCAGAATACTCCATGGCTTATTATGTTTCGGTCGATCCAAACCCAAACCATAAGCAGTTCATTAAACTCAATACCATAAAACATGCTAATTTATCCAATTTATATGCTGATCATGAATCATTAGTGGTAATATTCTCACAACAATGACACAAAACTTAAATACAATAGTCAAGAAAATTAAACCAAATACTCTAATAAACAAACAACGTTAACATATCTCGGATTAATGACACCAGTGTATCATATCACCAAACACAATTCATCAAATTAACCAAAAAAAAAAAAAAAAAAAAAAAGAATTTACTCGACGTAACCGAACAAGAATAATGACCCGAAATCGAACTCACGGACAGAATCGCTGACCGGAATATCTCAACGGAAATCAACAAAAGGGTACCTCGTCACTCTTTTTGTTCGGATCTACCAACTCAAATTTGACTCAGAAAACTTCAACTAAACTCTGTCAATGAAATTTTGCTTAAAAGGGAATGGGTGTTTTAGCAGTTTAACGGTGGTGGTGTTGGGTTATTGGTTTTGTGGGTGTGGCTCACGATGGTTTTCTGGTTGTTTGAGGGGTGTTTATCGATGGAAAACAGGGGTTTAATGGGTGTAGGGGCTGTTTTGGGATGGTGGTGTTTATGGGGTTTTCCGGTGGAGTTTTGGTCGTTTAAGTGGTGTTCAACAGTGGAGAAGTGTAATGAACTTGGAAGAATGGTTAAAAGATTTCCACTAAAACGACTGCGTATGGTTTACCATTTAGCTGATAATTAATGGTAATATTGAGTTAGTTATAATAAAGGAGGTTGACACGTGGAAGGCTGGGATACAAATAGATGAAGGCTGAGATTAATTGAAGGGCTGAGATTAAGTGCAAATAACAACTAATATACCAAAGTGGCAGAGAAAATGCAGGAAATTACTGGTATTATTCTTCTTCTTCGTGTTCTTCTTCTCTCACTCTGAATTCTCTCTCTTCCCTTCTTATTTCTCTTCCTAAATTCCCTAATTCTTCTTATCAAATTGATTATTCAAGCAACTGAATAGCTGGGATCATCTATTATCATCAAATCCTTATCCATTTTAGGTATGAACTTAGGAGTCGACTGAAGTGTGAAGAGGAAGCAATTAGACTTGATTTCTATTTACGAATTTTCTATTATTGTAGCTGTTGAGTTTATTAATTCGAACTATTTCTATTTGTTGAAGAGTTATAGCTAATATTTGGGAAACTATTGTAATCGTTGAGTTCCTTGAATTGGTTGTTATAAATATAGACCGCTGGGCTGTTAATTGGAATTTCTAAACTGTTGAGATCATTACATTTGGTATCAGAGCAACGATTTTGATTATACCTGTGGATAATGAGGGGGGCAGATGCGACTAGATCCAAACATACTGAGGAGAACATTTGTAAGCTAGAAGGTTAGATTCAGTCAAATAAGCTGGAAACCGACACTAGGATTGGGGCCATTGACCTTAAATTGGAAGAGATGAGTGAAGCCCAAACTAGCATGAAATAGATAGCAGAAGGGACTCATGATGCTTTGATGAGACTGATCGGGAGGACTAATGGGAAAACTACTATAGACTTTGAGGGAGGCAGTAAAGGTGATGGAATTTTGCCTACTCCAAAAGCTAATGAGTATGGGGATGGAACCTTGAATGGAACCAATGGGAATGGGGTAACTTCCAACCCAAGCTTCAATTTCCTACTTACAGCGGTAGTGAACCTAGATCATAGCTCAGAAGATGTGAGAGGTATTACAAGGTATACAAAATCATTAATCCCATGAAGAAGTTGGAGATGGTTACCCTACACTTGGAAGGAGATGCTGAAACTTGGTATTTTTCTTATACCTTTTCCAAGAAACAAGTAAGGTGGGATGATTTCTGTGAAGATTTGATTGCTAGGTATGATGATGAGAGTGGGGAAAGGGTGGTTAATGAGTTCAAAATGCTGATCCAAACCACTACTGTTAATGCTTACTTACAGAAATTTAAGGACTTTAGGACCCTAGTACTCATGAGGAACCCAAAAGTACCTGAAGACTTTATCCTGGAGTGCTTCATTGGGGGTTTGAAGGATGAGATTGGAGAAACAGTCAAATTACATGAGCCTTACAGCCTTACTCAAACTGTAGCATGTGCTAGGAGACAGGAGAGAATTATTAATGCTAGGGAAAGAAAGAACAAATGGATGCATAAGGGGGCAGTAGCACCAATGGTCCAGTTGACAAATATCCCTAGGAGTGTTGACAGGAGCAACAATTTTACCAAGAAACCACCTGATGTTAGACCTGTGATCAATCCTGATTTCAGAAAAATTCCTGGAGCATGTTGGAAGTGTAGGGAAAGGTATTTCCCTAGGCATGTTTGTAAAAAGAAGCAACTTAACACCATCACTGTTGAGGAAGGGATTCAAATGGAAGCAGAGACAGGTGAAATTCAAGAAGTTGAGGAACAACCACAGGAACAAAAGGAACAGGTTGGTGCAGAGAAAGAGGCAGTGTGCCTTAATGCTATGTCTGGCACACCAGTACCAAACACTTTTAAGCTTAAAGGATTGATCAAGAAGAGGGTTATGGTGTTGTTGGTGGACTCAGGTAGCACCCATAGCTTCCTTGACTCCCAAACAGCTAAAGAACTAGGGGTGATTGCTCAAGTGGATACACCTCTGAGAGTGACAGTAGCTAATGGGCAACAAATGTACAGCCATCATAGTGTCACCAAGGTTCAATGGAAGACAAGTGGTGTGGAATTTGAAGACAAATTCATACTTCTGCAATTAGGAAGTTATGATATGGTATCGCGGGGAGACTGGATGAGAGCTCATACTCCAGTCACATTTGATTATGAGTTATATGTATTGATACTGAAGTAAGCTGGGAAAATGGTTACTCTTAAAGGAGATACAGGGCAAGGAGAGCTACAACAGATTTTAGCTAAGACAATGGGAAGATTCTTTGAAGAAAGGAAGGGCATTATTTGCTAATTTGTTTGCCATGGAAGGGGAGCATTCTGATGTCACTGATGAGATTCCCACAGCAGTACAACAGGTTCTGGAGGATTACAAGGCGGTATTTGAGGAGCCAAAGTCACTTCCACCAGCCAGGGCATATGATCATCCAATTTCTATTATACCAGGAGCCAAACTAATGTCATTAAGGCCTTACAGATACAATCAATACCAGAAGAATGAGTTAGAGAAACAAGTAGCTAATATGCTGCAAACGGGCATCATTTCGCCTAGTCATTCACCTTACTCATCCCTAGTACTTCTTGTCAAGAAGAAGGATGGGAGTTAGAGGTTTTTCATTGTCTATAGAGAGCTTAATCAAATCACAGTGAAGGAAAACTTCCCTACCCCTATTGTGGATGACCTACTTGATGAGCTAGGAGGATCCAGTTATTTCGCCAAATTGGATCTCAGGGCAGGTTACCACCAAATTAGAATGAAGACAGAAGACATTCCAAAGACAGGATTCAAGACACATCATGGGCACTTTGAGTTCAAGGTAATGCCATTTGGTCTCACAAATGCTCCAACCTCTTTCCAAGCCTTAATGAACTCTATGTTTGGTTCTTACCTTAGGAGGTTCATGTTACACCTTGGAAAATTTCGCGTTATCAAGACTGTGGACGCTAGTAGAGCTGGGGGGACCAAAAATTAGAAAAATTAA
>NC_081342.1:61125750-61141569 GCF_029784015.1 Lycium ferocissimum
AGTGTTTTAAACAAATTCTATACTTGGTTTGAATATTTTTTTTTTTCCTTTCTTCCTGAATCTGAGTAAATAGTCCATGTGGGCTTTGGGATTTTCTTTAACATTATGGGCCTTACACTGTTTCTGCCAAAAAATTATATTGCCATTATATGACCTACTTGTTTAGTTTATGCACTAATTTGGCTTGAATGTAGTTCTTTTTTTTTTTTTTTTTTTGATTTAGTATTCTACTTGGACAAGTACTAATCCTAATCCTCTTTGTATGCTTCATGGGAACTAATCTTGGTCCATTCTAGCCATCTCTTGCATCAATACCTGTTGGGCCTAAGGCCCAACCTCCTTCTCTTGATCGAGTCCGCTAAAGACTTGGAAAGGGAAGCAAATATCTATGTTGGAAGGCCCAGCCAATGGGTAAAAATGACATTGATGGGCTTTGGTAGGCCCATCAGTTTTAAAGTTTACTTTCTTCCCCTCCCTATTTTTACTTGACATGTATTGGTTACCAATGAAAGGATATTATTAGGCAGTAGAAACACTTGAGCCCAGTATGTTTGCATTTCTAATAAAACACTTTTAATAAACGTACTCTACCTCCATAATAAAGGAACTTTGAAGTCCAAAGATTCGACTCTGAGATAATTTTCCACCAAAGGAAGCACTCGACCGATTGGTCAAATTCCTAGAGAACAAGGGGACACCTAAGTATTTAAAGCGAAAACTTCCTAAGAAAAAGTGTGGGTCATGCAGCATCTGGTCTCTAAGCACATCAGAGATCCCAACCATATATAAAGAATTTTTCTCCATATTAGCTTTGAGCCGAGAGACCTCTAAAAAATGATTAAATCTTTGCAGCATTAGGTGAAGGGAAACATATCAGCTTTGTAGCACATAAGTAAACCATCTACAAAACAGATGTGCACTAAACTCAGCTTTGCACACCTAGGGTGGTACTTGAATTCTGGGGTATGTCTGAGTTGTTTCAAGGATCTGTGCAGGTACTCCATAGCCAAAACAAAGAGGTAAAAGGACTCCCTTTGCCTTAACCCTCTCTTGGCAGGAAAGCTTGGGGTTAAACCACCAATAACCAATAGGGAGTATTGCACAATGGTGACACATGTCATAATCAAATGTACCAGCTGGTGAGGGAATCAAAACTCCACTAACATCATCTCTAGAAAAGTCTACTCAACAGAGTTATATGCTTTTCTTATGTCCACTTTAACAATGCATCTGGGAGAAACATGTTTTTGGGAATAAGACTTTATGAGTTCATGTGCAATTATCACATTGTCTAAGATATTCCCCCCTTCAATGAAAGCAGATTCGAACTGCCCTTCTAGAATGGCCACCAATAATTCCAACCTTGTAGTGATTACTTTAGAGATAAGCTTATATAGGGTGGTGCAACATGAAATAGGCCTATAGCCTTTAACATAAGTAGGACTGGCTACCTTGGGCACAAGTGTGACTGTAGTTCTATTGATCTCCTTCAGCATATTTCCATTTTGAAAAAGATTGAATAAAATTTGTTGTTACATCCTCCCCTATTGGGGGCCAAAACTGCTTAAGAAATTCAATAGGATAACCATCAACTTTTAGGGCCTTATCATTTGGCATTTCTTTTGGTATTATTGGAGACAAAAGTTATTGTTGTTGTGTTAAGGTGAGATGTGGACCTTCTCTCACTATGTTAATATCAATGCAGGGTAGGTCAGGATTTGTATCAACCATAAGCTTTTGAAAGAAACCAAAAAACTCCTACAGAAGCAACATTGAATTAGTCAGCTTCACATCTTGCTCATTCTATATAATGGATATCCTATTTATGGATTGTCTTGCCTTTAAATGAACATAAAAAATAAAAAAAAATAAAAAAAACTTAGAATTTGAATCCCCAACTGCTATCCAACTAGCTCTGGATTTTTGTCTGAAGACCCTCTCCTGAATAACATCCCATTTGTGCAGCTAATCAATAGTGTCCCTCTCATAAGAGATTAGCTAAGGGTTGAAAGGATCAAGCCTGATCATATCTTGAACATCTGACAAATTATTATGTAAACAATACCAGTCTTCCCTCTAAGCTAGAGGATTCCTTGGAAATGTTTTTGGTGCCTTGCTCAATGTGCTGCAGTTTTTTTTTTTCCAGATCCCAAACATGTGAAAACCAGTGACTCTATGACCCCAACACTCTTCCACTTCCTACTAATAGTTTTCCTACTCCAATAAGACATTGATGAGTCTCTACGGTCTTTTAATTCTTTGAAAACTAGTGACAGTATTGAGGACAATAGGAGAATGATCAGAGGAGCATCCTAAATTCATGTAGTCTACCTCAATGCTAGAACCAATCAGAGTTCCCAGAGATCCAATCAATGTGATTATAGATCCTGTCACTCACATCTCTCTTGTTTCACCAAGAGTATTGACAACCTCTTTTAGTGACTTGTCCCATACCTAATTCATCAACCCAGTCTTGGAAATCCTCAGTTTCAGAGATATACATAAAATTCCCATGAAGTCTATCATCATAGACAACACAGTATTGAAATCTCCAAGTATCAGCCATTGCCCAGACATAAATGAATGTATAGTTCTCAAGTGATCCATAAGTCCTTCCTCTCCCCTATGGTATTGAACCCATATACAAAAGTAATGTAATTGGAGAAGGAGGAGTCTTTTTCAACTACAGAGCAATGGATCAATTGGCTAGTAGTGTGCAAGATAGTAACATCCACATGTGTTGTCTTCCATCCAACCCGCATTCTACCATTAGGAGCATAGTTATAATTGAACCTAAATGGCCAGTCCACCCCCAAAACTCTGAGTAATCTTGGTAACCTTATTTACTTTCACTCTATCTTCTAAAACAGCTAGTATAGACACTTTATTCTTTAGCATAAAGGCTTTAAGCTCTTTTTGTTTAACGAGCTGATTAAGCCCTCTAATATTCAAGGAGCTTATGATCATCACCTTTTCTTGGTCCTGGATCATGCTCTCCCCTTCCTGCTACATCATCCTCCTTGGGTATCTCTCTATTTGCCTTTTTACCTTTACCCTTTTGTGCTCTCATCTGGTTGACTATATTCATTGCTAGCTGTCATTATAGTATGAGTTGTCACACCTCCACCCTGCATATGAGCTACTTTCTTAGGTAAAGGTTCAGATACTGGGGTTAGGGGAAATGCAGTAATATTGTCATGAACCTTTGCTGGCTCCTCCACCTTATCACCGGGTGGAGTTAAAATTGTAGCCATTAGAGTACGTGGTAAGCCAGTAATTGTTGTTATACTGGTCTCCTGTACTTCAGGAATAGTGACAAGTGCCTCAGTTGCATTGCCATCATCAGGCTTTGCTAGCCATTTAGGTAATGCCTTGTTTCTATTCCTCTTGTTGCCTTTGGGAGGAGCCTTCTCATTCTGATTACTTTCCTTCTTACAATCACCAGTTAGTGCTCAAGTTGGTGAATAATATAAAAGAATTGAATTGAAAATATCTAAAACTTAAATAAACTTTAAAATATTATAGTCATTAAGCTATCAATGGTTAAGATTCATTTGGCCAAAGTGTTATAAAAATGGTATAAATAGATGATAATACTCTAATCGATATACTTAATCAGATTAAAAGACTTGATTCTTTTCCAAATTCCTATATTGTTTATAGAATTATGGTACAATTCCCATAAACGGCTGTCTCATCGCCAAATTAAGAATGATACAAGCTTACTTATGATCAACAACGCTAAAGAGACATTGAATGGATTATTTATATTATCAATTGAAAAAGAATTATTCATAACTTTACATCTAAAAATTCTTTCTACAACTTTTAGACCTTTTTCAAAAAAATATGAACATGACTTTATCAGGTGGTAAATCATTGAGTTCCAGAGAACCTAATGGCAGAGGCAATGAAAGTGTTGAAAGAAATTTTTGAGCTGGCTGCTGAGGAAAAGACAATGGTTTATGATGATGATGGCAAGCCATATGACCTTGTACCGAATCTTTCTCAGAAGGCAAAGTTGTATGCTGAAGGCAACAAGAGCTCAGAAAGGGAGTACAACTTTTGGAAGGACTCTTTAGCACATGGTTGTCATCCACTAGATGAAGAACTTGTCAACAGTTGGCCAGACAAGCCAGCAATATATAAGTAAGGATTCTTTTGTTGGAAATATATTATCCTTTTATCTTGTTGTTATTACTGCTTTTTGTTCACCTTCCCTTGTGCCAAGGGTCTTTGGAAACAGCCTCCCTAACTTCATAAAGTAAACTCTACCCTCTTCAGACTCCACTTGTGGGATTATATTGAGTTTGTTGTTGTTGTCTCTATGCTTTATTTGTCCTTTTCCTATTTTATTTCTTTCGTTTACCTTAGAAGTTGAATTTAACCGCTTTTCTCCTTATCTTTTTAGAAGAGTGGTGATAGGTAAATATGCAGTGGAAGTGAGGAATTTAGCTAAGAGGGTATTGGACATCATCTGTCAAGGCTTAGGACTTCCATTGGATTATTTCAGAAAAGAATTGATCCAAAATCAGATGATTTTTAGTAACTACTACCCTCCATGCATATCCCCAATCAAGTTCCACATTGGGAGTCAGGAGTCACTGTGACCCTTTTCTTATCACTTTTCTTTAGCAAAATTATTATGCGCTCCAATTTCTCAACGAAGATGAGCAGTGGATCGGTGTTGAGCCTATCTCTAACACTTTTGTCGTAATACATAGGATTGACTTTTAACGTATTGCTCTTCTCTCATTTCTTACCTTTGCTCTTCTTGTTCATTCCGAGTGTGTTTGGTATAGAGAAAACATACATTTTCTCAATAATATTTGTATGAATGGCCCTCTCGGGGGTCGATAACATATGGGGGTGA
Organism: Lycium ferocissimum; assembly: GCF_029784015.1. NCBI lineage: Eukaryota > Viridiplantae > Streptophyta > Magnoliopsida > Solanales > Solanaceae > Lycium > Lycium ferocissimum. The sequence goes on from NC_081342.1 coordinate 61,130,624, forward strand.
GGCCTTGGTCCAGGTTTTGGCTTAGAGCTTCCGACAATGTCGACATCCATAGATGGTGACCATAGCTAAGCATCCCCTGGTTTAGGCCCTCCATGACTACATGGGCAAGATAAACCGGATTTTGCACTATTACATTGATCGATTAATTCTCTACTACCAAATCTAGGGTTAGAGCTTGACTTTGAAGGCCCATATCTAGCCAGGATGCCGGCACATGGTCTAGGGGTAGAGAAGCCATGATAAAGGTCTAAAGTGGTGGTAGTTGGTTTTCTTTTGAGCTGCTGGCCATGGTTTTGGTCAAGAGAAGAGGTTTGCGTACTGGTTTCAGAAGAGAGATAAATGTTTGTGTTGAGACTGAGCTCGGAACCACTTTTAAACACACTCGCCTCATCCTTCTCTGTAGCATTAATTAGATTTGTTATGTTAGAAATGATGAAGCCATTATATCACCCTCAGTGATATGATTACCCTCGAAACTCAGATAATGCAACGGGTTACTAAGTGTCATTTGGTTTGTAGAGGGAGAATATCATTGAGGGTGTTGCGCACGAGGATTATTTTTTAAGTTCTGATTATCCTCTATGGGATATCAGAACTGATAGTAGAAAGTTGGTGGGCATCCGTTGACTTAAGATCCAATTGGGCCTTGACAATGTCAATAAATTTGGTATGGAGTTGGGCTTAGAACTTAGAGTTCTGGCTGAAGTGATGAAATTCTGGACCTCCGAAGGGGAGTTAATTTTGGGCTTGTAGTAATTGTTGGCCTGGTTTTTGCCTTTATTTTTATGGGCTACCTTATTTTCCTTTTCCCGACCCAAATCATTTAATTTATTATGGCCCATTTCCTGGCCCAACGACCCCGACCCAGAGACTTGAGAGTCCTTACGGTTTGACTTGGAAACATCCTTGGCGCCTCTATTTTCATGGCTACGGCAATTGCTTTTCCAATTATGGTAATGAAAAGTTTGAGATTTGAGGACTTTACCTGTTGCACCATCAAAAGTTTTTAACTGGACCTGCTCACTTTGGTTTCCCTCTACCTTTTGCTAATGCGAGGAAGCTGATTTAAGGCTAGCTTTCATCCAATTCAAATTTGACTATGAAGTAGTCACTTCCAAGGTCGATTAATGTAAGATTCTCTTTTGGTTTCCATAGATCTATGAGTTTTCCTCTCAGAAATTGATGGTTAAATCTCTTGCCGGATAGTTTGATAATAATAGAGAATCTACAAGGGAAGTAGAGTCTATTTTTTTCCTCACTCGTCAAGATAATAGAGTCGGTTTCATCTGTTTCTTCGAACTCCAGATCTGTAGATTTTGTTTAATCTGTTTCTTCGAACTCCAGATCGAAAACCACCTGACTTAATAGATACTTAGAACATCACATACCATAACTCAGAGAACACATGCACGCAGAAAAGGCCCAACATACATACCATAACTCAGAGAACACCTGCACGCAGAAAAGGGCCAACATAGAAATCTCCGATAATTCAACACATATGTACATATACGGACCGACAAGGTCGCCACAACATTACGTATATCATAAGCCGCAAGGCTATCGGAAAAATATATCGGGAACCCAAAACAAGGCCGACAAGGCCATACATAATATTTACATATCCCACTATGTCCATGAGCCTCCAAGAGTATATATATGAACACATATTATACTAACAGAAAAGTATCAAAAGATAGCAAGCCCGGAGTAGTGGCACTTGCTAACACCGCTGAAGCTGGAAAATCCTACTGCGGTTGCTCCTCGATAACTCATCGAGCCTCGCAAGATTTAAATGCGACGTCCGTGCAACGGGACGTCAGTACGGATAAAAGTACTGAGTATGTAAGGCAGGAGAGTAGCAACATAATTAAGATATAATGTAACATTAATAAGGGCAAAAGAAAACTGAACATATGGAAGTAGCACAAAATACAATGCATGATAAAAACATTGGTATGCTTATATATATATATATATATATATATATATATATGTACGTAACGAATAGTATCCATGCCCGTAGTAAGGCTCGTTATATATGTAAAATCATGCCCGGCCATTAAGGCTCGGTGTTATCATCATTAGCCCGCGTCCGGAACCTCTCGCGTCCGGAGCAATATCATAACATGCCCACTGCAGTGGTGTGCGCATTTACGCGCCATGCCCGGCCGACTATAGCGTGGCACGGTGTAGTAAAATAGTGAAATACATTTATTTATATGTATATACCATGTATGAGAAGTCAATGATCCGACCTTGGCCTTTCGTAGTGACATAAGGTCGGTAGCCTCCGAATAGCTTATGGAATTCGTATCCGGTCAAAGAAGTAATCGATGATGATAAGTAAAATAATATTTTAAGAATCAATAAAATAACAAGACATTAAGATTTGAAATACAAAACATGGGAATGGAGTGGATTTGTTATGGAACGCCAACGTTTATATTCTAGTTGGATTCGTGCCAAAGAAAGAGGGAAACGAACACCTTACATACCTTATCCGTCAAGCCACCACTTAAAGAATTCCTTACACCGATGCTTGCCCTTCACCCGAGCCTATATATTGAAAAATATATCTTTAATCATACCATCATCATATTTCCATCAACTTATAAGCACTAATTATGGAAGACTAATTTGGGTTACGAAAATTTGGGTAGCATCTCCCCTATATCATCGACTTCCTCCAAATACCAAAACAATACCAACAACAACATCCTCAATATTCTACAAGATAAATATGTATATTTTCATCCAAACTCTCTTCAAACCTCAACCCATAAGCCAACAACATCAACACAACAAACTATAAATTTTATTCTCGTAAATATTCCTAAATCAATGTTAATAAAGAGAGATTCAATAATTCATACCTTATCTTTACTAGAGTAGCAAGATCTTCAATATTTACTTTGTTTCCAAGCCTACTCCAACACGAATGAAATTATAAACGAGACTACACGTTGTCAGGACCTTGATTAATACGCCGTAACTTGAAATTGACTCAAAATACTCACCTTTTATGTGATATAAGAGAGTCTTGCTTGCTGAATTTTCTGGAAATTTTTAGAAGTTTTTGATGGAAAATGGGGTTTTTAACCTTTTTTATAGTGGCTCAAAGTCGGCGACTTTGCAAAGGCATGTTGTTTGCTACTGTCGACCTAAATTGTAACGTCCATAATTTTCTACTCCGATGTCCTATCGATGAGCGGGTTGTTGCGTCGGAAACTAGACTCGACGAACTTCATTTTAGGATTTTGAAATACCTTAAAACTCCTAATATGCATGAAGATATACCCCTCCAAATTTGACCCAAAATTCTATCCTTGATTAAACAACTTTTTTTTTTTTCTTTCAATTTTTCAACAAACTTATTTTCTTTGATTTGCTTGGTCCTAGAGTCTCCCATAGCTCATGATATGAACTTAAACCCTTGTAACCATGAGATAGGTGCATACAATCTCCCATATCCTAGGAAATGCTCCACGTCTACACTTAAACAACTAATGCCTAATAGATTTCACGTACAAGACTACGAGGTGTAACAAAGTACTCCCGCTAACTCATGCACTTTTCTTTTTAGTGTGTCCGATCCAAGAAAAAAAGAAGAAGATATCTTTCAATATTATATAGAAATAATTTAACTTTAAAGTATCTATTATTTTTATGAGATGATTTACAGTCACACAAATATCTTTGATTTATTTTATGTCACAAGTTTCAAACTTTTTTCTTATTTCTTAAATTTCGTGTCCAATCAAAGTGCATTACATAAATTGAGCGGAGGGAACATTTTAATAATAATAAAGGAAATCCGCATATTAATATATAATTTCTGATTACAATGTTTTAAAGCGGTTAAATGATAGATAAGATCTTTGAATACCAAACAATACCCAAGGTTCACTCAATTTATTTGAAATACATACCAACCTGCCCAACGCATAGATGTTCACTCTATTTATTTGAAAGAACACAACTTCTTAAACAACACTAAGACAGATCATATTTTATAGGGTTTCAAAGCTGCATCATAGTCAGAATCATCACCTAGATAATTGCCAAGATATTCAAGATATGTGTAAGGTCTATATAATGGTGGTTGCTTTTCGCTTAAAAGTTGCTTTGCTGGTACAATAGTGGTTGAATTGGCAGGAGTAAAGAAGGTAACAATGGATAATCGATCATGGGTTTGATTTGTCACAACCCTATGGACTGCTCCTTCCATCACATTGTTGGTAATAACCTGTTTATAGTCCAAAACAAATTCAAACTTAGAAAATTTAAAAAAAAAAAAAAAAAAAAAGAGGCATAATACATAACAGGCCCTCATACGTGGCCTCAATTGTGACAGGCAATATGCTCTCCAATTTTGGGTGTGCATAATTAGGGACCTCAACTTGTCTCCACTTTGTCAATTGAACACTCCAACTTACAAAATCATTCTCTAGACACCTTCGAAATTTATGTGTTATGTTAGCATTTGTGTTTACGTGTTCAACTATATATAAGTTGAAGTGTCTACTTGTGCACACCGAAAGTTTGAGGACTTGTTTATGTATTAAGCCTAAAATAGAGGAATAAAGTTATTTAGGGAGTATAAGTTATAAAAATAATTACTTCATAGATATTCATTTTGTTTATACACGAAATCTCATTTAAAGTTTTAGATTCTTACATTTTCAATGAGTCAAATTATCATCACCGGCTAGTGTTGGTTATATTCAATTACAAAAATATATTGAAAAATGACTATTTGTAAATTTCACTCTGTATTAAAAGCTTAAATATGCGTTCGCGTTGCTCTCCCAAGATTATGATCATCCTATTGACACACTTCTTTTTTTGGCTGAAATTTGTAAATAAATTTAGATTGTCACATACAATGGTCTGAGTCTGGTAACATCACATTTTGTAAACTGCTTAGAACACGCGCCTGAATGGAAGATATATTTCTGGAAGAAAAATCCCATTTGATAGTGACTGAAAAATTAAGATTTTGAGAAAAATATATAGTATTCCTTCTCTCCCTATTGGTGTGAAGGTGTTTGACTGGGAATGAAGTTTAAGAAGGAAAATAAAACTTTTAAAACTTGTGGTATAAAAAATCTACAAATATTTATATGACTATATAATCATGTCATTGAAGGGTTAAATAGGAAGTTTAAAATTTAATTGTTGTACTTCAAATAGAAATTTGTCATTCTTTTTGAGATTGAATTTTAAAAAAAAAAAAAAGGGTGTCACATAAATTGACAGAGAGCGTAATGATTAATAGTGCTATCTTGTTAGTTGAAGCAAGTGTTATAAATTAAAGTTAACATAGTTATACAGAAATGATTTTTAAACACACCATAAAAAAGAGATCAAAGAGAAAAAATGAAAGAAAATAGGGTGTGTTTGCTACGAAGGAAAATGTTTTTTCCTGAAAAATGTTTTACTAGAAAATGTTTTCTTGGAAAATAAGAGTGTTTCTCGCTTATTATTTATTGTTTGATAAGTAAGCAAAAGGATATCATCCAAGAGCATCTACATGTAATTTAGCAAAATACTATGAGGATGGAATCGGTTGGGAGTGAGGGTTCGGGGGTGGCAGGGTGGGATGGGGAGTGGGGGTTCGGGGTGGGGTGGGATTGTCAAGAGGGGGGGGTTAGGGGCATTGACGGATGGGGAGGAGACAAAGAAATTGAAAAGTCACTTATGGACTTGCTTTCCCTTCTTCCCTTAGGGAAAGTCGATTTCCTAGAAACTTGTTTTTACCATATAAAAAAAAAAAAAAATATATATATATATATATATATATATATATATATATATATATATATATTTTCCAAAACTTATCAACCAAACATAAAAAATCGAAAAATATTTTTCAGAAAATGTATGATTTCTTCTACCAAACACACTCATAAAGAACAAGAAGAGCAAAGATAGCAAATGAGAGAAGAGCAATACGTTAAAAGTCAATCCAAGTATCACGATAAAAGCGTTAGAGATGGGCTCAACGCCGATCCATTGCCCGTCTTTGTTGAGAAACTGGAGTGCATACAGATCTTGCTGAACTAAAGTGATGATGTTAGAATCATAATGACCTGCGACTCCCAATGCGGAACTTGGTTCAGGACATGGAGGGTAGTAGTTACTGAACATCAACTGATTTTGGATCAATTCTTTTATGAAATAACCCAATGGAAGTCCTAAGCCTCGACAGATGATGTCCAATACCTTTTTAGCCAAATTCCTTACTTCCACTGCATATTCACCTATCACCTCTCTGCCAAAATGATAGGGATCAGAAAAGGGAAAAAATAGAAGGTTAAAATCAACTTCTAAGGTAAACGGAAGAAATAAAATAAAAATAGGACAAATAAAGCATATACAACTATAACAACAACTACAAATTCAATGTAATCCCCTAAGTGGTATCTGGGAAGAGTAGAGTGTACGCGGGCCTTATCTCTCCTTGTGAAGATAGGGAGATTGTTTCAAAAGACCCTCAACTCAAGGGATGGTGAAAAGAAAGAAGTAACAAGAAGCAGAAACATCAGCAACATGTAACAAGAAGCAGAAACATCAGCAAGATAAAAGGATAAACGAAGCGAAAGAAACAACATGTACTAATGGAAACCTAAAACTAAGAAAATACAAGAAAAAACTAATACTCCTAGTATAGAAAAGAAGTACGCTCGAGGTGAAAAGAAGCTGTAGCAATAAGCAGAATCAACAGCAAGATAAAATGACAACCTAAGTGAAAGAAATAACAAGTAGTAGTATAAATATTTGACTAAGAAAATACAAGAGTAATACTAATAATCCTGGTATAGAAAAGAAATACGCTCGACTACCTACTAGCCTTATAGATTAAGCCTCGCCCTTCACACCCTCCAATCAGGGGTCATGTCCTCGGTAAGCTACACTTGCGCCATTTCCTGCCCAATCACCTCTCCCATATACTTCTTTAGCCTACCTCTACCTTTCCTCGTGCGCACCATGGCCAAGCTCTCAAGCCTTCTCATAGGAGCATCTACACATCTTCTTTTCACATGACCGAACCGTCTCAACCTCACTTCCCGCATCCTGTCCATCATGACGTCTACTCCATCTTTTTCCAAATATATTCATCCCTAATCTTATCTCTCCTGGTATGCCCACACATCTATCTGAGCATCCTTATTTCTGCTACTTTCAACTTTTGGATATGAGAGTTCTTGACTACCTAACACAGCACCCCATACACCATAGTCGGTCTAACCACCACACTGTAGAACTTCCTTTAAGTCTTGGTGGCACAATATTAACTTAAAAAAATATCGGATGCAATCCTCCATGTCATCCACCCCTCTCCAATACGATGTGTGACATCATTGTTAATCTCCCTATTACCTTGGATTGCTGACTCCGGGTACTTGAAACTTCCTCTCTTGGGGATGATTAATGAATCAAGCCTCACGTCAACATCGGCTTCATGAGTCACTAAACTTGCACTTCAAATAATTTTTCTTGGTCCTATTCAACGTAAAATAAAGCATATACACTTGCAAATTATTCTCCCAATTTATGTGATACTAATTGATATAATTTATTATAGCAGGTTAAATTACTTTATTTTTCGGATTATCAGTCACGCTTGTTATAAAGTATAGCAACATTATTTCAAGAAATTAAACATAACATAGGTGTGAAAATATTATCCATGCATAGATCTTCACCTAGAAAATAAAATAATGGATAGAAGAAACAAGATGTTGAAAATAGTAAACGTAAATATTTAAATGTCTAGGTCCATATGTTTGGTGTTATCCATATGACTATTAGAAATCCAGATGTATAGATTCAATGATTTCAATGTGAGCAAGTTGGTAGTATGTTGGTGAAACTATTAGTAACTTGATGCCTAACGTTATTCATTTAGCACCTATATTAATCCCCTTGTAATGTAAGAGTGAATTTTTCAAATAATATGAAGTGAATTCCATGTCAATCTCCCTCTTCCATTTTCTTTCTGCCCTATTATATTATTAACCGCTGCCTTACATATTTCCATTCAAGAATCCTTACTTATATGTTGCTGGTCTTCCATTTTCTTTCTGCCCTATTATATTATTAACCGCTGCTTTACATATTTCCATTCAAGAATCCTTACTTATATGTTGCTGGCTTGTCTGGCCAACTGTTGACAAGTTCTTCATCTAGTGGATGACAACCATGTGCTAAACTATCCCTCCAAAAGTTGAACTCCCCTTCTGAGGTCTTGTTCCCATCAGTATACAATTTTGCCTTCTGAGAATAATTTGGTACAAGGACATTTGGCTTGCCATCTTCGTCATAAAACATTGCCTTCTCCTCAGCAGGGAGAGCAAAAAACTCTTTCAAGACTTTCATTGCCTCTGCCATTAGGTTCTCCGGAACTCCATGATTGACCACCTGTTAAAGCCAAGTTCATAATTTTTCAAAAAAGCAAGTCTAAGGTTCTGTTCGTTATAGAGGAAAACATTTTATTTTTATTTTCTCATGTTTGGTTGGTCAAATTTTTTGAAAAACACTTTCTTTAGGAGAATAAATTCTTTAAAAATAAGGAAAATAACTTACCACATGAAAGTAAGGGAAAATAAGTTCCACATGTGACATTATACTTATGTACACCTCAAGCACACCTCATTTTCACCCCCTTCCTCGCAGCCCTCATCCTCAACCACCCCACACCCCTACCCCACGCCCACCTCCCATAATATTTGTTTAGATTATATACAAAACTTTTAGGATAAAATTTTTACTTTTGTGCCGAACACAAGAAAATAAGTAAGAAATACACTTATTTTCCTAGAAAACATTTTGCAAAAGGAATAATATTTTCCTTCATACTGAACACACCCTAAAAGCTGTTGAAAGAATCACAATTTTACGATGAAATTGAAGTAGTACGCCCTCGATCCTAATTTATGTGAAGGTGTTTGATTGGACAATGAGTTTAAAAATGAAAGAAAGACTTTTAAAGCTTGTGATTCAAAATAAGTTAAAAAATATTTGTGTGACTATAAATCATCTCACAAGAGTAAAATGAGAAATTTAAACTTAAATTATTACTAAATATAAAAGATTGTCATTCTTTTTCGGACTGGTAGAAATAGAAAGAGTGTCACGTAATTGGGATAAAGGAAATAATAATTAGTAATTTTATTGTACTAGACCTGAAAGAGTCCGAAATCTCGACATGCCTTGCTGATTTGTTCGACAAGGAAGTCTTCAGGTTGTCCTATATCAATGATTGGGATGTCCTTTCCAAGAGGAACTTCTTTTTCTGGCCTTTTCTTCAATGGCACCACAAAATTTTGAGGCAAATGGTTTGGAGATGACAACGTTAATGGGGTCGACATTTTCCAACTCAATTAAGAAAGTAATCAACCTAAATTTTTGTGACTTGGAGTGGATGAAGACATGCCCTATTTATAGTGTTCAAGTCTTTGATTATATTTCCTTAAGCAGTACTCAATGTAGGTTTCTTGCAAGTTTTTGAAAGGCCATTTTAATAAGATAAACACATGAAACACATGATACACATATTCAATCTTTCACTCAATCAATCAAATTTGCTTATCCTGTCCCTACAACTACAAGAGAAAGGTATGGGCAACCTCTAGTAAAAATATTTTTTATTAAACAAGGTAGATTATCACGAGGGGATTCCTGCTTATATGATTGATTATAAGAGGAAATGTACAGGTTGAGAAGTTTTAACCAACTCACCTGGGGTCCTTTGTTTATTCACATTAAATTTTATGATTTTTGTTGACGTCTTATACCTTCATTTAAGACAAAACTAAGATTTTTCATTTCAATTTATTTTGTTTCTCCTTAATTTCAATTAAGCAATACTTAGTTGATAGTTTGCTTGACCTAATAATACGATAGGGAATGAATTGGGTTGTACCAGATTTCACATATGTGATGGACCAGGTTACTTTATCTGTTTTCTTATGAGTAGTTTCCGGAATAAAGAAAGCAGAATAGTAACAGCGCAAGATTTTTACGTGAAAAACACCCGGCTCACAAGGGTGAAAAAAACACAACCTACATCACTGCATGATTTAACCCAACATTGGCTAGGTGTGAACCTCAACAGAATTCAGATTACAAACACTTGCAACTTAAGAGACTGCCTCTAATCCCTTGCCCTTAGAACTAGGAGTATTTAATTTATTTTTTATAAAATACCGACTAATCAGTTAAATTTTGACTTATTGAAAGCAGCTTATTTTACCAAAAGATGTCCCACGGTATTTTTCTTTTAAAATGAAATTTTAAAATTTTTGACTTCTCCCAGAGACTATATAGCTTCACATAATTCGCCTCTCGATAGTCTTGGTTGGGAGTCCGGAGCCAAAAGGGTATAAAAATACACGGTATAAACTAAAAGGGGGGGGGGGGGGGGCCAAAAATTTACATACCAAAAGGGGTATAACGTGGATCAGCCCACGTTATACCCCAACTTTTTTTTTTAATTTGTCAGATTCTTGAAGCCCGAAAAAAAAAATTACGTAAAACGTGGATCCCTCCACGTTTTACGTTTCATTAATTTTTTTCCGCACGGTTTAGGGTTTAGTTTGTAAGACGTTGCCTCTATTTAAATCATATTCGGCTGTGTTTTTAATAAAAAAAAAATTATTGATTTTTTTAATTTTTAAAGCATATAGTTAATTTCAGTGAATAACTCAAATAAATATTTTAACACATGCAATAATTAAATATGTGTTATATATGCGAACGTAAATAAAAAAATAAAATATAAGTTAAATAAAAGTCACACATTAACTAAGTAATAAATGTTAAATTACATGATAACTATTAAACGGCACAAGACATGTTATATATTCTTGGAAGATTACATAAGGAAACAATAATCGTACAAGTTAAGAAAAAAACATAAAATCCAACAAGCAACAACA